>NC_133509.1:55290000-55593750 GCF_049354715.1 Callithrix jacchus
CACAATTTAATAGGATAACTCTGGCTGTTCTCTAGAATGATAAGTAGAGAAGAAGTAGGAAGATGAGTTAGAAGGCTATTGCTGGATTTGTAAGACTAGGGTGATAATGAGTGCCTTGGGAAATAGATGAAGATAGAACAGTGGGTTGGATGAGATGTATGGAGAAACTGGATAAATGATGGATCTGTTCCCGAGATATGGGTGGTGGTTGAAGAGCAACGGGGAGAGGAGTGGCAGGAAATCAAGGCTGCTATTTGAGACAAGTAAATTTTGAGATGCCTATAACTCGTTCACACGCTGGGGCAAGCAGGCAACCATATCTACAAACCTAGGTCAAAGCTTATGAATAGGGATCATCAGTATAGAATGCTATGTTAAACCTCATGATTTGCTGAGTATAGAGATATAAACAAAACAAAACAAAAAGGGTGAGAGGAGAGCAAGATAACACTCAAATATTAAGAGGTCAGGATAGGAGGAGCCATCAAAAGAGACTGAAAGGTAGGCTCCTGAGATGAGAAGTGAAGTAGGATGAAGACTGAAAAGACCCTTAGATCTGGAAACATCAAAGTCATTGGTGACCTTGACAAAAGCCATTTATTTCAGTGGCATGGAAGAGGTAAAACGCCTGATCATAATTGGTTGAGGACAGAGCATGGGGGAGGAAGTTGAGATAGATAATGCAGAAGTTTTAAGAACATTGTTTTATCCATACAGAAGAAAGAGAATTGGTATGATAGCTGAGAAGAATGGTTAAGAAGGATTTTTTTTAAGGATTGGTGATACTGCAGCTATTTGGTGTTTGTATGCAGATGGGAATGATTAGCACACTAGGGGAAATAGCTGCTGTGTGTGTAGTTAGGAGTTTAGGGGTGGAGGTGAGGAGGTAATGTTGATTTCAGAAACCAGGTCCTTACCTAAAGGAGAGGAAATGGAAAATTAATCTGATGTGAAACTGAAGGCATTGCCCTTAAATATGAGAAGTGAAAGATGGGCCTTGAAACAGGACAGAAGACAGAGAATATGAGTGTTGATATGGGTAAGTTAGTCCATCTGCAGCAGGAAGGGGTATAGTTCACTTCTAATGGAATCGTTTTATTCTAATAAAATTCTAATCATTTTATTCTAATGGAATCGTAGTTATTCACACAATAAAGAAAGTTGCTAAGGGTCCACAAAACATTTTTTTTAAACTTAACATTTCAAAATTTGTCTTTGGAGATACACTTTCCCTTATCACTTTATTGCTCCACTGGAGTTAACAGAATTAATTGCCTACCTTACAGAAAAAATAAAACAAAACAAAAAATCCAGAAAAGGTGGAAAAAAAGAAAGAAAGGAAAAGAAGAAAAGGCAGTATTTAACCCTCTTTTTAGAAGATACACATCATACAGTTACACATGATGACAATGTTGGTATGTGTCAGCTCTCAATTCATTCCCAGGAAAGACAGCAGCTCCTTGTGTTTACCAAGGGCTAAAGTTTCCAAGCAACTTCACATACAGTTTTATTTGACTGAACAGGATTGCTAGAGGTAGGCAGGGAGAGGAAGATGTGTTACAGTTTGTTAGAGAGAATAAAAAAGATAGCCTGGGACTTTCTCTGCTTTGTTGTTTCACATCCCTGGGAAGCCTTTGGCGGCAATTTTTCAATGAATAGCGTACAGAGAGAGCAAAATGCAGTCGGAAAGTTTTCAACCAGACATACCTTGTTGAGGTGCAAGAAGGTGGGCTCGTCCGGGATTTGAACCCGGGACCTCTCGCACCCTAAGCGAGAATCATACCCCTAGACCAACGAGCCATAGTGTAAGCGCTTCTTAGTTTTGCCTCAAGACTCATTGAAATCAATAGGCATTTTCTGACGAACTAGGTGCTTGCCTTCTATCGGAAGGAATGCATGCTTATTTGCGCAGAAGTAAACCACAAGCCGCAAGAGTCATTGAGATTGGCAGCTTCTAGTAGCATATGTGAACCCGCCTAGCCCAGCTCCCGAAGCGGCGCCGAAGACATACAGATGTGCCGAGAGATGGCCACGTTGGTGCCTCGTTGTCCGGCCCCCGCTTACTTTCTGATGTGGGAATTCTGTAGGCAGGGGGAAAAAAGCGAATAGGCCCCAGCGAGATTTGAACTCGCGACCCCTGGTTTACAAGACCAGTGCTCTAACCCCTGAGCTATGGAGCCCACGCCTGCATGCTGTTTCTCTGTCTTTCACCTTATAGATTTGTATTGTGCCTCTTAGCGAGTCAATTCCAGGTCATTTCTCTACAACATGAGAACATTTTTGTGTACTGTAAACCTCTCGAAAAGATTCTGCTTTAAGCAGAGTCACTACCAGGTTGTCTTCCCATTCCTCACCTTGATACTCTGTTGAGACGTTGCCTACTGTGCCTCTGGGGTGCATGGAAATGGTGCAGATAAAAGAATTTCAGATCTTTGGGTACAAGGGAGACCTCCCGCTACACCTCCCCGAAGGTTTCTATGGAGGGTTTCTGATGGACAAGGAAATTGTACTGCACTCCTTCCGCTTAATATGGTGGTAAAATCCAGGGACGGAAGTGAGAAGAGATTTTCCACGTTTTTTTCCTTTCTGAATCTGGAGCCCCAAACCTCTAAACCTGCCTTTCTGGAGCTAGTCCCTCTCTCTCAAAGGTCCAGGGGTAGAAGCAAACAGGAAAAAGGGGTATTGAGGAAGAAGAGTTTAAGCCTTCCCTAAAGACACACACAGATTTTCACAGATTTCACATAGTTGGTATGAAAATAATACAACTTTTTAGAAAAGATTGTTTTTAATTTTTAGGAGCCTTGTTTATATAAGCTGGTGAACAGAAACTAAACATTTATTTAACTAAGAAAAACCTCGTACCCATTTAAATAAGCTGTAGATAAGAACATTGAGAAAAAAGCACTGATTCATGCAACCCCAAGAAGTGAACCGACTCTACTTAGGAAGATTTAGACCCTCTGACCACAGGTCTGCTCTTACACTCACAATTTTTTAGTGTTTTCATGTCCAAGATCACAAAATTTGTAAGGAATCTGTAAGGTTATTATGATTCATTGTCTCCTTTAATTTTCATTATTTAAATGTAAAACATGATGCTGTTGGCTTTACACATTTTCAAGGAAGAAAAGTGCTCTGTTTACATAGGCAAAGGAAGACATTTGTGGCAGATACTCTTGGATTAGGGATGAGTCAGGAAGAGGCCTCACAATGTGGTCCTAAGGTGAGATGAATACTATCTTCTGTAGCCTGACAAGGGCTGCTCCTTCCAAAACTCCTGGATGTTTAACCCTCAGTCTCCTGCTCCAAAGGAGCTACAAGGCTTTGTTTTAACTGACGGAATTAAGAATTGAGTCTCTATACTCTATTTGCCTACACAAGACACTTCATTGGAGAAAACCTCTAACGTGATCTCTTTGTTTTTTAATATCAGGGAACACAAGTAGGTTTACCTTTTTTCTAGAGCAGAAAAAACAAATTAAAATACACTTTTCGTCATAGATGACGTATGATTGTTGGCATGTGTAGACATAGAGTATTTAGTACAGTGGTTAGAAAGAACCTAAATCACTTATTCAACTCTGCCAGGTCTCAAAGTCCCTGTTTTGGAAACAGGTGTTTATTATTATCATCATAGTTAGTATTCTCTGCATTATTATTATTTTCAGAGAGGCTGGCCATAGGCAACATTACTAAGCAGTGCAAACTGTCTCTCAAGCGGCCTTCTCCTCTCTTTGCTTGTCTTTCTCTGATGGTATTCTTGCCTCCTCACCTCCTCTTAGAATCTGTCCCCTCATCCTCACCCTGTCACAATTTAGCAAGCTCACTTCTATTCCTTACATGAATTGATTTCTTCTTTTCTAACTACAGACTGTTAAACATTTCAGAATAATTTAAAATATTCAAAGAAGTATGCCAAGGAGAGAAGCCAGGGGACAACCGTGAATCTGATGTTTTTCATTTCTCCTAGACAGAGCCTGGCTTTGCGGAGAGGTTTCTCACTCCTTTATCAGTACAAATAAATCTTTGACCAATGGACCCCATCCGCATTCAGCCTACCTCTTACCATCAAAGGTTGTTCCAGGACCTTATGTTATATTTTCATTCTTCCAGCCCCTTAGTCCACAATTCACCTGAGTTGGCCTGTCTGACTCTAGGAAATTCTAAGAGCCCCTTCTGCTAGTTTATTAAACTTAGAGAGCAACATCAAACATGGTTGTGCTCCACTGTGTTCCGGCCTATCCTGAGCACTTCTGCTGAGCACCTTGACTCCTAGTTGTAATCTTAGCAATATTTTTAATTGCTTTTTTTTTTTTTTTTTTTTTTTAGACAGAGTCTGGCTCTGTTGCCAGGCTGGTACAGTGGCACGATCTCGGCTCACTGCAACCTCTGACTCCCTGGTTCAAGCGATTCTCTTGCCTCAGCCTCCTGAATAGCTGGGATTAGAGGCATACCCCCATGCTCAGCTAATTTATTTTTTGTATTTTTAGTAGAGACGGGGTTTCACTATGTCGGCCATGATGGTCTCGATCTCTTGACCTCGTGATTTGCCCACCTTGGCCTCCCAAAGTGTAGGGATTACAGACGTGAGCCACTCACCGGTCCCAGCCTCCCCTCAAGTTTTCATTTGGAAAAACTTTAATTCTAGTATGTAATAAATGAACAGCTAAGTGAGACCAAGCAAAGGTTATTGTTTTTCTCTAGAGGATAGTTTTTCTTTAGTACTTACTCACCTTCTTATATAGGCTTTGGTAGGGGTCCTGTGGCAGCACCCACAGGTCTGAATCAGGGTGGGGGTGTTTGGTCCTTGCAAGCCTCACCGGATTAATTCCTGTCTACCTTGCTGTGAATAACACAACTCCCAAAGTAACAGAATTTCACAAACAACTTAGGAGGCCCATAGGCGTCAAAGATACTAGCTTCAGAAATGTCCCTGATAGGTGCAGTCTCTACTACGTTTTGAATGATGGACTTCTTAATAGCCTTGCCTTTGGGTGGGCATCGGGCATAGTTCATGCAGCAAATATGCCGTGGCCCTTTTTGGCATGACCATTGTTAGTTCTTTTCTTTGTCATCTTGGAAGTGAGGATCAGAAGGAGCATCACTTGTGACTTGGCAGAGACTCAAAGGCAGGCAGAGGAGTGGGAAAACTTTATAGTGGACAATGGGAAGGCTTCAAGTGTGCCCTGACTGGAGGCTGTGGCATGGGGAAGCGGTGTGCAGGCCAACTAGAAGCGGAGCATCCCATGTGATTGGTTAGGGATGCATATTTGGCCTTCTGTGGTTCATCCTAACATAGAAACAGAAACAAGTAATAGGAAAGGCTTTAATTCCCAACCTTTTGGGTCTGGATTTTACAGAGATTATTTGGCTTCCTGGGCTGGATGCTTAGAGATAGTGGTCTGACTTCCTAGTGGTTTGGATGAAAGATAATTGGCTGTCTTCCTGGGCTGGTCACTGTGGGTTGACTTCCTGCAATGGCCGTTGTAGGTTTCTACTGGTCAGAGTTCTATTTTTAGGTATGTTCTGGCCCCTGTCTGTTTGTATAGTTATACCCTAGGCAAAAGTTTAAGAAACAGTACAATAAAACCTGTATATTCTTTACCTAGAACACCAATTATTGGTAACATTTGCTTCCCCCTTACCTCCCCATCCCCCCGTTTACATATACTATCCAAGAGCAGAATATTAGTACCATATCCCACCTAAGAAAATTTATAATTCCTTATATTCTAATAAACATACAGTCCATATTCAAATTTCCCCAGTTATCCCCTTCCTATTAAAATAATTTAAATTCTAACAATGTTTCTCACTGCATTTAGTTGTAACATCTATCTGGTATTCTTTAATCTAGAAAATTCCCCTCCTCTTAGACTTTCTTTTCTCATGGCAATTGTCCTATAGGAAGTCTCACATTCTGAATGTGATTATTTCCTCATATAAGATTCAGTTTAATATTTACTTATTTCCTCATGATTAGATTTAGCTTAAATATTTTTGTCAAGAACACTACTACTAATTTTCCAGGATAGCTTTTTTAGGGTCTAGGTAGGACTGAATTTCTAGCAACCCAAGCAGGAAAAATGAAGTCTAATGAGTGTTACTTATTTACATTAGAGTGCACTATTTCAAGGAGCTTCTGTTCAGAAAAGGAGACTTTAATGCCATCCTTTGGGACAGACTTTGTAATTTTCAGCTTCATCGGCTCTAGAGTATTTTTAAAGGTCAGGAATTCACATCCCAGAAGAGTAGGCACAATTACCAGGACCCCAACAATTATTCACTATGACAACATCCAGGAACACCTATGGGCAGGCATACTGGTTTCTGAGATACATAGGTTGTATATCTCAGATATCAAGGAACGTGGCTTTGTAAAGCTTTAGACACACACAGACACACACACACGCAGACAGACAGACACACACACACACACACACACACACACTTGCCTTGATTTCTACTTTCTCAAAGTTATTTTCTTCAGATTTCCACAGACATCTTACCTTCTGGAAACTGAGGCTACACTCACTCTGGTGATTATCAGTTATTACTTGTATTGCTATCTAACTGTAGTGTGTGTGTCTCTGTGTGTTCGTTCATTCCTCTAGGTTTTTGTTGTGTGTATTGTAAAAGGTGGAGAAGATATTTCTTTTATTCAAATTCAGGTTCCCAGTGAGAGAGGATAATAACCTTGTTTGTCTTCAGCCCCTCCCCAAACCTGATCAAATGGTGAGCACAGATTTATTTGGTGGATGTGAAGTGAGCAAGATTCTATTTCCAAGTCCCAAAAGGCCTCCTGTCAGATGCACCCCACTGACCTGCCCCAAATGTTTAAACACATTATAAACACTGCTGTGTGTTCACTGAGAAACTGACCATGTTTTGAGCACTTGGTACATTGTAAAATTAAATGGGACTAGGAAAAGGGACTAGGAAAAGCAGTAAAGGGAAATCAAAGAAGAAATTAAGTTGCACATCAGACATGATCTTTTTAAACCCAAAGCACCAAGACTATTACAATATTTGTGGGGACGGAGTAGGGGAAGGAGGACAATGATCCTAGCTCTGATAGAGATCCATCCTATTGGCCTGAGAACCCCTGTATGTGCTATAATATGTTGCCTAAAATTAAATGCTACATTTAAATTAAATAATATTTGTGATGACTGCATCAGATAGTCAATGCTTTCAGCATTTACTGAACCCCACTTACATACTTAGCTCTGCTATGGTTTCATGTGGTTGACCATCAGAGTAATGCAAAGTACTGTGATGTACTTAGAAGTTTTCTAAAGTAAATGCTCAAAGAAATAGAGGGGATGGCTCTTTATCAGAACTACAGAAGAAGAATGAACAGAAATAAAGAATGCCTCATATCCTTCCCTTTTCCATTCCTGTTGATCATACCATAGTTCAAAGTTTGCATTTCTTTTCACCTGAAGCTTGAGGAAGTGATTGATTCCATTGAATTGCTCCATAAAGTCCCTCTTGTCCCATCTCTCCAATGAAGTTCAGTGAAAAGTGTAAAGACAAATACACAGTGGAAATAAGAGGCTTAAATCTCCCTGCTGAATACAAAGAAAAAAATGTAATCTTCTCTTTTTTGTTTGAGTACTTACTTTAGAAAATGTCTAAATACATGTCAATGTGATAACCATATGAAACCATAGCAGAGCTAAGTATGTAAGTGCGGTTCAGTAAATGCTGAAAGCACTGACTATCTGATGCAGTCATCACAAATATTATTTAATTTAAACATAGCATTTAATTCTAAGCAAGATTTTATAGCACATAGAGGGATCCTCAGGCCAGTAGAGAGATGGCTCTCTATTGGAGCTAGGAATAGAGCTTTACATTGCATTGCAGTGCATGTCTTCTGCTGCAGACTGATCCAGAAAGATTCTGATGAAAACATTCAGATGATCTAAATAAGATAGAACATTTGATACAGAAGTTGGTACATAGAATATTTCTCAAAATTTACTGCATACTTTTGGGGAGTTTGTTAAGATTCTGATTCAGTAGGCCTGCGATTCTGCATTTCTAATCTGCTACCAAAGAGGCTGATGCTGTTGGCCCCCAGTTACACTTTGCATATTAAGGCCTTAAAGTCAATCTCTTGCTTGCCTCTAAATTTTCATCATCTGGACTATTAACAAGACAGTTAATAGTTAATTCAGGGTTAATTCAAGGTTAAACTCACCGACAATATCATAGAATGCTGGAGCCTAGAATACCAGTATTCTGTGCTGAAGACGGAAAGAATAGACATATGCCACCAGACGAATTCATGGCATGTATTTGTATCAGGCATCTTTCCGAAAGAGTGGTTATTCATTTGCTTTAGATGCTGGGCAATTAAGTATGCAGCAAAGTTGGCATTCCACTAAGAAAGCTGAGACACTTGGCTTATGGGTCTCAGGGCGCTTCCTGTTTGAGCTGTGCAATCCAACTTGTGATCCACTTCTTGAAAGGAAGAAACCAAGGCTCCTCCCTCCCCTGAAGGATCCAGTGAGCACACGACAGGAAACACGTGCTCAAGCAACTTTCGAGATTGAATAGGAGAAGCCATGCCCATTGTTAGCATAGGAACTTTGTCCAGAAACAGGAGAGTGTGGTACTTTCTCTCTTGAAAAGAAAGTTCTTGGACACCTGTCAGTTTGAGGAATTTGAACCTGCAACATTCCATAATCAAAAAGAGCTCTGCTGTGATGACTAGGTTCTTTCCTGTTGACTGGTTCCTTTTATTGCCTGATCTGACACTAAAAAAAATCAAGATGGGCTCAGGTCACTTCCATCACATGAGAATCTTCATATTTAAAAAATAAAAAAAGTCAACATATAAACTATGGATTATTTAAATAAATATTATAATTATTGTCTTTTTTTTTTTTTTTTTTTGAGATGGAGTCTGTTGCCCAGGCTGGAGTGCAACTGCACGATCTTGGCTCACTGCAACCTCCACCTCCCAGGTTCAAGCAATTCTCTTGCCTCAGCCTCCTGAGTAGCTAGGATTACAGGCAGTGCCACTATGGCTGACAAATTTTTGTATTTTTAGTAGAGATGGGGTTTCACTATGTTGTCTAGGCTGTTCTCAAAATCTTGACCTCAAGACCATCTGCCTGCCTCAGTCTCCCAAAATGCTGGGATTACAGACGTGACCCACCATGCTTGGTCAAATGAGTCCTGTCTTTGTACATTTTGCATTGCTGTAATAGAATACCTGAGGCTGAGTAAGTTAGAAAGAAAGAGGTTTATTTTGCTCACAGTTCTGCAGGCTGGAAATTAAGAGAAGCATGTTACCAGCATCAGTAAGGCTTCTGGTGAGGGCCACTATACTGGGTCAAAACATGGCAGAGAAGGTCAAAGGGGAAGCAGACATGTGCAAAGAGAAACAAAACCAAACCAAACCAAGGGGCATCTTGGCTGTATAAGAACCCATCCTCCCACTCTCCCAGGGAACTAGTCCATGCCCAAAGGAAGTAATCCAGTCTCACCAGAACCAGGACTCACACACTACAGAGAGAAGGGGACCAAGGCATTCATAAGGAATTTACTACTGTGATCCAAACACCTCCCACCATGCCCCATCTCCCAACACTGCCACATTGGAAATCAAATTGCGCCGGGAGTTTTACTGGGTACAAATTAACCATATCCAAAACATAGCAGGTCTGTTCATCAAACTAGCACTTAAATACAAAGAGACATAAGTGTGCCTGTAAAATCTCCTCTGGAGATCTCATCAAAAGTTCCAATATGAGGCCCACTCATGAGCCCTAAGTCTCTTGTTTGCTTGCTCAATACTAGGCATAATAGTTCAACAGGTATTTAAAATATTTGTTCTCTCCCCTCCCGTTCACCCTCCACAGCTCTTTCAAGTCACAAAGAGCCCCAGGCTCTTTTTTTTCCTTTCAAGCTGATGCTTCCCAAACCTACACATTGAGACGGTAGCACAGGATTCCTAGGATTCCCTCCAACTTCAGTCTTTCTACTTCTGACCCTGGCAAAGACATGCATGGACTGATGGAGGCAGTAAACTCACATTCCTTTTTTTTCTAAGGTTTCCTCCAAAGCGTCCAAACACAATGTGAAGTTTCTTAGAAGTCATGCATTCAGCCAAAGGGGCTGGCGATGGGTATTTTAATCTCTCCGTCTTAAGTGATGCCTAGGAGGCCGTATCTTTGACCATCTGGCTGGATTCAAAACCTACTAGATGCTGCCCGTTGGCCTTGGGTGCTCATCTCCTCCTTCTAGGGAGAAAGAGACCTGGTCAGGGCCAACGGTGGGTACCCCCAACCTCCAACTCACAGTCAACCTACACTCGGCCTCCCAAAGTGCTGGGATTACAGGCGTGAGCCACGGCGCCCAGCCTTAGGCCGGTTTTCAAGGTGAAGGCTCCCAGCTTTTGTCCATTCAGTATGATGCTGGCTGTGGGTTTGTCACACACAGCTTTTATTCTTTTGAGGCACGTTCCTTCAAAACCTGCATTATTGAGAGTTTTTAACATGAAGGAATGTTGAATTTTACAGAAGGCCTTTTCTGCATCTACTGAGATAGTCAGTCGAGTGTTGTACCGTTTCTTTCTAAAGGAGCAGAGAAGCTCCCAGCACTTTGGGAGGCCGAGTGTAGATTGCCTGTGAGTTGGAGGTTTGGGAGGCGGGTGCTGGCGCCAGAGGGCGACGAGGCGCGAGGAGGGGGTGTAACACGGGGTGAGTTTGGGAGGCACCGCGGGGAGCCGTGGCTAGAGTGGGTAGGGGCGCGGGAGGAGAGCCGTCTCCGACCTCCGAACGTCCGGGCCTTTCCTCTGCCGCCACCGCTTCCCTGCCTGGGTTCTACTTTTATCCGGTGTTCCCTGAGCCCTATTTTATTTCTTTATTTATTTTTCTTTATTTTATTTTATTTTTGGTGCCGTGCCTGAGCCCTATTTTTAAAACTGCTTTCTAAGAACTTCCTTTCGGCTCGCCTCCCCCAGCTCCTGGCCTCGGTTACCATGAACTCGCAGGATCCTCGCTCTCGCGAAGGCCGGGGGAAGAACGCTTTGTTCCTCTCTATTCACCTTCAGCCCGACCCTGTGGGCCACCAGGGCTTGGGGGAGACCTCAGAGGCCTAGGGCCAGGAGAGGCGACAGAAGGTTGTGGGGTTTTTGGTGATCAATATGGGGGACAGAAGGAGCACTTAAAATTAGATACCTTTAATTAGACTCTTAGGAGAATTTCTGGATCCACAGACCAAGAAAACGGCCAAGTGGAAACAGCAAAGAATCTAAATAATACATAATCCAGGGCTCTGCGCCGAGTGGGACTGTTGGCATATCAGTGATTCCCACTTTGGGTGCGGGAGAGAGACCCCAAGAATCACCTCTGAAACTGTTTTCTAGCTTCTCTGCTCCTTTAGAAAGAAAAGGTACAACACTCGACTATTTCAGTAGATGCAGAAAAGGCTTTCTGTAAAATTCAACATTCCTTCATGTTAAAAACTCTCAATAATGTAGGTTTTGAGGGAACATACCTCAAAATAATAAAAGTTGTGTATGACAAACCCACAGCCAACATCATACTGAATGGACAAAAGCTGGGAGCCTTCCCCTTGAAAACCAGCATAAGGCCGGGCGCAGCGGCTCACGCCTGTAATTCCAGCACTTTGGGAGGCAGAGGCGGGTGGATCATGAGGTCAGGAGTTCAAGACAACCCTGACCAAGATGGTGAAGCCCCATTTCTACTAAAAATTCAAAAATTAGCCGGGCGTGATGGCGGGTGCCTGTAATCCCAGCTACTCGGAGGCTGAGGCAGAGAATTGCTTGAATCCGGGAGGCAGAGGTTGCAGTGAGCCAAGATTGCACCACTGCACTCCAGCATGGGCAACAGAGCAAGACTCTGTCTCAAAAAAAAAAAAAAGAGAGAGAGAGAGAAGGAAAAGAAGAAGCTGATAAGCAACTTCAGCAAAGCCTCAGGATACAAAATAAATGTACAAAAACCGCTAGCATTCCTATACACCAACAACAGGTAAATAGAGAGCCAAATTAAGAATGAACTCCCATTCACTATTGCTTCAAAGAGAATAAAATACCTAGGAATACAGCTAACAAAGGAAGTGAAGGACCTCTTCAAGGAGAACTACAAACTGCTCAAGGAAATCAGAAAGGACAGAAACAAAGAGAGAAAAACAGTCCATACTCATGGATAGGAATAATCAACATCATGAGAATAGCCATACTGCCTAGAGAGCGACAGAGAGAGAGAGAGAGAGAGAGAGAGAGAGAGAGAGAGAGAGAGAGGAGGAAGAAGGAGG
Organism: Callithrix jacchus; assembly: GCF_049354715.1. Classification (NCBI taxonomy): domain Eukaryota; kingdom Metazoa; phylum Chordata; class Mammalia; order Primates; family Cebidae; genus Callithrix; species Callithrix jacchus. The sequence continues at coordinate 55,302,298 of NC_133509.1, forward strand.
AGGAGGAGGAAGAGGAGGGAGGGAGGAAGGGAGGGAGGGAAGGAAAAGAAAGAAATTAGAAAGAGGCCTGGTGCAGTAGCTCACGCCTGTAATCCCAGCACTTTGGAAAGCCAAGGCGGGAGGATCACGAGGTCAAGAGATCGAAACGGTCCAGGCCAGCATGGTAAAACCCCGTCTCTACTAAAGAATACAAAAAATTAGCTGGGCGCCTGTACTCCCAGCTACTACGGAGGCTGAGGCAAGAGAATTGCTTGAACCGGGGAGGCGGAGGTTGCAGTGAGCCGGGACTGCACTCCAGCCTGGCGCCTGGTGACAGAGTGAGACTCTGTCTCAAAAAAAGAAAAGAAGAAAAAAGAAGAAAGAAAGAAAGAAAGAAAGAAAGAGAGAGAGCCGGGCACAGTGGCTCAAGCCTGTAATCCCAGCACTTTGGGAGGCCGAGGCGAGTGGATCACGAGGTCAAGAGATCGAGACCATCCTGGTCAACATGGTGAAACCCCGTCTCAACTAAAAATAAAAAAATTAGCTGGGAATGGTGGCACGTGCCTGTAATCCCAGCTACTCAGGAGGCTGAGGCGGGAGAATTGCCTGAACCCAGGAGGCGGAGTTTGCGGTGAGCCGAGATTGTGCCATTGCACTCCAGCCTGGGTAACAAGAGCGAAACTCCGGCTCAAAAAAAAAAAAAAAGAAGAAGAAGAAAGAAAGAAAGAGAGAGAAATAAAAAGAAAACAGAATGAGCAGCTCCAGGGGTACAGGGAAGCCTGGGAATCACCCTTTCTGTGCTGGGGATGCCCTTAGAATGTGACCTCCCTCTGGAGGTCGCTTCGGTTCCTATAAAAGCGAGACGGTTTAGGTGCTACTGCTGTGGGCATGGACGTCAGTCTACCTGAGCGTGCAGAGCGGCCTTCTTCCTTAATTACTGACCAGGAAGCCCGGCAATTACGCCCAACCTCGCTATGCTCAAACTGCGGGAGGAAGCGACCAAGGAGTTTGCTTTGAACGCGGTGACAGGCGTAAGCAGGTCTCTGAAGGAGAGGGCGCCTAATAAGTGACCTGAGCTTTGATCCCATGACACTCTAAGCACTATTTGTACCCATACGACAACGCTCCAACAGAAAGGAGTTCTTATTCTTCAGTCTTCTCGAATAACTTGCAAATCACCAGTAAGATTTTTAAAGTTTCCGTGTTTTTATTGCCTAGGTTAAAGAAAAGATAAAGGTCTTCCAAAGACATTCACGCTAATAATCGTTGATTATCTGCTAGCCCACTTCCCAGGGCAAGTGAGAATGCAGTAATTCCTCCTCTCCTCAGGTTTGCTCAGATTCCTAAGGATGGATAAAAATGCTGTCATGAGCTCTGCTTCCGCGAAGAAAAGCCAGAATTTTGCACTTGTACGCTGGTGCAAAATGCTGAGAGAATGAAGAATGTAGTTACAAAGGTTAGTGCCCAGGGTGGTAGTGTGGCCGAGCGGTCTAAGGCGCTGGATTTAGGCTCCAGTCTCTTCGGGGACGTGGGTTCGAATCCCACCACTGCCAATGGTATGTTTTAGCACACCAAGGATTCTGAAGTACTAACAGATTGTAATGACTAAGGGTTTAATTTAAATCCTCTTTCTCCAGGCGTACGCAGCATCAGTTCCTCCGTGAGTTCGTGATTCAAATCGCCTTGACTTCCAGCTGAAAATTCTTTCCGTTAGGCAGGTCTCCTGCGGTTTCCTATGCATACTTGCTCGTTGTATTCACTTTCTGGACGCCGGCTTTTGCACCAATTGGGTTCCGGCAATCAGGAAAGCTTTCGGTTCTCTTCTAAAATACACGCTCATATTGAGTCATTGTCATTTTCTAGTTTAAGCATAAAGTGGCCGGGAAGTTCTACCAGAAACTGTCACAATGGTCCTATCAGCCCGCGGCCGGCGCTGCTTTAGGAGTTGCAGCTCTGTGCTTGCGAGATATCCCGCCCAGACCCTATTTTGGTTCTAATTGCATTACTTTTGTAATTGAACACGGTGAATGGATGAATGAATGATTGCAGAAAGCAAAAACTCAGCAGCCGGGCGCGGTGGCTGAAGCCTGTAATCTCAGCACGTTCGGAGGCCAAGGAGGGCGGATAACGAGGTCAGGATATCAAGACCATCCTGGCCAACATAGTGAAACCCCGTCTCTACAAAAAAAAAAAAAAAAAAAAAAAATAGCCGGGCGTGGCGGTGCGCACCTGTAGTCCCAGCTACTCCGGAGGCTGAGGCAGGGGAATCGCTTGAACCCAGGAAGCAGAGATTACAGTGAGCCAGGATCACCACTGCACTCCAGCCCGGTGACAGAGCAAGACTCCGTCTAATAAATAAATAAATAATCGCAGCAAGGTTCATGCTCTCATTCAGGCATCATAACCTCATGGGGAATGGGGAGAAGACAAGTTTAACCGTTATTTTGATTTTGACTTTGTAGATGGGTTTGTGATTCAAAAACGCTTCAAAGCAGATTCCTGACTGACTCCATTCATTGGGCCTAGGGGGCATTTGTGAATGTTGTGGGTTTAGCCACCCTCCTGCCCCTTCCCAGTCAATCAGGTTAAGGTGGTGGCAACTGTTCAGGTTTCTGAACTACCTAGCTACAATGCTGGGGTAGAAACTAACCCACTGTGGAAAACAGGAGGGGTACACTCAGTACCTATTTAGTGGCATCATCTCAGAATCGTTGTCCCACTGCGTTTTTCAGCCACTACAGCCCATCACCTACAGACATACTCATGGATTTGGCCAGGCAGCTGCCTCAAGGAGAGATTTCACTGCCATGTCATGAGGAATGAATGAAAGAAACTGAGCAGAGAACTGCGACTCAGGCAAGAACCAAGTGCCATGCCACTTTTAAAAGACAGAGTCTCATTCTGTCACCCAGACTGGAGTGCAGTGGTGAGATCACTACTCATTGCAGCCTCAACCTCCTGCACTCAAGCGATCCTCCCACCTGTCTCCCAAGGAGCTAGGATCACAGTTCTGCACTATCACTCCCACGCCCAGCTGTTTGTTTGTGTAGAGCCTAGGATATCAGAGGGGAGAAGGGAGGAGGAGAAGATAGTGGTCTCCCTATGTCTCACAGGCTGATCTCCAACTCCTGAGCTCCCAGACTCAGCCCCATGCCACTTCCTGACTCTGCCCTCAACTCCCATCCCCTGAGACAGAGTCTCACTCTGTCACCCAGGCTGGAGTGCAGTGGCATGATCTTGGCTGCAACCTCTGCCTACTGGGTTGGGGCAATTCTCCTGCCTCAGCCTCCCAAGTAGCTGGAATTACAGGAGTGTGCCACCATGCTGGGCTAATTTTTGTATTTTTCATAGACAGGGTTTCACTATATTGGCCAGGCTGGCCTTGAAACCCTGACCTCAGGTGATCCACACACCTCGGCTTCCCAGAGTGCTGAGATTACAGGTGTGAGCCACTGCGTCAGGTCTGCCCTCCTTTTTATATTGTCCTGCCTCCTCAATCAAAATCTTTTTCCATGCACTTCCAAACATCTTCCATATCATGTTGATGACTCCTCCAGATCAGTTTTCTCCCTTTTCACCCACCTATAACCAAGAAATATTTTGGGCCCCCAAGATCTTCACAACAGAAGACTTTTGTTTTGCTTTGTTCGAAATCGAGACACAAGGCATGTTTTGCTCTCAGTGCTTAGTCAGGGGAAATATCTCTGTATCTTTGGATAAATTGGACCTTCCTGGCACTTTTATATAAAATTCCCTGTTTGCATAATTTCCATATCATTGTCCTTCCTTTTTCCACAAGGCAATTTTTCTGTCTTCCAATTCTGTTTTATGAAAATAAATCAAATGTAAAAGCTGCTGGAAACCCCACCACCACCACCACTGCCACAACACTCTAATAAGCCTCCAGAGAGATGTGACTGTGATCTGAGTCACATATGGTTACAACTGCTGTTCTCAAATTATAGATTCACTTTCTCATTTTTCTTATTCTGCGTGTATGATGACTAGAGAGAATTAAACAACATCAGGAACAAAAACCTACAGCCTTCTTAATTAATGCCCCTAGTTATAGATGAATTTCCTTTGAGTTGTCTGGCTTTGTTTGCTTAGACCAGATAACAGAAAACCCATGATTATTATGCCCTCTGCAAAAAATGTTAAATGTACCCTTTCCAAAAAGAAACACTGCCTAAAACCAATCAAATGGCTGTAACTATGTGCCAACCTTGTATGAATAATGTTGTTTGAATAATGTAATCCTGCTAAAAACTCCTCTGCCTCTGCCTATATAAACGAACCCTCAACTTTCCTACTTCGGAATGCTGACTCGATTGCTTCGGAGTTGGTGTTTCTGGGTGGCCCATCCTCACACTTTAGGCTTTAGTAAACTCTCTTTAAATTAGATTCTGACCCTTTTGATTATTTCAGGCTTACAGTTTGTCTTCCCTTCTTCCTGAAATTGAATCACGTGCTTTATCTTGAGACTGAGTTAATTTTTGTTTTTCTGTTCATCTCCCTCTAGTGACTCCCAGAAACCTGATCTATCTAGCTTGATGTTCTCAGCTGCCTAGAGGCCATCATCTCCACTCAAATGAAGTGAACTGAAACTTCCTCCATTCCTTTTTCCACTCCTCCTCAGTCAGGCCAGCATTTTCCACATTCCAGCATTCTCTGCATCTACCAAGGACACTAGCATTACCCAGACTTTCAAGAGCACAACCTTGGAAGTGTTTTTGTTTGTGTTGTTGTACTGTTTTCACTTAGTTTCACTTTGTCTTAGTTTCAGTGAATTCCCTCTCCTGTTGATGGAAGAATGCTGACTTGCTTCTATCTCCATGACTCATGCCACTCACCATCCCTGCTTTTTTCTGCCTCCATCACCTCTGCCACCACCAAAATGATCCTGAACCCCTATCCTTCCTTCTGTCCCCTCCTCTTGTTCCTCTTGATAGTCCCAGCCACTCCACTAGCTCTACTCTACCCTCCTCCCACATCCCCTACCTGTACTCCTCTCCTGCACTCTAACTGGCACTTTCCCCAACACACACACATACCTGAAAGCTCCCTTACTCACTTAAGCATGCATCAATATTTCTGTCAAATTCTGGCTCAGAATTCAACTTCAAGAAGCTCTCTTCAGTTAGTCCCTCCTCATCATTCTGATCACTCCTTTTCATTGTCCTGAATGTGCTCCTATATTGTTTTGTAAATGTTTATGGCAGTATCAACATATCAACACAGCATTATCTATTTTGTTATTTCAACTAAACTGTGAATTACTTAAGTCACCAAGTTTTAAAAAATTAATAGATTTTATATCCAAGAGCAGTTTTAAATTTACAGCAAAATCGAGTAGAAAGTACAGTGAGTTCTTACATTCTGCCCTCTGTCCCCACAGCCTCCCTCATCAAGGATATCCTGCACCAATATGGTACATTTGTTACATCTAACATTGATACACCATTATTAAACAAAGTCTGTAGTTTAAATCAAGATTCACTCTTGGTGCTGTACATTCTATGAGTTTGAACAAATGCATCATAATCATGACATGTATACACTATTATAACACCATACAGAGTAGTTTCACTGCCCTAAAAATCTTCTGTGCTTCACATGTTCATCCCTCTCACCTAACCCCTGGAAACCACTGATGCTTTTACTGTCTACAATGTTTTGCCTTTTCCAGAATGTCATATAATTGAAATCATACAGTATATGGGCATTTCAGATTGACTTCTTTCACTTAGTAATATGCATTTAAATTTACTTCCATGTCTTTGTATGTCTTGATAATATATTTATTCAAATGGCTGGTTAATATTTCATTGTCTGGATATACCACAATTTACCTATTCACCTGTCGAAGGATATCTTTATTGCGTCCAGGTTTTGGCAATTATACATAAAGCTGCTATAAACATTAATGTGAAGGGTACTGTGTGGACATACATTTTCAAGTCATTGGGCTAGCACCTAAGAGTGTGATTGCTGGATTGTATGAGAAACATATATTTAGTTTCGTAAGAAACTACAAAAATTGTCTACCATAATGGCACCAGGTATTTTAAAACTTCATTTTATAAAGTAAAAAACTGTTTTTTTAATGTAGTGTATACACGTGGCACATTTGAAAAATACGTAAAAGTCTAAAGAGCATCAATCGCCCACAGGTAAACAGAATTCGGCACATATCCTTTTTCATTTTTGAATAATAAATTTCTAAAAGTAGAAATAGAATACTTGATTAAATACAATATCTTTTTAGAATTTTTGATATAATGCCCAACTGTCCTCCAGAAAGCAAAGACATTCTACAAGAATGTTCTTGTCAGTATTAGATATTAATGAATAGTTTCTAATTTGATTTCTTATTAAGGAAGGAATATTTTACGGAAAATGCTGCTCTTTTGCTTATTCTCAGTATTGTGTGTTTAGATCCTTTTGAGGGGCAGTCCTTTCTGAAGTATTTCTCCTTAAAGCCTGAATTGTCTAGTATGAATTATTCACAATACTGAAAAAGTGTAGGGATGGGGGTGAGGTTGAGGGATGTTACCCATTATTCACTCAGTGTAAACTACTTTTACTGATTAGGTGATGCATTCAAATCTAAAAAGAACATCATTAATTCACACCTCATGAGTAAACAGAATCACATCTGCAGGATCACAGAGGATGCATAAAATTAAGGTTCATGGTCAGCAAAATGTTCTTTTGTTGCCTGAAAATAGAATTCAAATTAGTGCTTCACAGTCTTTGGGTTAGGAGGATACACTAATAAAACCTTGTGCTGTTTGAATAGACCGAAGCACAAAAATATGCCACTACTTCTTCGAGGCGGAATCGAACCACCGACCTAAGGATAACAGTAGCTACAAACCTCTACAGTCCTCTGCTCTACCAGCTGAGCTATCAAAGGGACCGTATGACAACTCTTAGCGTAGATTTCTGTGCATTGATTAGCCGCTGACTTCTTTGTATTTGGTCTCAAATTAGAGTTCAAGAAGTTTCCAGACTGAGTCCCGAGAACAGCCTTGAGGCAGCAGAAAGTGATTTCTGAGTCCGAGGTGGCGAGAATGGAAACAGAGCTGAAGCCACCGGCTTGGGGTGAATCTGCGTAGCTTCTGAGCTAGGCTGCCCTCAGAATACTCTGCGATCCAGTTTTCGCCACAGGAGCGCAGGAAAGGACTGCCAAGCAGACTACAAGTGGAGGAGAGCGCAGGATTCCAGGGGTCATGGCTATTAGCAGGCTAATTAGATCTCTTCCACAAACACGGAGGTATGGACCAACTCTAGCATTTTTCTCCCAGAGATGTGAGCAATCTAGTTTCTTCCTTGCTTATTGTAAGCTACAAACACCTATTTTCCCGGTATCGTTCATAGGACCCCGACGGGGGACTTTTTCGACTCAAATCCAAGATCTAGAAAGATCGTAAAGTACTTCCTTTCTTCACTAGTCTGTTTCAACCTTGGAAAAGGTAAAATGCTCCTTACCGGTGGAAGGTAAAAGCTCCTGTTGCGTGGGGAAAGAGAAAAACTCCCATGTTGAAGGCCCCAGCGAGATTTGAACTCATGACCACTGGCTTACAAGACCAGTGCGCTAACCCCTGAGCTACGGAGCCAACACCGAGAACGAATTTAACAATGGATCAATTATGCAGATAAAAATCGTAGGTAACTGGTATTTATGGTTAGGTAAATTTTAAGAGATTAAAGGAATTTTTCAAATACGTGCCTCTTATTTATAAGAAAAAAACATTTTCTTGACCAGGCCCGGACTGGAGTGCAAGTCACTGTAAGGGGAAAATGGGGAATAGCAACATTATTTAATAAAAAGTAATGATTATTTATTTGAACTTTTAAATTCCTGATTATTTGCTTCTTTGGAGATAGTTGCATTATTATCTTTTAAAGATTGGCTCTGTTTTTATTAAGATACTTAAAGGTATATGTTTCGATAGAAAAGTGGCTTATGTTCTTTAAAAGAGATGAATTTTCAGTTTGCTTATTCACCAAAAACAAGCAAATCATAAAAGACATGAGCATTTAATATATGTTGTTATCTTAACAACGCAGACTCCACGGTACCTGCTCCCCAGCTTCAGGCTTGACAAGTCCCAAAGCTCGAGTCACGCCAGGGTCAGGGTGCATTTCATTATAGAAGAGAATGCAAGACTGATCAGAGCCATTCTCCCTAACACGCTTGGATTCTTAGTCCAGGTCTCTTAGTCTGAGATTGGGGCTGTTTTTAAAAGGGTGGCAGCTGTCTTCAAGCACAGGACGGTAGTACCCCTCGGACCTTCAGAGTTTGGAGGTGGAGACAGTGAGGGCCCCAAGGCTTCCAGATCTCCCCCAGACTGTCAGCGGAGTCAGGCTCGGTCACAGATTCCTCTGTTACCTGAAGCAGAGGCGGTCCATCCCTAGAAGGGGTCCATCCCTTTCCTTGGTCCTTTAATGCTCGTCTTCCTACCAACTGGGAGTCCATCGGTGGCTCCTTCTCTTTGGGCTTCTGGGCTTTTCTAAGCCCCAACTTGAAATTCAGAAAGAATACAAGTGGCATCGTCGCGTGGGAAGGTTGGGGAGGAAGAGCTTCTCCTCTCTTCTCTCCTTTGCTGTCAACCTCCTAGGAGGCTCAGTCATTCACTGGACAGCTCTTGACCGGGTGTCTCCCACAGGCTGGGAGCGAGCTCGGCTCAGAGTAAGCAACGAGGTCAAGGCAGACACTGCTCCGTCCGGGGGAGGTTAGGGTGAGAGCCCGGGAGCTTCGTTTCCCAAGCAGAAGAGGCTGCAGAGTAAGGACAGCCCCCTCCCCTTCCACCCACCCACCACCTTTTGAGTGCTAGAGAAGTGGGCTTCTGTAAAAGAGAGTGTGGGCAAAGAGCAACTTTTCCCTGACGGCACCTCCTGGGCACCCTTGAAAGATGCATTAAATCTAAACCTATAGTACATAGGTAATCAAGTAAACCTGAAAGGAAGTGGCAAAAACACACACGTGGAGTGTTGGGTCCTGTAGGCGAGAGGTCTGAGGTTTAGAATTCAGCCTCTTTGGGAGCGTTGGTTCGACCTTTCCCCTGCCACTCCCACAAGTGGCATTCAGCTCTTGGTGAGTGAAATCGGTCGTTCTTGTTTTTCCTGGGTCCTCCAACTACAGGCCACCTGAGACGGTTCTGGTTCCTTTGAGTACCCAGACATTTTCGGTCCATTGACGGACTCACAGCTCGGCCCGGATCCTGGAATGAATGTTTCTAAGAAACGCTGGGGCCCGGGTCCTTTTGAACCCGCATGTTGACTTTCCCAGGATCTGGAGAAAATCACTGGACAGGTAAAGAATCAAAACTGTTCAAGTGTGCTACAAGTAAAAAATAAATGAAGAATGGGAGAGAAAAACACCTCTCCAATTGTGGCTCGTTGGTCTAGTGGTATGATTCTCGCTTTGGGTGCGAGAGGTCCCGGGTTCAAATCCCGGACGAGCCCTTTCATCTTTCTCTCTTTAAAACCAATAGTTAACAAATAATGCAATCACCGCCAAGCTTAGATCCATCTAGCTTGAAAGCCTCTTGTCGACCTGTTGGGGATGAGATTGTTAAACGAATTTGTCGTTTTTGCTGAAAGAGTCAAAAACAACGAAGATACTACCAAGGCCCAAGGTCTTCATCACAGACCGGGACTCCCAGACCGGCTCTGACGGGCTTTTTTGTAAGGAGAGTGTTCGGGTAGTTCTTACCCAGTATTTTGTGTGGAACAAACTAGTGCACTTCTCACCAGGTAACTTCGTATGGAAAAGATTGCTACCTGAAGACGTGTTGGGGTCACAATGTCCCGATGGAACCCGCTTTCTGAGTCCCTGACTGCGCAGTGACCTAGCCGCGGGATGGAGTCTAGCGCCTGCCCCGGCTTTGGCGCCTGCTCCGCAGTGAGCCCTTGCGCTCTTGGTTGTTGTCGTGAGACTGCCTATCCCACAGTTGCACGTGCTGTTGCATAGTTCAAATGCAATGTCGCAGCCCTGGGAACCTGAGGAAGACACAGACATCCATTTTGTTTAAGGAAGAGAATTGAATTATTTCCGGGTGTTGTTTTCGAAAACATAGTATAACGGGAATAGCTGTTTTTGCCACTTCCGGCAAGAATCCATCATATCCTTTAGAGCTCTTTGATTCACCGGAAAAATCAACAGGCAGTACTGTTTGGTGTCTACCTATAATCTTTGAGTGTGGTTCGATTCCAGAGTGTAGAAGTTGCCCTCACTATTAACTACTGGGATGACGGTTGCTTCAAACTTTTCTTTCTAAACTGCTTGCTTAGAAAGGAATCTTCAGAGGTCTGCCTCAGGTGGTCTGCCCGCCTTGGCCTCCAAAGTGCTTGGATTACAGGCATGAGCCACCATGCCCAGCCCTAATTTCTGTATTTTTAGTAGAGACATAGTTTTGCCACAATGGCCAGGCTGGTCTTAAACTCCTGGCCTCAAGTGATTTCACCCACCTCAGCCTCCCAAAGTGCTGGGCTCCATGCTCGGCCTTGTCATTTTTTAAAATAATATTTTAAAGTGCAGACATTCTCATTATCATGCTCCTTTCCATCATCATCGTGGACATCACCAAAAGACTGAATTCTGGAACTACTAATGAATTCCAAGGTCATCAAGTCCACCCTTCTTCTCCTTCAGGCTAAATTTCTTGATTCTAGATTATACCTAATAATAATAATAATGCATATTATTATTATTGATACATCATGATCAATATCATCAGCACTTCCAACCTGTGAGTCTTAACCTAAGGGTCCATAGTCACATAGGGAATCTAAGAATAGGTTTCAGAAAATTTACAAGCCTGCTAGGTATCTGAATTTTATGTGCTTGAACATATATGCATTTGTCTGGGAAGAGGAACCACAACTTTAATTCAACATTTAAATCCATGTGTGCCCTCACCTCAAAAGTTAAAAACTGATTAAAAGTCTAAGTAGAGCCTTCCAACTGCTTAGGCAAATCAAGAATTTTAAGAAAAACTTTCTTATAGACATAAAAAGAAATAAAAATAGATTATCCATATATTTTATATACTTTTTAGAAAAAAACTACATATACTACTAGATGAAAAAGAGGTTAAGAAAATTTAATAAAGGGACTTAATTACTTCTTTTATTATTATTATTATCTTATTGTTTTTTTTAAAAGATGGGGTTTCACCATATTGGTCAGGCTGGTCTTGAATTCCTGACCTCAGGTGATCCGCCCACCTCAGCCTCCCAAAGTGCTGGGGTTACAGGCGTGAGCCACCGCGCCTGGCTTTAATTACTTCTCTATGATAATTCCAGGTTCCCTTGGAAAAGCAGATCAATGAGAGATTTCATGAATAATGACATTTACTGTATTGTTCTAGTGTGTACTTTATTACAATGATAAAGACCTCTCCACCCGTTTTGTCATTGGATGATGCTTCTTTCATTTGTTCATCTTTTTACATCTTTTTACATTCTTATATCAGTTGTGTTAAATATTCTTTTGTTTTTAGTAAAATCAAGATTGGGATAAGGAGCTTTAATACTAAAGAATGCCACATGGGCTGGGCGCGGTGACTCAGGCTTGTAATCCTAGCACTTTGGGAGGCCGAGATGGGTGGATCACCTGAGGTCAGGAGTTTGTAGACCAGCCTGGCCAACATGGCGAAACCCTGTCTCTACTAAAAATGCAAAAATTAGCCGGGTGTGGTGGTGGGTGCCTGTAACCCCAGCTACTCAGGAGGCTGAGGCAGGAGAATCACTGCACCCAGGGGGCGGAGGTTACAGTGAGCCGAGATTGTGCCACTTCACTCCAGCCTGGGTGAAAAGGTACAAAACTCCATCTCAAAACAAAACAAAACAACCACAAAAACAGAATGCTACGTATTGTTTTGTCTACCAAGAACCAAACTTTGTAGTAAATTTTATCTACTGCATTGAACATTTGAAAAGGGAATGGGGATTCTTATTTGTGGTGCCTTTGGAAATCTTGGAAACAAATATTTATTCATTCATTCATTCAACGAAGGTCTGTGAAGCATTTTTGTTGAACACTGATATATGAATATATGCTAAGATGAACAAGAACAAATTGTTTCTAACCTCAGGCAGCTTGAGCTTTAAAGGGGAGAATTGAGACAAATAATGATTTAAGGGTTCACAAAAGGACATTGGAGATCTTATAAAAATTAGTTTACGTCAGAGTGCAGTGGCTCACACCTGTAATCCCAGCACTTTTGGAGGCTGAGGCAGGCAAATCATGAGGTCAGGAGATTGGGACCACCCTGGCTAATACAGTGAAATCCTGTCTCTACTAAAATTCCAAAAAATTAGCCTGGTGTGTTGGCACGAGCCTGTAGTCCCAGCTTCTCGGGAGGCTGAGGCAGGAGAATCGCTTGAACCTGGGAGGCGGAGGTTGCAGTGAGCCGAGATCGTGCCACTGTACTCTAGCCTAGCAACAGAGCAAGACTCTGTCTCAAAAAAAAAAATTGATTTATTCTTCCTAGTGTATTTTCTTGTTAGAAAAATTTTCACGGAGGCTATCATTCATTAAACAGGAATTGTCAAACTGGAGTGTTTGTGTACATAGGGACATTGTACAAAACACAAAAATATCAAGGTATAGACAGCATACTAAAATCAAAATCGTGCTGCAAAACTGGCAAACTGAGTATTAGCATCAAAAGAGCCACAAGCTTCCGTGGGCATGGAAAATAGAAATGTTTTTAATCTAGTTCTACTCATGACGCATGCAAACACACTAGATAATTTTATTCCAAAAGATTTCTGAGTACCAAAGGAATGGAAAGAATGATCATTGATTCGATAGGGGAAAGCAGTCTTTTGGAGTGATCTACAAGTGGTTCCCAGAGAGGAGATGAAGTATTGCCTTAAAAATTACCTGGTTTTATGAAACATAAAATCTGAAGTCCATCCCAACCACTGGCCAACGAAAGGAATTCACGTAACGATTTATAGCATTTCTTGAAGTAATACCCCCCCACCCCCGCTATGGCAATAAAGCATGTTAAACCATCCATTTTCAACTTTTGTTTCATTGTGAAAAATAACTCTGGGCTCAATTTAGTTCAATAAAATTCATTGAATACTGTATTATGGGAAGTAAGTTGATATGTAGAGGTACAAATATTGGCCTCTGCTGTCAAGGAATTCATAGACTTTTGGGGTAGACATAATACATGTGAATATATAAATATATGCATACATACATCGATCTATCTATCATCTATCTATCAATCAATCTATCTGCACATATGGGACTGTGGGCTAAAATGTAATAAGACCATTTTAAAATTTTAAAGTGACTTTAATAAGATGACATTTTACTAACAAAGCATAAGATAATTGAACATGATTATGGAGAGAAATATCACAATAAAACTGTATCAGGGAGCAAAATTTTAAAAAGTATGAATACTTTGTAGTGTATCTGAAAAATAAATTTCTATTTATTTTTGAGAAGGTAAATGTGACCACAAATTTATTTAATGAGCTAATTATTATACTCTGGACATAGGGGAACAAAGATTAATAAAAAAGTAGATGTTGGCCGGCTGCAGTGGCTCATGCCTATAATCCCAGCATTTTGGTAGGCCGAGGGGGATGGGATCACTTGAGGTCAGGAGTTTGAGACCAGCCTGGCCAACATGGCGATACCCTGTCTCTACTAAAAATTCAAAAATTAGCTGAACATGGTAGTGTGTGCCTGTAGTCCCAGCTACTTGGGAGGCTGAGTTAGGAGAATCACTCGAACCCGAAAGGCTGAAGTTGCAGTGAGCCGAGATTGTGCCCCTGCACTCCAGCTTGGGTAAGAGAGCGAGACTCTGCCTCAAAAAAATGAAATAGGCCGGGCGGTGGCTCACACCTGTAATCCAAGCACTTTGGAAGCCAAGGCGGGCAGATCACCTGAGGTCAGCAGTTCAAGAGCAGCCTGACCAACATGGCGAAACCCCGTCTTTATTTAAAAAAATAAATAAATAAAATAAAATAAAATAAAAAAGTAAATGTTATACTTTGCCCAGATTAAAATGAATCTGGTGAAATTAGCCATTCCCCCAGTATAAAAAATATATTGGTTTAATAGTACATTGACTAATCCAGTTGGTAATCATAGAGTTAACAGGAAAGCCAGATGTACTGTCTAGAATTTCTATAAAAGTACCTTGACAAGTGTCTTTATTCAGACTCTTATATAAATGAAATAAATTTGCCTGAAATTTCGGTATGATAGTATGTGTACATTGAGTGTGCATATGAGTGTGTACATGAGTATAACAGTGATAAAACTTGTGTGTGCATAAAAGTTTGTGATTAGGCTGGGCGTGGTGGCTCATGCCTGTAATCTCAGAACTTTGGAAGGCTGAGGCGGGCGGATCACCTGAGGTCAGGAGTTCAAGCCTGGCCAACATGGTGAAACCCTGTCTTAAAAAAAAAAAAAAAGTTTGTGATTAAATAAAAGAAAAAATAAAAATATTTTTATTGATGTTTATTTCTAAGCTTTCCTTTCTAAGATCTTACCTTCATTAACGTGAAATTTGTACTTTCTTTTTAAATATACAGTTAAGACAGAATATACTTAATTTAGAAAAAGCATAAAATGCTTCTGTTTGCACCACTTCACATATAAAGCCAGGTGCGGGGACTCGTACCTATAATCCCAGCATGTTGGGAAGCCAACAAATGAGGATTCCTTGAGCCTAGGAGTTAGAGGCTGCAGTGAGCCATGATCGTGTCACTGCATTCCAGTCTGAGCCAGAGGGTGAGACCTTGTCTCAAAAATTAAATAAATAGGCTGGGCACAGTGGCTCACACCTGTAATCCCAGCTACTTGGGAGGCTGAGGCAGAAGAATCACTTGAACCCGGGAGGTGGAGGTTGCAGTGAGCCAAGATCACACCACTGCACTTCAGCCTGGATGACAGAATGAGACTCTTTCTCAAGAAAAAAAAAAGTTAGGAATTTTCTGGAAAAAAGAAAAGATTAGTTACTGAGTCTCTTCACTTTCACCTTACTGTTTTCTCAATGAGACACTTATCAAGTAAAAGATTCCCTACAAAGTCTGCCACGACCTTCTTAAACATGTCCTTTAAAGCTTCCTTAACTTGTCATTACATAAGGCATAGATGAATGGATTCAGCAGTGGTGTCACAAATGTTGTTACTACTGTCACTGCCCAGTTAGTGTCCACTGAGCCACTCTGTGATGGCCGCACATAGAGAAAAATGGCACTTCCATAGAAGAGGGTCACCACTATCAAGTGGGAGGTACAGGTAGAGAAGGCCTTCTGACGGCCTGAAGCAGTGGGGATGCTCAGGACAGCCAGGACAATGTGGCCATAGGACACAGCAGTAATGAGCAAGGAGGATACAATGACAAGGGAGGCCAGGACAAAGTCAGTCTCCTCCAGCTTCTTGGTGTTGGTGCATGCCAGGCGAAGCAGCAGGCCACTGTCACAGAAGAAGTGCTGCACCACAGCACCCTGCTTACAGAAAGGAAGCAAGGCTACAGCCACTGTGGGACCAAGCACAGGGGTGAAGCCCCGCACCCAGCAGGCCAAGGCCACACGGAATCACACAGCCCCACTCGTGAGGAAGGGGTAGTGCAGAGGATGACAGATGGCTAAGTAGCGATCCACAGACATGACAGCCAACAGTAGGAACTCGGAGGCCCCGAAAAAGAAGTAGAAATAGAATTGGGTGATACATGCAGCAAAGGAAATAGTGTGTTGCCTTGAGAGGAAATTGCTCAGCATCTTTGGAATGATGACAGAAGTCAGCAGAATCTCAAGGCAGGACAGGTTACCCAGAAAGAAGTACATGGGGGTCTGTTGTCGAGTATCAGCTCTTACCACCCCCACAATCAACACATTGCCTGTCAGAATCAGGAGATAGACAAGAAGAAACACAGAAAATAATACCACTCTTGCGCTGTTGAGATTTGGGAACCCTGCCAGGACGAACTCTGTCGCATCACTACTCTGGTTCCCATCAGAAGTCATTATCTTTTCCACCTGTGCAAGAACAAAAACACAATCCTGGTGAGAGCAGGTCCTTTCCTTACATTTGTAAAACGTACTTTATCATAGTATGGCACACATATCCCCAGTCTCTCTAATTGCAGGTCCTGTTATGATCTGAAGCACTTAAGGTTATTATCTGATTAATTTTAGCGCTGGAGAAGATTTTCTATAAAGGGTAACAAAACGTAGGTATGAAAATGCCAGGAGCATCTCTTCCATCTTCATATCTCCTGTTCTCAGATCTTAAATAATGAGATCTCATTATTATTTTTTTAATCTTTTTATATATATATATAGAGAGAGATGGGGTTTCGCCGTGTTGGCCAGGCTGCCCTTGAAATCCTGACCTCAGGTGATCCGCCCGCCTCGGCCTCCCAAAGTGCTGGTATTACAGGTGTGAGCCACCGCGCCTGGCCTGAGATCTCATTATTGTAATAGCAATATCTCTGAGCATCTGAGATGGGCAAAAATATCTGAAAAACGACTGTAAAGAATACGATTGCCATTCAACTCAGATCAGAACTTGAGTCAGACTGCCTAGTTTTAAATGCCTGCATCTCCACTTACTGGCTGAGTAACCTTGGCAAGTTTACTTAACCTCTCGTGCTCCTCAGTGATGAAATGCTGTAAGGAGCAAATGATATAATAATGCAAAGAATTTAAGTGCTTTGTGCCAGGCACGGTGGTTCACACCTGTAATCCCAGCACTTTGGGAGGCTGAGGCGGGCGGATCCCAAGGTCAAGAGACTGAGACCAGCCTGGCCAAAATGGTGAAACCCTGTCTCTACTAAAAATACAACAAGTTAGTGAGGCATAGTGGTGGGTGCCTATAATACCAGCTACTCAGGAGGCTGAGGCAGGAGAACCGCTGAACCTGAGAGGTGGAGGTTGCAGTGAGCCAAGATCGTGCCTCTGCACTCTAGCCTGGGTGACAGAGTGAGACTCTGTTTTAAAAAAGGTTTCTAGCACTTAACTTAAAAATTGTGTGGCAGAGGAAAGCCCCTGGTTATAAATTAGGATATCAGTATCCAGGCTTGGCTTGCCATTACCCTTATCAATTTGCATTTTAACTGTCCAACTGTACAATGAGTCACAGGAATCTAGGCTATAGGCAATCTAGGCCATACCTAATGAAATTACATAAAATTACCCTTTTCAGCAGGGCGCAGTGGTTCACACCAGTAATCCCAGGTCTTTGGGTGGCTGAGGGGGGTGGATACTTGAGGTCAGGAGTTCGAGACAAGCCTGGCCAATATAGTGAAATTCTGTCTCTACTAAAAATACAAAAATTAGCTGGGTGTGGTGGCGTGCAGCTGTAGTCCCAGCTACTCAGAAGACTGAGGCAGGACAATCACCTGAACCCGGGAGGCAAACGTTGCAGTGAGCCGAGATCGCACCACTGCACTCCACTGCACTCGCACAGAGACTCTGTCTAAAAAAAAAAAAAAAAAAAAAAAAAAATTACCAGCTAGGCATGGTGGCTCATGCCTGTAATCCCAGCACTTTGGGAGGCCGAGGCAGATCACGAGGTCAGGGGTTCGAGACCAGCCTGACCAACATGGTGAAACCCAGTCTCTACTTAAAAATACAAAAATTAGCCAGGCGTGGTGGTGTACACCTATAATCCCAGCTAGTTGGGAGGCTGAGGCAGGAGAATTGCTTGAACCCAGGAGGCAGAGGTTTCGTGAGCCGAGAGTATGTCATCGTACTCCAGTCTGGGCGACAGAGTGAGACTCTGTCTCAAAAAAAAAAAAAAAAAAAAAAAAAAAAAAAAAAAAAAAACCGTTTCATGAAGAATTTTTCCAACAACCAGAGGGTCTAAATCAGCTCAGATTGCTACAAAGAATTTGCATTTCTAAAGCAAGTGAAAAAAAAAAAGAATAGGAATAAACTATAACTATATTGATACATTGAATCAATTAGTCAGTTTTCCATAACTGCTCACTTAATGTCAACTTCTAGTTAAGAATTTTGGGGAAATAGACTGAAAAAAGCCCACATTTATCGTGTTGAACTACCAATCCAAGGCCATTTCACAAACTCGGTCTCTATTAGATAATTTATCAGAGACAAAATTGTGAATTTCTGACTATTAATAAAATTTAAAATGTTCTTTTTTTTTTTTGGACACGGAGTTTCGCTCTTGTTACCCAGGCTGGAGTGCAATGGCACGATCTCGGCTCACCGCAACCTCCGCCTCCTGGGTTCAGGCAATTCTCCTGCCTCAGCCTCCTGAGTAGCTGGGATTACAGGCACGCACTACCATGCCCAGCTAATTTTTTGTATTTTTAGTTGAGACGGGGTTTCACCTTGTTGACCAGAATGGTCTCGATCTCTTGACCTCGTGATCCACCCGCCTCGGCCTCCCAAAGTGCTGGGATTACAGGCTTGAGCCACTGTACCCGGCCAAAAAATGTTCTTTTTTTAAATTCAAGTCCTCCCAGTTCTGAGGACCACCACCAGTTAGAAAAATCAAGTCAATTATATTCAGAAAGCTTGTTTAAAAATGCCTCAGGTATCAGGAGAATCTTTATTTCCTTTTGACAGAGCAGGAGCACTGTAATCTCAGACAAACACCATCACTTTAAATTCCAGCTCCTTTTCTAGCCTCATGCATTTCAAAGAAATCTCTTCTAACTACAAGCAGCCAGAAAGAGCAGACAGTCAAACACAGAAGACAGCTAGGGCACAGAGGGAGGTGAGGGGAAATTCTCTTGGGTAACCACCAAATTTCATCTTCATACAATGGGCCCTAGTAAAACCGTTAATAAGCACATTCCTTTCCCTTTAGGTGCACTAAGATAGGGAAGCTAAATGCAGGCTCGGGGATATGCCTGCAGCCACAGAAAGAGGTGTAGGAACAGACACACAACTCTCCTTCTTAGGTAAGCATAACAAAGAGATAGAGAAGCAGTTTAAGCCTCTGATAAACTCTCCCACCTGGAATCCTTAAAAACTCAGTCTGAGGCTGAGCACAGTGGCTCACATCTGTAATCCCAGCACTTTGGGAGGCTGAGGCGGGTGGATCACCTGAGGTTAGGAGTTCGAGACCAGCCTGGCCTACATGGTGAAATCCCATCTCTACTAAAACTAAAAAAAAAAAAAAAAAAAAAAAAAAAAAAAAAAATTAGCCAGGCATGGTGGTGGTTGTCTGTAATCCCAGCTACGCCGGAGATTGAGGCAGGAGAATTGTTTGAATCTGGGAGGTAGAGGTTGTAGTCAGCCAAGATATGCCATTGCACTCCAGCCTGGGCTACAAGAGTGAGACTCTTGTTCTCTAGCATACCTCAATGGTCTTTGTTCTCAGCAAGCATTAGGCTCTTTATTTGCAATTTATCTCCTGTGGATCCGGCAGGTCCAGACAGGAAAATGTCTGGACCTTTTGTCTAGGTTAAAGCGGTACTGTGGTCTTTCTCCCTGAGAATTCATTCAGTGCCTCCCCTCCCTCCAGCTTCCATAGAAATTGCCTGTTGTCAGTAAAGCCTTTCAACTTTTGCTTCGTATTTATTATGTACCAGATGCTGCTGTACTTGGAGCTTCAGAGATAGAAGACGTTGTCACTACACTCACTGCCCACTAAGAATGACAGAAAAATTAAGATGTGTGACAGGTGGAATGTCGCAGGGAAGTATAAGTTACCAAGGGGAAACAGAAAAGGAACCAAACTGAAACTTAGAGAGACAGGCAGTATTCTGGAGAAAATGAATACTAGAAAATTAGTATGCATTTATTTGATAGAGAGAAGGAAGCATCTTCAATGAAAAAGAGCAGCATTTAAACATAGTACCTTTGGGCCACAGCACAGAACATAAGGGGTGGAAATGTAAAGAGATGAGACTGGTCACCTCAAAGGGGACTCTGTCTGGCACTCTGTTCCTCCCTGGGAAAATCCACCACTGAGCTGAATCTGTGCTATATCTTAAGTGACAGGAAGATGAATTCTCAACTCTGAATATGGAAGGAATTCCTCCTACCTCCTCCCAAATGTCCTTGTTGTCTCCATGAGGGCAGGGGTCACCCTGAAAAAAAAAAATTTTCCCCTTTTTATGATTCAGGGTCCTGCTCCATCTGGGTGTCCTTCCCACACAGTGTACTATAAAGCTGACAATAGGCCGACATCCTTGGAGTTGGGGACGATAGGCAAAACATTTGGGGAAACAAGGAGAAACTGGATAATCTCCTTCTTCTCTTGGGCTTTCCTCTCTGGTTTATTTCCTCAGATGTTGTTGTTCTGCCAGGTGAGCAAGGTGGCTTTCTAATCCTAAGGAGGATGCGTCATGCTGCCCTTCTTATGGCTGTGCCATAAGAGGGTCAGCCATCAGGACCCACTCTTCCCTCCCTGTAGAAAGAATGTCTTCCGCAATGTGACCACTGTCTTAGATTTCAACAGGCATAATTCCAGTGAAAGACAATTATCTCAATTATCTCACAAATGAAAGACAATTATCTCACAAGAAATGTTACACTACAAAAACAGCACTGGGCTAGAAGGCTACTGGCACATATGAGGGACTACACCATTTAGCTCCTATCTTTGAAATTTAGCACACTAAGGTAGTTTGCTTCATCTCTAGGTTTGGGAAAATGTTCCACTTAAAGCCATGTCTTTACTTTTTTACTAATGGGACTTCTGTACAAAGTATCAGTTTTCTTCTTTTAGATCCTACCTTCCCTGGCTCCCGGTATTAGCCTGAGGGCAGGGAGGGAAAGGCTGAAGTCACTGGTTTCCAAGTAATCTCTCTACTGAAGGGTGGCCGGATCCTTTGTGCATAACTTTAGTTTCTAATGGAGGTGTCTTTAGATGAGGAATAATCTGGACATCAGGAGCCCAGCAAGCAGCAGCACTTTTTGGAGAGAGGTTAAACAGGTGGTAAGAAAGTAAGATGAGAGAGAAAGAAAAAAAATTCCTAAAAGACACGGGAGATTTGCCATTCAGACTCTGTTTAAAAAACAAAAACAAAATCAAAATTTAAATCGAGTCTAATTTCCTAGACTCTGTTTAATAAGCAAACAACACCAAAAAACCCAGCTGGCCCTTCGTTCAAGAAAGGGTGATTAGGAATATTTCTGCATTTGTCTGTCAACTACATCAAGCCAGGTCACTGCAAAAGTTTGGGAGCATTAACAATGAGAATGAAGGAGAGGATGGAGCTTGACCGACCATGCAAGGCTATGACCATCATCTACCTTTCTTCTGCATGACACCCAGGGGAAGTGTTTATATCCCAAGTAACACAGACATTGTGTTTTCTCCCTGATGACTTAAACTGAATTGGGAATCCCTCCCCTGGCTTCAGGGTTAGTAAATGATGGGAGCCCCGTGGTCCTGATAAGATATGGGACATTTCCCTATTTCATCTCTAGTGAATTCTACTGCTTCTCTCAGCCTTGCACCTTATCTCCTAGTGATAATATATATGTTCCACATACTCAAACATTCGGAATTCTGGGCCACTGTTCAAGTTTTTTCCATTTGTGCCCATTCTATGCCCCTGACTAAAATCTTGACTTTTTCTACTCATGTCCTAAGACTCAGTTTAGTCTAGTGCACATCCGGTCTTCTGAGACAGCTTCCCCTACCCGTCATCCTCAGTCCTACTACCCTACCCACTCTCCGCCTGAGGTATGGTAGGTTATGTTGACCTCTGTCGTAATATGTAATCCATTGTATTATAATGTTGCTTTTCTGTCTGTATCCCCTGCTAGACTCTAAATTCCTACAGCAAGAATATTTTCTGTATTTCTGTATTTCTAGCGCCAATCAGTACCTGGCACATAATAGGTGCTTGGTAAATGGCATGTGAACTAGACTGCTCTGAACCCCAGACCTGAGGAGCAGCTGCCCTTGTCAGATGAGCACCAATTAAGTTCTGAACTGAGAGGAAGAGTGCACAGGGTTCCTGGGATTTAGTTTAGCCGAATTACATCCTTTCTAGAAACAAGAAAGTATCTAAATGGAAGCATGGATGAGGCATGAGAAGTGTCATCACTAGATTCTAAAGGAGTGAGAGCAGAGACTGGGAGAAACTGGCTGAGCTAAGCCAAACAACAACAAAAAACTGAACTAGAAACTGCAACTCCTGTTTGTTGAGCTGAGGGAAGGGGCCTGAAAAAGAGACCCATGACATCTAAGAACTAGTAAAGCACACTTAAGTCACACATGTTTTTAAACCTTAATCCAAATCTTAAGGATTAAAGAAACTACAGAAATAGATGAGATCAAAGACAGGTAACTTGTTTAAAACAAGCAAGCAAACAAACACGGTTTGGGCGCAGTGGCTCAGGTCTGTAATCCCAGCACTTTGGGAGGCCCAGGTGGGCAGATCACTGAGGCCAGTAGTTCGAGACCAGCCTGGCCAACATGGCAAAACCTCCTCTCTACTAAAAATATAAAAATTAGCTGGGCATGGTGTTGCACACCTGTGGTCCCAGGTACTGGAGAGACTGAGGTGGAGGACGGCTTGAGCCTGCAAAATGGAGGTTGCAGCGAGCCAAGATAGTGCCACTACACTCCAGCCTGTGCAACAGAACAAGACTCTGTCAAAAACAAAAAATAACAACAAAAAAAAACTATTTCCCCAGTTGATATTGGCTTTTGTATTTAGCTTATAGTACTTTCTTTTTCTTTCTTTCGTTTTTCTTTTTTTTTGAGATGGCATTTTGCTCTGTCGCCCAGGCTAGGGTGTAGTGGCATGATTTTGGCTCACTGCAATCTCTGCCTCCCAGGTTCAAGTGATTCTCCTGCCTCAGCTTCCTGAGTTGCTGGGATTACAGGTGTCTGACACCACACCCAGCTTCTTTTGTAGTTCTCGTAGAGACAGGGTTGAGCATGTTGACCAGGCTGGTCTCAATTCCTGGCCTCAAGTGATCCACCTGCCTCAGCCTCCCAAAGGGCTGGGATTACAGGCATCAGTCACCACAACCTCCTGCTTAAAATACTTTCAAACTGAATTGGTCATAGGAATTTCCTAGTTTTTTAACATGAAAGTAAACCATGTTAGAAGAAAAAAATTGTATTTATTTTTAAAGCATATTCACATGGTTCAAAACTAAAAATGTATAAATTTAACAGTTCTAGCCCCCACATTCCTTTTCACCCCATCCTGCCCCACTAATTAACCATTTTCATTATTTCATTGGTCTCCTTTCAGTGTTTTTTTGTATAAACAAGGAAATGACAAAAATGTTTATTTGTTTACTTGAAACTTTCTTACACTGTTCTGCACCTTGTTTCTTGTTTTTCCCTGGAAAACTCTCCCTATCAGAACATAGAGAACAAGAGAAAATGTATAAACCAAGAAGACTACTAGAATGACACATCTATTGGTTAAATGAGTTGCAACATTCTTGAACTACATGTCTGTTTTAATTATTGTTTGATATCTCTTTTGGTTCAATTTTCCTTACTAGTAAAAATCCTATTGTAGTAGAATTGTAACAAAAAATCTAATTGACACTTTGTAAATAAAAGTGAGCTAAAGCAAAATGATATGATATCTGGAATTTTCTTCAAAATAAAGTGAGGGATATAGATAAAACTTTCCTGGCCATGAACTGGCACTTCATGGAGCTATATGTCCATTATAAATGTGATTAATTATACTATTCTAGTTTCTATTTGTTTGAAATTTTTTGTAATAAAAGCCTCAGAAATATGTAGTGAAAATCAAGTATCTATTTGAAGACAATGGTAAATTTTTAGAAACTATTTTCCCAGTGAAAAATTAATAAAGGTGAGAAATACTTCCCTGAGTATGAAAACTCTAGTTCCACAAAATTAACCAGCCAGCCACTGAAGAATGTCAAATACCATTTGGGCTACTTAAGAGCCAGAAAATGTAAAAGTGTAATGAACTACCTACTCAAAGAGGAACTTAACCTTCTCAGCAACAACCTGCCTTCTGGTTCAGAAGGAGTAGAGACAATATAGCAACACACACATAGACACAGAATCACAGTCCAGAATGAGGAGTTTCTTGTTATTGCTTTTTTTGTTTGTTTATTTTTGAGGCAGAATCTCCCTCTGTCACCCAAGCTGGAGTGCAATGGCATGATCTCGGCTCATTCAGCCTCCACCTCCCAGCTTCAAGCGATTTTTCTGCCTCAGCCTACCGAGTAGCTGGGATTACAGGTGTGCGCCACCATGACCAGTTAATTTTTGTGTTTTTAGTAGAGATGGGGTTTCTCCATGTTAGCCAGGCTGTCTTTGCTCACCAATGGCACAACTATGTGTAGAAAATCTGAAAGAATTGACCACAAAAACCCTCTGGTAACTAATAAGTGATTATAACAGGGTTTCAGGATAAAAGGTTAACAAACAAAAGTCAACTGCTTTCCTATATGCCAGCAATGAACAACTGGAACTTGAAATTTAAAACATCATGCAATTTGCATTAGCACCAAAAAATAAAATATTTGAGTATAATTCTAACAAAATATGTATGAGGTTTACATTAAAAAAGCTATAAAATGCTGATGAAAGAAGTAGAAAAGATGTAAATAAACGAAGAAATATTTTATGTTCATGAACAGGAAGACTCAATACTGTTACAATGTCAGTTCTTCCCAACTTGATCTACAGATTCAAAGTAATCCCAACAAAAAGTTTGGCAAATTGTTTTCTGCCATCAAAATCAACAAACTGATTCTAAAGTTCATATGGAAAGGCAAAAGCCCAGAATATGTCACCTAGTACTGAGGAACAAAATCAGAGGACTGACACTACGTGATTCAAGACTTATCATAAAGCTGCAGCAATCAAGACAGTATGGTATAGGCAAAAAAATACACAAACAGATCAGTGAAACAGAACAGAGAACTCGGAAACAGACCACACAAATAGAGTGAACCAATGTTTGACCAAGTAGGCATCTTTGCTCATGATTCAATGGAGAAAAGATAGTCTTTCTAATAAACGGTGCTGAAACAAATGAACATACACATGCCAAAAAAATAAACATGGACTGTCTCCATTTATGTAGTTTTTCACTACTTCTCCAATAATATTTTGTACTTTTGGCCTTGATATTTCGTACATTGTAAGAGACGTGTTTCTAGGCATTTAATTGTTTAATGCTATTATTAAGGTAACCTTTTAAAGAGGTAATGTTTTAAAAAGTGAACATTCTCATTAGTTGATTATGACATATAGAAATATAGCTGATCTTTGCATGTTGACATTTGATGCTGCAAATTTACCAAAATAATTGATGTCTAATAAGATAACTGTACAGTTCTTTAAGTTCTCTTTTTCTACAGTTACTTCTTCATTTTTATTTCTTCTAACAAAAGCCTTCAGAATAATGTTTAATGGGAATGAGGGCCAGGTGCTGTGGCTCTTGCCTGTAATCCCAGCACTCTGGGAGGCTGAGGCAGGTGGATCACTTGAGGTTAGGAGTTCTAGACAAGCTTGGCCAAGATGGTGAAACCCTGCTACTATTAGAAATACAAAAATTAGCCAGGTGTGGTGGTTGACGCCTGTAATTCCAGCTATGTGGGAGCTGAGGCAGGAAAATCTCTTGAACCCAGAAGGTGGAGGTTGCAGTGAGCAGAGATTGCGCCACTGCACTCCAGCCAGAATGGGGGTGCGGGTGTGTGGGGAGAACACAGTGAGAATCCATCTCAAAAAAAAAGAAAAAGAAAAAACTTCCCCTCTCCAGAAAAACCAAACAACAAAAAAATAGGAATGAGGCGTCAGTCAGGAACCTGAACCTTGTTTCAATCTCAAACAGAAATCTAGGAGCGTTTCACCATTAAACATGCTGTGTGATATGCTGTATTAGTTCATTCTCATGTAGCTAATAAAGACATACCAGAGACTGATAATTTATAAAGAAAAGAGGTTTCATTGACTCACAGTTCAGCATAGCTGGGGAAGCCTCAGGAAACTTGCAATTATAGTGGAAGTGGAAGCAAATATGTCCTTTCTTCATAGGGAAGCAGGACAGAGAAGTGCCCAGCAAAAGGGGTAAAAGCCCATTATAAAACCATCAGATGTCGTGAGAACTCACTCAATATCAGGAGAACAGCAGCATAAGGGAAACCACCCCCATGATCCAATTACCTCCCACCAGGTCCCTTCCACAACACATGGGGATTATGGGAACTACAACTCAAGATGCGATTTGGGTGTGGACACAGGTAAACCATTTCATATGGACATAGAGTGAGCAATGAGACTTTTTTGGTAGATACATTTCACCAAACTAAGTAAATTGCCTTATTTTCCTAGTTTGTGAATGTATTTTATTACAAAAGACACTGAAATTACTAAATGTATTTTCTGTATCTATTAAGGTAGTCTTATTATTTTTCTCCATTGGTCTGTTAGGAGAGTGAATTCCATTGAAGTTTCTAAGGTTAAATCAATCCTACTTTTGTCCAATAGCTCCAATTTTGTCAGATACATATTTTTTTGTGTATGCGGCTCTATATGGGTTGCAAATTTTTGTTTAGAATTTTTATATTAATGTTAGTAAATGAAATTGACTTATAACAATTCTTTCTTTTAGTGTCCTTGTCTGCTTTTATTATAAAATTCATGCTGGCTTTATTTGAGTTATTTACATATGTGTGGTGATTTTCTCATTATGACCACTCTGGTTTACTACCTCTCCCAGATTTTGGTTAACTCTTCTCATTTTTGTTTCTATCCAATGTCATCAAGCAGATGCTTTTGCATATTTTTTCAGCTTTCAGATTTCCTTGGTGATAGAGTTGATGTGAATATCCAGTTTTACAATTCTCAGAAGCTTCTTCATTTGCTTTTTATCATAGAAACCACCAGGCTATTACATGGAGTATGTCACCTCTGGATCCCATCTTAGAAGAAATTGTGAGACTTTCCTGTGTTCCAATAAAGTGGTCTCTAGTCATTATTCCAGGATGTAATGATTTCTTCAGCACTCTCATCTTTCTTGAGCTGGTGTTGAAATACCTCGTGGCCAGTAAATAATCAGATTCCAGGTGCCTACCCTGTGCAGGGTGCTGTGCATGTCACTGATGATACCAAAATGAATATGACATTGTCCCAGATTTCAAGGAGCTCACTCCTGTCCCTCCTGATAGAGATATTAATGCATAATATCATTACAGAGTGATAGGTGGGAAGATGTAGTAATCAGGGAGTATCAGAGACAAAGAGAAGGAGAACCAGATGAAGACATGGGGAGTTAGGAAAAGGTTCTGGCAAAAGATGATCCTGCCTTGAGTAACAGAGAATGAGAAGATTGACAAAAGAGGAGGCAGAGAGATCAAAGCAGAGTAAGCCCCTGTTATCACCTTGTGTTTGTAAGCCCAGGAAACATGGTATATTTTGGCTGAGTAAAAGAGTCTGGGTGGGAGTGGCGAAAATTAAATTGATTAAGCTGGTTACTTGGGAGGTACCATTTCTGGCTCTCCAACATTTTCAGTAAAATATTAAAGCTAGAAGAAGGGAAATCTCACCTGTATAAAGAATACATCTACTGGGACAGTGTTAATCTCCCATTGATCGTGGGTCATGCTGTAAGACAGAGGCAGGAACTCACATGCCCTTTTTGTGACTCAGATTCATTATTATCCTTATTATCTGAAAGACTGTGAGGCTGCAACATGGGAAAACAAGGAGCTATGCCTAGTAAGAAACTGCTTGCATTTTAGGCTTTCATCCTAGGCATGGCTTCTCCGATGCTGTTCTTCTGCCTTATTTAAAAAAAAAAAAAAAAAAGGAGTGTCTTTGGATCCTGAGAAGGCTGAGTCACCATGTTATTTATTTCGGTTACCAGCCTCTATGACTCCACCCTCTTTTCTTTTAGAGAATGTTTATCTTGGCCGGGAGCGGTGGCTCAAGCCTGCAATCCCAGCACTTTGGGAGGCCGAGGAGGGTGGATCACGAGGTCGAGAGATCGAGACCATCCTGGTCAACATGGTGAAACCCCGTCTCTACTAAAAATACAAAAAATTAGCTGGGCACGGTGGCGCATGCCTGTAATCCCAGCTACTCAGGAGGCTGAGGCAGGAGAATTGCCTGAACCCAGGAGGCGGAGGTTGCGGTGAGCGGAGATCGCGCCATTGCACTCCAGCCTGGGTAACAAGAGCAAAACTCTGTCTCAAAAAAAAAAAAAAAAAAAAAAGACAATGTTTATCTTTTAAGTGCTTAATAATTTTGACTTGAGGAGGCACTGATACTAAACAAGGAGATTGACTCAGAATGTCACAAGGTATTTCAGTTTGTTTATGATGTGGGACTGGCAGGCAAAGGGTGGACTTGAAAGGATTACACCTCTTGATTTCCATCTGAAAAAGACTGACATTTATCCACTGTCCTTTTACCTAATAAGGTTTGGAATATGTTGCAATTCGAGGTCAGGTCTTATGTTTCTTGCAGAAAGTCAAATGGCCCAGCTTTGGCAGCACGAATAGGGGGATTGGCTGGGTCACAAAGCAAGGCGTGGGGAGCTAGGTGATGGGGAAAGACTTCAAGGGTGTTTTGCCTGGGAGAGTGTGGTTACTACTTGGAGGCTGCAAGGCTTTTAACCATGCACAGGTGTGGCCAGGCAGCATCGAGTGCAAAAATATCAGGCACTTCCTTCGAGCCGGAATCGAACCAGCGACCTAAAGATGTCCACAAATATCTGTACAGCCTACAGTCCTCCGCTCTACCAGCTGAGCTATCGAAGGGTGCATGCTGCCAAAGCTGGGTCATTGGACTTTCTGCAAACAGAGGAAGCCACATCCCTGAATGCTTGAGGTCCAATATGTGTTGGGGTAGCTGGAATCCACCTTGGAGGAGAATCCTGCACCTGTCATCACCATGCCCCTTTCCAGGCGGAGCAAATCCTCTGAGGGAGGATGCCTGGCATTTCTCGGGCGCCGATAGCCACCATCCACCCGGAGGAGCGCTCATCTGTGACAGCCTTCCCTTCCCTGAGCAGCCCCCTTTCTACAGGTGACGATGACAGCCCCTAGTCGCTTGAGAGAAATGGAGAAAGTGAGTCAGTTAGGGCACAGGGATTGGCATGGTGGATGGGTGGGTCTAGTGGGGGAGAGGACGCTGGAGGAGGAAAAGAGGAGAACCCTAATGAGTGCTGGATAGGCAGCTGACAACCCCAGCCCAACCTCAGGGTCTGGTGCAGGTCCCTAATAGGCACAGTCTGGCCTCTCTCCTCCCTCCCCAACCACACGCACAAGGCCCTCCTCCCCAGCTGCCCCGCCCTTCTCATAGTAGTCTATGCTCACATTTTGGCGTATTGAGGTGCACTGGGAAGTGAGGGGAGGAAATCTCTCCCAGGCTTGCAGATGCACATGTGAGATATACTCTTCTGCAAACAGACCAAGAATTCCAATCAGAAGCTGCTGATTTCTGAAGTAGAGCAAAGTTCTGTGGGTTTCCTTGAGAAACAAGAAGCCAGATAGAAGACAGACTTGTGAGTTTTGGACTCCTTATCCTGACCCCACATCTTTAACAAAAGTTTCAGATCCCATCTGTTGTGTACCCACCACTCCAAGACCACGGAGACACCCACCCTGCAGCATAACACCTAGAGGAGGCACAGGAAGCCACACCCAAGAGACCTAGC
The DNA here is from genome assembly GCF_049354715.1 of Callithrix jacchus. Taxonomy (NCBI): domain Eukaryota; kingdom Metazoa; phylum Chordata; class Mammalia; order Primates; family Cebidae; genus Callithrix; species Callithrix jacchus. The sequence goes on from NC_133509.1 coordinate 55,331,874, forward strand.
CTCCACTGAGTTTATGACCATGTCCTGTCTTATGGCAAGTGGGTGTGTGTCTCCGAGGGTGAGGGTCAGATCCTCACAGACCTCCTGCTACTCTCTGCCATGGCACAGGGAAGAGTGGGCACCAAGACTCGCCCTTACTTGTGACTGCCACCAAACCCACTTGTTGGCTCACCTCTGGTTTTCCCCCAAAGCACTAAACAAAGGTTCCAAAGGATCCGGTGACTCCATGCCCCATCAGGAATATATCCAGTGAAGGCCTGAGGTGCTACCTTTGGTCCCTCCTTGTTAGCTCGTCTCTGCCTTTGGTGTCACTGGAGGCTGGGGTCTCTCTGTGGCTCCAGAACCATAGAATCATCCCGGAGCATTGGCGATACCAAAGAAGAAGGAAAGATTGACACAGTTGAGGGTGACGTGGAGGAGAATAGGCAGTGGGGGGAGATCAGGAGCTGCTTTCCACATGAAAAATGCATGTGCTTGCCGGGCGTGGTGGCTCATGCCTGTAATCCAAGCACTTTGGAGGCCAAGGCGGGCGGATCACCTGAGGTCGGGAGTTCAAGACCAGCCTGACCAACATGGTGAAACCCCATCTTTATTTAGAAAAGAAAAAGAAAAATGCATGTGCAGTATCCAGTTTGAAAGGCATGATTAAACAGCTCTTGAGGACCCAGCAGGTAGCGGATGGGGTGAGCCAGTCCCAAGCAGGATTCAGGAGGCCATGCTTTCCTGGGCCATTCAGTTTGGAGTGCTCTGTATGATAGGTTGCTTCTTTACATCAAACATCTGGAAGCTTTGTCCAAGATCCTGCGACAAGACCAGTAGATGCTCATTGGCTTTCTTCTCTGCCATATACCCACCAAACCCACTCCAACTCCTCAGAGATGAAGCTTCACTTGGTTGATAAAGCCCAGTACATTTCTGACTCCATTCTCTCTGACTGGGCCTCAGCACATTTTTCTTGGGATTAGGAGAAGGAAACTGTGCCTCTCTAGGTTCGAGAGCAAAAGCTCAAAACTGCTCAGACCCACCAGGCAGTGGCCTAAGGAGACAAATTCATGTTCCCCTGTATAATGACAGCTGTCACTCAAGCTCTATTTCTGCTTTCTGCCATGGACCTCATAGCCCCTAACTCCCCGGGATCACTGAAGCTGTTTTGAAGTCCACTTCTTTTGTACTCCCTTTTCCTTGCCCTCTCAAGTAGCAGAGCACTTGGTGCAGGTGTTTTTGCAGACTTTGAACTGAGCATTAGACATCCTTACCTTTCCAGCAGTAGCCAAACTTGGCTGTAGCAACATATAAAGTTGTGATGTCTCAGGAAAGGTGTAGCTTGAGGGATTTGGGACAGGGCGATGGGTGGGCGGTTTGTAAATACAAGTGGAAAGGCAAAGGATAATGGGCACACAAATGCGGGTTTGGCTGGGTCACAAGGCAAGGGGTAATGTTTTGCACTGAAGACTATGAGTCCTGAGTCCCTGTTCAGGAAGAATGAGTAGGCTCCCAGGGGTGTGATCAGGAAAGGCAGGATTTTGCTGGGTTTTCCCTGGGAAAGTGTAGTTATGACTTGAAGGCTGCAAGATCTTCAGGCAGCCTTGTGTGCAAAAGCAGAGTTGGAATCAAACCAGCGACCTAAGGATGTCCACAGACACCTGTGCAGTCCACAGTCTTCTACTCTACCAGCAGAGCTATCAAAGGGAGCACACTGCTGAGGCTGGGTCATTGGGCTTTCTGCAAATGGAGGGAGCCAAGTTCCTGAAATGCTGGAGATCCAATACTCGTTGAGTTAATTGGAACCCGACTTGAAAGAGACTGCGAGGGTCTCCACCATGCTCCTTTCCTGGCAGAGCAAATCCTCTGGGCGGGGGTGCCTGGCATCTCTCAGGTGCTGATAGTCACGATCCACTAGGAGGAGCTCTCACCTGTGGCTTTCTTTTCCCTGTGCATAGCGTTTTCTACATGTGAGGATGACAGTGCTTAATGGCCAGAGGGAAAATGAGGTAGACGTCGAGGTCAGAGGGGTTGGTGAGATTAATGGGTGGGTCCAGTGGAGCAAGGTCGCTGGAGGAGGAAAGGGTACCACAGGGGCGCGGTGTAAGCAACTTCCAACCCCAGCCCAGTGTCAGGGTCTGGTGGAAGACCCTAAAGGGGCACTGCCTTATCAGCCTGGCCTATACTTCCCACCACCCCAAACACACTCCTCTCAATGTGGTGGGCCCTTCTACCCACAGTATCCTATGCTCACTTTTTGGCATATTGAGGCATAATGGGAAGACAGGGAGGGAACACAGGAAGATAAGTGGAAGCTGGACATGGTGGCTCCCGCTGCAATCCCAGCACTTGAGCAGGGCCGAGGCAGGATAGGCACCTGAGCCCAGAAGTTTGAGATCAGCCTGGGAAAATAGAGAGAAGCAGTCTCTACAAAATAAAACTCTATAAAGTTATCTGCATATGGTGGCCTGCACCTGTGAGCCTAGCCACTCAGGAGGCTGAGGTGAGAGGATCATTTGAGCCCAGGAGTTCAAGGCTGCAGTGAGCTGTGATTTTGCCACTGCACTCCAGCCTTGGGGACAGAAATCATATTTTAAAAAGATAGGTGGGGGAGACCAGGGCCAGGGGCTCAAAGATCACCATGTGATACTCACTACCTCTAACCCCAAGGGCCAGCCTAAAAGCTTCGATCCACCTCTCTGCAAACTGACCAAGAATTCTTTGTCAGAGGCTGCTGCTTTCTGAAGTAGGGCCTCCTGGAAAGGGAAAGGGGTCAATAGAGGACACAAGGTGAGCTTTGGACCCCTTACCTAGGCCTCAAATTGTTGCCAAAGTTTCAGATCCTATATGGTGTGTGTCCACTATCCCAAGATCACTCGTCACCCACACAAACAGTGAAACGGGTACCAGTGGTACCCAAGCCGAACCCAAAGGATCCACCTTTTACTGAGTTTATAGGGGAAAAGTCAGGGTCAGGGATCACCCACACTTGCTGATGACCGAACACCACTCAACGGCTCACCTCTGCCTTCAAAGCACCAAGCCTAGGTTCCAAAAAACCTGGTACCATCATATCTCATCACAGACATACCCAGTATAGACCAGAGGTTCTACTTTGGTCTCAGTTTGCTGATCTCTGCAGTAATGTAATTAGAGGCTGGGATCTTTCTGTGGCTGCAGAGCTACATACAGAATGTTGCTGGGGCCCTGGTGAGTCCACAGCTCCACCCCTTTCCATTAGCAGTGGGAAGCTGGAAAGGCTGACACAGCAGAGAAGTGGAGGTGGGGAATAGGTTGTAGGCAGAGAACAGGAGCTGCTTTCTAGGAGAGGAAGACAAGTGTAGTCTCCAGTTTGAGACACAGAGGGAAAAAGCAGTTATGCCCATTGGGTAGGTGAGAATGGCCACCGGGTTCCTACAAGCCCTCTGAGAACCAAATTTCCGTCATTGTTTTGCTTGGAGTGCTCTCTATGATAACTTTCATCTGTACATCAAGTGTCCGGAGATTGTTTTCCCAGAGCATAGGATGAGACCAGGGACACGCATTGTGGTTCCTCTCTGGCCCATACTTTGATGAACTCACTTCATCTTCCCAGAGGTGAAGCCCCACTTGGTTGGTGAAAGTCAAGCCCATATCCTGCTTCACACTCTCAGACTGTGCCTAGCAATCTTCCTCTTGTAGAAGCTGCAAACTTCCAACTGTGCCTCCAGAGCCCCCAGACAAAAGTTAGCCTGCTTCTCAGTTGCAACAAGCCAGTGGCCTAAGGAGGTGAACCTGTGTGCCTCTTCAGGGTGGCAGCTGCCACTCACTCTTCAATTCTGCTCCCTGCCATGGACGCAATAGCCCCCAACTCTCCCAGGTCACTGAAGTTCTTTCCAAGTCTGCCCTTTTATGCTCTCTTTCCCTCTCCCACACCCTCACAACTAGCAAGATACTTGGTGTAGGTGTTTTTGCAGACTTTGAACTGAGTGGAAGATATCTTTCTTCTTCCAGCAGGAGCCCAAAGGCTGCTGTAGCAACATTAAAGGGTGTTAAGGCTCAGAAAATGTGAGGTTTGGTGTATGTGGGAAGGGGGCATACTCTTGTTCTCAACCTGAAGGAAAACATTATGGAGCCAGTGGAAGCTCTGTTCATTAAGAAAATCTCAAGGTGGCAACTCTTTCCCACAAATAGACAAAATAAAAATGAACATTTTCTGTCTGTATACATCTATATATTACAAGCAAGTGATGACAAGAGAAATACAGTCAGAGAAATAGAGCGAGCGAGAGAGAGAGAGACAGAGACAGAGAGACACACTGACAGAGCATATACCGCATGTTTTTTTTTCCTGAGGATGTCACAGTTGTCTCTGACCCTTTTCTCTTCCAGTAGGGTTGACCTTCTGGGACTTGATGGTAGACCCACTAGTTTGATAGATACCTCAATCTATCAACGGTGAGCACAGTGTTGCTGGGTGACCCTTAGGACTCAGAGCAGTCTGTGAATAAAAGTGAAAGAGCTCTGGAAGGTGGGGGTGCAAAGGGTGTGGCAGGGAGGGGCTGACTGGGTCACAGTGCAGAAGCAAGGGGAGCTTTGTGCTGAAGAGTGTAGGTCCCTGGACTATGGGGAGAATGAATGGGCTTGTGGGTGTGTTTCCTGGCCACAGTACAGGTGTGGAAACCCACGTGATCAGGACAGGTTTCTCTGGGTTTTGACTGGGAGAGTGTGGGTGGATACTAGTTGGAGACTGCAGGGCCTTTGACCAAGGCACCAGGTGCAAAAGGATCTGGCATTTCCTTCGAGCCGGAATCGAACCAGCGACCTAAGGATGTCCACAGATTACTATTCAATCTACAGTCCTCCGCTCTACCAGCTGAGCTATCGAAGGGTGCACGCTCTGAGAGCTGCGTCATTGGACTTTCTGCAAATGGAAGAAGCTAGGTCCCTGGAACGCTAAACACACTTTCAGTTTATTGGAACCCGCCCTAGAAGAGAACTCTGCGCCGGTAGCCACCGAGCCCCTTTCGGGGCGGAGCAAATCCTCTGGGTGTGGTTTCCTCGCGTCCCAGGGTGCTGATAGCCAAGATCCAGTACTGGAGGCTCTCACTTGGGGCCTTCCTCCACCTGTGCATCTCCCTGTTTACAAGTGAGGATGACAGCCCTCAGTGAAAGAAAATAAGAGGGTGAGAGGGCTCGGGCAGAGGGCTGGGCGAGGTGGATGGGTGGATTCTATGGGACAGAGCTTGCTGGAGGAGGAAACAAGAACCCGCGAAGATTCTGGATGGGCGGCCACTATCCGCAAACCAGCTTCAGGGTCTGCTGGAAGTCTTTGCATAAAACTCTGGCCTTCCTACTCCCTTCTCTGCCAGCACACACATGCCCTTTCTCTCGACGTGCCCCCGCCTTTTCCCCCCTCTCAGTGTCCTATGCTCACCTTTTGGCGCATTAAAGTGTGCGGGAAGTGAGAGAATAAATGGGACTAGGTGAGAAGATCTCGCCCAGGGCTTGCAGATGCACTGTGATACCCTTCCTCCTCAGTGCCCCCTGGGGCTTGGCTCGCCTCCTCTGCAAACCGACCAAAAAAATTTTTTTTTTTTTTTTGCCCCCAGAGGCTGCCTCTTTCTGAAGTAGGACAAGTACATCAGTCCGTTTTCACGCTGCTAATGACATACCCAAGACTGGGATGAAAAATAGGTTTAACTGGACTCATATAAACTCTCAGCAAATTAGAAGAGTCTTTTCTCAATCTGATATAGGGCACCTATGAAAAACTTTCAGCTGACAATATACTTAATGATGAAAGACTGAATGTCTTCTCTGTAAGCTTAGAACAAGCAAGGACCTCCGCTTTCATTACTATCATCAGCACTGTATGGAGATTCTTGAACATTGAGTAATGCAAAAAAATTAAAATGGAAGTCATCCATGTTTAAATGAAGAAGTAAAACTGTTTTGTTCTGAGAAAACATGAAAGTCTATGAAAAAAAATCCTATGTAATCTACAGAAAGCTTCTATAATTGCTATGGTTTGAATATTTGCGTCCCCTCCAAAATTCGTGTTGAAACGCAGTCCCCAATACAGCAAGTAGTGAGAGGTGAGGCCTTTAGGAGGTGATTAAATTATTAGGGCTTCTAGTAAATGGTATTAAGACCTTATAAAAGGGCTGGAGGGAACTAGCTAGGCTCCTTTTGCCTTCCCATCCCTTCCACCATGTGAGAACACAGTGTTCATCCTCTTAGGAAAACAGCCTTCAAGGCACCATCTTGGAAGTAGAGACCAAGCCCTCCCCAGACACGGATACTGCCAACACCCTAATTTTAGACTTCAGAACTATAAGAAATAAATTTCTATTATTTATAAAGTACCCAGTCTCGGTTATTTTGTTACAGTAGCACAAAGGGACTAAGACAAAAATTAAAAATGAATTTAGTGAAGTTGCAAGATAAAAGATAAATATTAAAAATTAAATTGTGTGGGCCGGGCGTGGTGGCTCATGCCTGTAATCGCAGCACTTTGGGAGGCCAAGGCAGGTGGATCACGAGGTCAAGAGATTGAGACCATCCTGGCCAACATGGTGAAACCCCGTCTACTAAAAATACAAAAAATTAGCTGGGCATGGTGGCGCACACTTGTAGTCCCAGCTACTCGGGAGGCTGAGGCAGGAAAATTGCTTGAACCTGAGAGGCGAAGGTTACAGTGAGCCAAGATCGCGCTACTGCACTCCAGCCTGGTGCCTGGTGATGGAGTGAGACTCTGTCTCAAAAAAAAAAAAAATTAATTGTGTGCATATGTGTGGGTGTGTATATATATATTTTCTTTTCTTTTCTTTTTTTTCTTTTTCAGACAGATTCTTATTTTGTTTCCTGAGCTGGAGTGTAATGGTGTAGTCTGAACTCCTGCCTCAGTCTCCTGAATAGCTACGAATACAGGCACTCACCACCACACCTGGATAATTTATTTTTATTTTATTTGTTTATTTTTTGAGATGGAGTTTTGCTTTTGTTGCCCAGGCTGGAGTGCAATGGTACAATTTCAACTCACTGCAACTTCCGCCTCCCAGGTTCAAGGAATTCTCTTGCCTTAGCCTCCAAGGTAGCTGGGATTACAGGCATGTGCCACCATGTCCAGGTAATGTTTTGTATTATTAGTAGAGATGGGGTTTTACCATGTTGGCCAAGCTGATCTCGAACTCCTGACCTCTGGTGATCCACCCACCTTGGCCTACCAAAGTGCTGGGATTGCAGGCATGAGCCACCTCACCCAGCCTCACCTGGATAATTTTTAAAATACATTTTTTGTAGAAATGGAACTTTGCTATGTTGGCCAGGCTTGGCGTATATTATTTTATAAATTGTATATACATATGTACAATTGTATGTACTAGCAATGAACTGTCAGAAATTGATATTTTCAAAAGCAAGACACCCTCCCAATATTAAATTGGGACTCCAAAGAGATATTCCCCTAAGGTAAGGCCAAACAAGAAGTAGACCTATATCTGTTCTCTTACTTCTAGTAATTGTTGTGGAGTTCAGCAGATATAAGTTGAGCTTAGCAAAGGAAAACAGAAAATGTGATGAGTTTTTCTGAGAAACTGTGACCACAGGTCAGTATTCTGATTTGCAGCTTGCGTTTACGTATCTTGGAGGTCCAGAGAATGCCTGGCCATGAACGTTGTTTCAGGTCCTCTTGGGCTGATACAGCACCAAGTGCCTGGGAGAAAAAAAGTAATATATATATTTTGAAAGGAAGATAACCTTCATCTTGTCCTCAAAAACTCACTGCATGTAATTTTGCAAAGACATCAAGCAGTACACATTCAAAGATGACTAATTTTATAAGAAAACAAAAGAACATGAATTGACAAAACAACATGGCATAAAATTCAGATATTAGGAGTATCAGTAATATATATTAAAATGATTATAATTACTGTGCTTAAGGAAGTAAAAGACAAGCTGGAAAATATCTGCAAAAAATAGGAATTAAAAAAATTGGCCTAGTAGTTTTGAAAAACAACTAGAACTTCTAGAATGGGAAATTACATTTTAACCAAAATAAATGACCAAAATAAGCAGAGATGTAGAGAGAATTACTGATTAGTGTTTTTTTTTTGTTTTTTTTTTGAGATTGAGTTTCGCTCTGTCACCCAGGCTGCAGTGCAGTAGCATGATCTTGGCTCACTGCAATCTCTGCCTCCTGGGTTCAAGAAATTCTCCTGCCTCAGCCTCCCAAGTAGCTGGGATTACAGGCGGCTAATTTCTGTATTTTTAGTAGAGAGGAGTTCACCATGTTGGCCAGGCTGGTCTTGAACTCATTATCTCTTGATCCACTCGCCTCAGCCTCCCAAGGTGCTGGGATTACAGGCATGAGCCACCATGCCTGGCCACTGATTGGTATTACAGGTAAGAAAACGTTATCCAGAATGCAATATAGAGGAAAAGACAAAGAAATATGGAAGAGAAGTTAAAAGAAATGGAAGACAAGGCATGAAGCACTAATAGATGTTTAATCTCAGTTCCAAAAAGAGAGAAAAAAAAATAGAGTAAAAACAATGTAAGAGGCTGGCTGGTCTGAATGCAGTGGTGTTTACAACTAATTGATCACAACCAGTTACAGATCTCTTTGTTCCTTCCAGTTCCACTGCTTCATTTGACTAGCCTAAAAACAAACAAACAAACAATATAGGAGAAGATAATGGCTACTATTAGCTAAAATGTATCCCCCCTAAATTCATATGTTGAAGCCCTGATCCCTAGTACCTCACAATGTAACTGTATTTGGAGATAGGGCATTTAAATAGGTGATTACGTTAAAATGAGGCCTTCAGGGTTGGTCCTAATCCAACCTGACTAGTGTCCCTATAAGGGAAGTAAATTTGGACACAAAGAGATGCCTTAGGGTGTGGACAACAGAGGGACAGCCATGTGCCGAGGGCAGCCAACTCTAAGTGAAGGAGAGAGGTCTCAGAAGGAACAAAACCTGCCAACACCTTGATCTTGGATTTTTTACCTCCAGCACCGTGAGAAAATGAATTTGTTAAGTCAGCTAGTCTGTAGTATTTTATTACGGCAGCCCTAGCAAACTAATACAATGAGAATTTTCCAGAACTAAAGAAAAACAGCAGTATGTGGATTTAAGAAAACCCATACTCAAAAACTTGACACTGATACCATATTTGGAAAAACATGGGTTTTCCCTATGGTATCATGTACTCCTGTTTTGTTTCTAAATGTCAGGCTTCAATGGGTGAGGCATCTGATTGGTGGAGCCTAGGTCCCATGCCTATTCCCAGCTGCAAGCTGGGAAAGCAAGTGTTCTAGGACAGACTTACTTATAATACATGAAATAGCCACATGTAAGGAGAATTTTTAAAATATGTTGGAAACACACTAATATAACAGACGCCTATAACAGGGCTATTCAAAGCTTATATTCTAGTCTCGGCTGTTTTCTCTGTATTCTTTTGCTTCAAGAGTGCATAACCCGTAGAACTCCTAATTTAATGGATGAGTTATGCAATTTGATCAATTCATCTATCAATTCATGGAACTCTAGACACAAGAGTATTTTGGCTATCACACAATTCACATCAACTGCTCCGTTTTCAACTGCTCCATCTTCATCTTACCTAAATCCTAGCATCACCCCTCTGCCTCTCCAGATACCCTGAAGAGATAGGCTTCTTTTTTTCTGCAAGTATTATCTTGCTTCTTCAAGACACCTTTGAGGGTCCCCTCTCTTTCCTTTTGATTGTGCTTCATATTTACGTTCAGCAGAGTCTCCCTTAGCTGTATCGCTCTCATTCATCCCTTCCTTTCCAGTTCCATAACGATTACCCTTTTGCAGCTTTCTGTTGGAGCGTCTGCACCATGCCAATCAATCACTGGTGTTTCTGACTCTGGTTGCTCCTCCCTTCAATTTATTCCGCAAACTCATCAATGTTTGGTTAATTTCTATTTTCTTCTCACCTACTGCACCAGCCAGTGTTACCTTGAATGCCTCAGTCTTTCCCTCGGACTTTGCCCGTAATTTTATTCTACCAGGGACCACCCTGCTCCTATTTTTGTCTGTCTTAACTTCCCTTTGTAGTGTAGCTCAGGCCAGTGCTCTCTTCAAGACCCCTCCGGATGGCTCAGTTTGTAAGTGTGAGGACCTTGGCATGGCCACTGCTCTTTTACACCTGGCACAGCTACTTTACATTGTTTTCCTTCATGAAAACTAAAGTTCTTTTGTTCCACAAGACTGTGACAGTGACTTCAGGATAAAGATCATATCTGGATCCCTAGTTCTTAGTGCAGAGCCTAGCACAGAATTGGAATGCAGTATTTGTTGAACGAAGGAATGAATTAAACTGAGAATTAATGAATGCCTGCTCGGCGCTGAGACTCGTAGCTGTGAGAAAGGTCTCTGCGTCCAGGGAACTTGGAAGAGGCAGGCAGCTGCTGGTACGAAGTCCTGAGTCAAGCAGGAAACAAAATGCGGATGTCAGCAATTTCAAGTGAGGCCTGTGGTGGGCTCCTTCCTCTGCTGGTTTTCTGTTCTTAATTTTCAGTCTGAAGTGGGGGAGTGGAGAATCTTTCTGTGTGTTAGACTGTGTCGCGTTGGGCAAACTTCTCCACTCTTAGAATAGTACTGGTCGCTGTCACTGGCCTTCACTTTGCACCATCCCCAGCAAAAACACTGAGTCTGCGAACTGAATTCTAGTGGTTGGAAAATGGATTGAAACATCAAGGCTTTGTTTAGTTTCTATACTCAGATATTAGAAGCCTTGCAAATGTTTTCCTTTTCTATGAAAGAAAGAAAGGAAGTTTCTGTGAGGCCCTATAGCTCAGGGGTTAGAGCACTGGTCTTGTAAACCAGGGGTCGCGAGTTCAAATCTCGCTGGGGCCTTATAAGTTTGCTTCCTTGAATCAGGTTTTTCTTTAAAATATTCCCCTGCTCGTCATTCTGAACTAAGCCTGAGGAAATGTGGCAAATTATAGCTTCTTGCTTCAGTCCAGAGCTTCCAAACACCGTTTCCTTTAGGTTCCGGTAGTAACGCTGCTCCGTCGCCTGGAATGCGGCGGAATCCATTACACCAGCGGTGGAAATCGCCATCAGCTTCTGCGACGCCCTGGCTTGAGGACAGGTGGCGAGAGCCCAGCTGGCTGCCGAAACCAGTGCCCCAGGCGGGAAATGGGGGCGACCAGGCGAGAGAATAGCCCCTTAAACTATTCTTACGCCCGGGGTCTGAGTATTTGGAGTGGAGATCAATGTTCCCCTTCCGAAACGGGAAAAGCCAGCGGTGGCTGCTCGGGTTAAGCGTCCGGAAGATAGATGCCCGCTGTGCGGCAAGGTTTCATGTGCCAGTGGGGTTTTGGGAAATTAAGGGCCCGACTTTAGGGGCGAGACTTGGGTCACTAAATTTGATTCTGACGCAGAGAAATGTGGCCTTCCTTTTGAATGGGCTAAAATTATTTTCTCCAAAAGCGAATTCTCACAGAAACATTGGGTTTGCCCACACGTCCTCTATTTCAGGGGTTCCCGATCCTCGGGCCTGTTGTTAGGAACCGGGCCGCACAGCAGGAGGCGAGCTGGGGCGCGACCAGTACCGGTAGCCTGAGCTCCGCCTCCTGCCAGATCAGCTGTGACCTTAGCATCTCACAGGAGCGAACCCTATTGTGAACTGCGCATGCCAGAGTTCGAAACTGCACGCTTCTTAAGAGAATCTAAGTAATGCCTGATGATCTGAGGTGGAATAGTTCATCCCGAGACCATCCCCCAACTCCCCCCCTCCCCAACCACTGTGGGTGGAAAACTGTCTTCCAGGAAACCGGTTTCTGGCGCCAAAAAAGTGGGGACCACTGCTCCATTCCACACCCTCTCCCTCCCGGGTCTATGGACGTGTAAGCAGAAGAGCCGAGATTGGGAGGGGATCGCAGGAAGTGAGGACACCAGCGAGCCCGGGCCTGAGCCCCGAGGCCCGCCCTCTCCGGCGCTCACAGTTGCGCAGTCAGAATTGTGTGCGTCCCACTGCCTCAGCCCCAGTGCTCCGACGCCCAGGTGCCGGTCCCCACCTTACATACAAACACACAGATCCGTGCCCGCGAGGCCTCTGGGTCCCCGTCCAGTGAGGCCAGCAACCCTCGGGCACCCAGAGGATGTGCAGCCTCGGGATACCCAGGTTCCGGGGGCGACTGCTCTGCTTGGGAACCCCTCAGTGGAGCAGGGGAATCCAGCTTTAGAAAGGTTGTCTTCAGAACCTCGGACTCAGGACGTTCTTACAAGCTGGCTTTGCGACGCTGCAGTAATCACTTTTCAGATCTTAAGAGATTTCTTTCTTTCCAGTCTCTGGTTAAGGATGTCTTGAACACGGATTTGTAGAAAACACGTCTCTGCGCTCCCTTCGATAGCTCAGCTGGTAGAGCGGAGGACTGTAGTACTTACTGTGTGGCCATCCTTAGGTCGCTGGTTCGATTCCGGCTCGAAGGAGAAGCTGCTGTTTTGGGGTTAACAGTTGCTCTCGGTTTGTCCAATAAATCTCTGTATGTTGACATGAGGAAATCTCTTTATATCCCTTACCCTGTCCCGAAGGAAACAGCAACGAATTGAGCTGCGTTAGTCATACCTTGAAAAGTCGGATACTTTTCTGTGAGACAGAATGGTCCAACCGTTGCGGGGGAGGCACTATTATCTTAGTGAAGTGTGTTGTATTTTGGCTTCTGGATTATACATAGCGCGCTCCTGTCCTCAGGCTCAGTACCCTACAGCCTTGCAACTGAGCTCCGCTCTGGCCCTCGATCTCCATCTCAGTCCCCTCCAGGTTCCCTCCAGGCTGTAGCGGGGCTTAAATCTTTATCACGGGCTCGGTGAGACTCAAGCATGTGACCTAAAATCTAAAAAGCTGCCTCTTCTTACCCCATCCTGCGTCTGTATCGAGGATAATAAGCGAGGGTAAGGCCAGAGCCACACGTGAAACTTGGTAAAGGTGGAAGGAATAACTAAATAAGGCCAAAGGAAATGCCACAACAGAGGGAACAACAACAAAACCTTCGGAACAGGAGGCGGTCAGTTGCTGGCGGAAAAGAGAAATTCAGCATCATAAGAAGGAACCTCAAGTCACAACGGCTCGTTGGTCTAGGGGTATGATTCTCGCTTTGGGTGCGAGAGGTCCCGGGTTCAAATCCCGGACGAGCCCGAAGTGGTAATGCTTTTCCACACCATTTTGGCAAGTACTGAACAAAGTTTTAGTTGGAGTTGAAACACAAACCGTCTCGCGTTAGGCTGCCCTGCCAAAGAAAGCAGCACTAAATACGTGGCAGATGGACTGCCGACCAGTGTCAAGACCAAGTTTCATGGGTTCCTGGACGCTCAGCCAGGGGTCGTCTCCGAAAGGCCACCTGGCTCTTGGAAACAGAAGCCAGTTTCCCGCCATCTGCTGTCCGTGGAGGCTGTGCCCTCGCGGCTGCTGCCCTCTGGGTTCCAGCTGAGGAAGGGGCACGTGGATCTCAGGTTCGTTTATTGCCTGGGCTGCCCCCCTACGGCCTTGGGGCGGGGGCTTCTGCGGCGCCAGGTCCAAAGCGGATCCAGGAGGGAGGGGCCTCCTCGGAGAAGCGGGGCGCGGTCCCACCTACGCAGAGGCTGACAGGCCGACCCTCCTCTCCTCACGCCACACCCATCTGCGTCCTTGTCCACACAGTCACCCCACGGACGCACGCCAACCCCACCCAGATACAAAGTAGGTTTCCAAAGAACATCTTTGCGTTTTCTTCCCAGCTTCCCAGCATCGAACTAGGGAGGAAGAAGCGGTTGAGAAACAAAACTTCTTTTCACTGTGCTGCCCGTTTCTGCCGACTTGTTCTGAGGCCGAGGTGGGTTCACCCTCCTGCTCTTCCTCCTCTTTGGTAGCTTCATCCCCCCCCCCACTTTGGCGGGGGAGTCCCTTCCTAGTAGAGGCAGTTTGGGTCTCCCCCGGGAGGCATTTGCGGGACTGGGCTGGGAGAGGGAGGAATGGGGAGGGAAGTGAAAGTCCAGTATTTGTGTGAATTCACGACTTTACATTCCCACTCTACTTTTTACTTTGCGCAGCTGGGCCGAGATGCCGCTTCTATTGGTTAGTAGGCTCCGAGGGGGACCTAAGGGAGGCCCTGGGAGGCCTGCACTTGCCACAACTAAGGAAGCTTTGCTTCTTATTCAGGTTAATCACCCGATTTTTGAAGCAGGCTTTCGTTTTTTGCAAGCGTAACTAACATTTGGGGATTGTTGTTTTCTCCTCTGCCTCCCCACCCCTAACCTACCCTCAGCCAGTGTTGTGTAATTCTTAGAGACTTTTGCCAACAGCCTCTTCCTAAGCCTTCCTACTGGAAGGTTGGGATCCTCCTTTTTCTCTTTCTGAGACAGCACATCAAGTGCTAACAGCAGCACATGGGTAAAGCGCAACATCTTTATTAAGGAAGGACAGTAAAAACAATTTCATCACCACTCAGGGGACTAGGGAAATCTCAAATGAGCCAAGACCCTCCCTCGTGACAGTAAGAATCTTAGAGTCAAGTCATAATATATTCACTAGAAACCCAAGTGACATAATTATCTGCAGCACAGGACCACCTTCCAAGAAGCAGCCTCAGGTCTTCAATGAGTTATTAACCACAGAGCCACTAACTAGTTTTGCAGGAGGATAGGTTTATTACATACACTTCAATTCAAGCAATTCTTTTACTGATGAGAAGCAGAGTAAAATATGTTTTGAATTTATGGTAATAGTCAGTGTTGGCTTCCTTTAAACAGCAACTTTTAGTGGCACCTTGAAAGTTAGCTTCGATTTTCTAGAAAGTACTAGTATGGAATATAAAACTTGTGTGGGCCTGGTGCGGTGGCTCACGCCTGTAATCCTAACACTTTGGGAGGCCAAGGTGGGTGGATCAGGAGGTCAGGAGTTTGAGACCAGCCTGGCCAAGATGGTGAAACCCTGTCTTTACTGAAAATACAAAATTAAGATGGGTGCTCCAGCCTGGGTGACAGAGCAAGACTCCTAAAAAAAAAAAGTTGTATGGTGCATGTAAAGGTTCTAGTCCCACAAATGCTATGAGTTTCTTGAGCAATACATGTCTCTTTCTCTGTTCCTCAGTTGCCTCTTCTTTAATATGAGGGTTGGACAGACTCAGAGGTCCCTCCCACTCTTGTTCTATGACTGCATGGAGTGGTGCGATGTTAGTAACAGGACACGAGGCACTCCAGTAATGTGGAGATGAACTATGGTTTGGCAGAGAGGATGGAAAAAACCATCCCAGCAAAAGAGGAATGGCTTTAGCTATTGTTCAAAGCAGATAATCAGGTTATAAGCAGGAAAGAGGAAGAAGTTTGTCAAGTTGTTGCTGGAAGCATTTGCCACTGTGACTCAAATTAAAGTAGATGGATGAAAAAGTGGACCAATGCAGGCCAGTCCAACCCTTCCTTAGAAGTTTTTACTTAATCTGTATTTAAGTATATTCTCTGTGATTATCCGTAAACAGTTATTCTCAGAAGAATGCCCTGAAATACCTGGGAAAGAAGGAATGGGGACAAAGAGGGAATGGGCACAAAGCCTGGAGTTGGCTAAAAAGTAAACTTTTAATTTTTGCCTTTGATGGAAAAACAGGCATGTCAGCAGGACTTTGTCCTCACTCTCTTTCAATCAGTAGTGTTGTCGCTTCCTGGAGCCATGATTCTACTTTTCACGTGGGCTTTTCCTTCTTTTCCTGTGACTTCTGTTATTGAATAAGTTTCATGCTTATAGACATAAAATGTTAGAGTTATGAAGAAATTTAGAAATTATTTGTTCATTCCTCCCATCATCTAATTTTATAATTAATCCTAAGACGGAATGAAACATATATACTCTGTATGAAGAAGGAAAGTGCTCCAATGCTAGAGTCCTTGGAAAGAGTACCCATGCATCCGTGTCTGTGTGTAAGGACATTATGGGCTTGAGGGAGAGAGAGAAAAAAATCTCCAGAAAAGGGGATGACTTTCAAGTTAAAGTGGTCAGAAATTTTTTTTTTTTTTTTTTTTTTGGAGATGGAGTCTCACTCTGTCACCCAGGTTGGAGTGCAGTGATGTGATCTTGGCTCACTGCAACCTCCACCTCCTGGGTTCAAGCTATTCTCCTGCCTCAGCCTCCCTAGTAGTTGGGACTACAGGTGCCTTCCACCACGCCCAGCTAATTTTTGTATATTTAGTACAGATGGGGTTTCACCATTTTGGCCAGGCTGGTCTCGAACTCTCGACTTTGTGTTCTGTCCTCCTTTGCCTCCCAAAGTGCTGGGATTACAGGTATGAGCCACCCTGCCTGGACTGAACATTTTTAAAATAGATTTTTTTTTTTTTTGCAATTGGCAATTCCTTTATATGGATTAAAATTATTGACAAAGATGCAATATTCCTTAATCATAGAATATAATTCCTTGTTGTATTTTAAAACACAAATGACTGTGTGCATAGCTGCATTCTAATGAAATAGTAATTTTTCCCCCAAACCCTACTTTTTGTTTCAATAAAACTTCATTGCGCCAAGTTTAAAAGAAAAACAAAAACTGTCTTTTTGCATTGTGGGCAGATTGTGAATCCTCCAAAAGTTGTCCAGTGAAGGCCCAGAGGCACAGAAGGGAACTGACTATATTCACAGGCTGCTGGTTTCCCCACCCCAGAACTACTGCAGAACTCCAAAATCAGAGGCTACTCTGTGTGAGTTGGTGCTTGAATTGGTGCTTCAAGCCATGGGCACATTGGATTGCATATTGCAGGCGCATTGGATTGTATAATGCAGCAGTCCTTTTCTGGTAAATCACTCAAAAGTGGGTGTTTTCATTGACCAAGTTATCTTAGGCTGTAGGAGTTGGCTGCCGTATCCATCCAGGACTGCTGAGGCAGTTGGGTGTTGCAATGAGCCTGTCAGCTCTCCTCCCTAACAAATGAGTGGTTGATGACTTTTCAGAGCTCAGCTCTTCAAAGTCTGTTGAAAAGGAGATGTGTGATTAATTTAAAATAGTTACCACTCACAGATGCAATGTTTGCTCACAGAAGGAAACTGAGCATTTGAGTACTCTGTCAGATGCAGGGAGGAGACCCACTCTGGGCCCCACTTCCCATTGCTTTTCTTTGTTCCGGAAACACTTCGGACTTTGGCATTTGGCAAAACAAACTTTAGTGTTTACAGTACTGGTCAGAGACATGCTTGCTCTTTCCCAGAAGACTCTAGTACCCTTGAGGCACCAGGGACTGAGGGAAAGCAGTTTAAGGCCATTTGCTTAGTCTTCTTCTCACTGCTAACCTTTTTCTTTTTAGCTCAACATTTGCTTGGGGCTGCAGAGAGAGAGAAAGAAGACAAGGAAATAAGTGAAGCTCAGGCAGGATGGTGCCCCAACAAATCTGAAAAATAAGTGAAGTTCATCCCTCCCTAGGTTCCGCCTGCTGCCCACTTTTCTTTCTCCTCAAATCCTCAGTGCCTTTCAGTTACCAAAACCTGTTCTTAAGGATGAGCTCTAAAGCACATGCCTAAAGATGTGTAAATTACAGACAGCTGTTGAAAGAATTTACCCTCCTAAGGATTTTTGCATTGGGTGAGGACCAATACCTCAAGAATGAAGGCATATCAGTAGGATTCCATAAAAGTAGCGCTTTGCTGGGAACCTGGGAAGCTCTCCGCTCTGCCTGGGAATCATGATGGCCTTATTTTGTAACTACTACCAAACCCAGTTATGTCTGTAAGCCTTTAAGAGAAGCCAGGAGACTTCACATGGGCAAGGTCTCCAAAGTGAGATCAGATGGTGCATCCTAGAAACAAGGGATCACAAACACAGTTTGAGTGTGGGGTGTGGTGATGTGCGCTTGTAATCTCAGCTACTCAGGAGGCTGAGGCAGGAGGATTGCTTGAGCCCAGGAGTTCCAGATGAGCCCTGGCAACATATTGAAACCTCAAAAAACAAGTTTGGGATGAAGTGTTAGTCACTGTTTTAAATTCTCAGAATAGAGAGTCAGTGAGATCAATTAACTAATAAAGGAGTGATGGTTAATGGCCGATTTCTCTGGTTACAGCAAGGTGAAGTAAAAGTAGATCCATCCCAGCCATGTTATGAGAACTCCAGATCAGCTCACACTCTTCTCTGAGCACTTTTGAAGTTCACAGGATGTAGAAGTACTTGCAAATTAGCTCCTTTAGCCTACACAATGAAGCTGCCTTTTTGCTCCTTTTCTGCTCCAGCTCCCTGTGTGAGATCTGTCCCTGCCACACAGAAGGGCTGCTGAGAACATCTAAAGATGCCCATGTCCTTTTCCTTTCTGGGAGAGCAGATGGTCTGGCGTCATGCTGTAGCTCTTGTGTCCAAGACTTGCCTCACCCCAAGAGTACCCTCATGTGGGGAAAGTACTTTACTCCGCCCTACCTCTACATCCTCCCCTGTCAACCTTATGGTCTGTTTCTTTACACTGACTTCCTATGTGTTTTCAGAATCTTACAGAGATTTCAGGAAACAACCTTTTTATTTATTCCAGTTTTTATTGAAGGGTCCTCTCTTAGGGCCCAGGAAGTTGCATAAGAAGGGAATGTGCGGTGGCTCACGCCTGTAATCCCAGCACTTTCGAGGCCGAGGCAGGTGGATCACGAGGTCAAGAGATTGAGACCATATTGGTCAACATGGTGAAACCCCGTCTCTACTAAAAATACAAAAAATCAGCTGGGCATGGTGGCACGTGCCTGTAATCCCAGCTACTCAGGAGGCTGAGGCGGGAGAATTGCCTGAACCCAGGAGGCGGAGGTTGTGGTGAGCCAAGATCGCGCCATTGCACTCCAGCCTGGGTAACAAGAGTGAAACTCCGTCTCAAAAAAAAAAAAAGAAAGAAAAAAAGGAGGGATGTGAATGGCACACAATGAACCCCTTTCCCAATGCTGCTCTCTGGCCTTCATATCTTTCTCCTGCCCTTCATCTTGTTTTCCATTAGGATGAATCCTTTCCCAGGGGCATCACAGACTCTTATGCAAATAGGCTTCCCTCAGGTGGACTCACCAGCTTTTCAAACACGCACTTTGACATACCTGAAACCGAGTCAATGCAGCCACCTTGGGACCCCTACTCCATGCTTGTCTCATTGGGGATATGTACTGGGCACAGTAAATCTGCAAGAAAGAAGTGAGCAACCCCTCCAAGGATTGGATGGGACAGAGGAGAGTCATTTGGGACTCAGAGGTGGTGTTGCTCAAGCTGAGTCTGGAAAGACAGGTCAGTTTTCTCCTTGCATATGAAGGGTTCAAAGTCTGACTCCACCATTCATCTGTTATTTGATCTTGGAATTTCCTCATGAGCAGAACATATTTACGTAATGCCTGGCTCACACAGTCCTAGTTAAAGGTAGTTATGTATGTGAGAGCTTCACAAAACGGGAGATCACACTGAATATTATAATTATTGTGATTTCAAGTGCATTTGTCTTATGGACAGGCAGGCTCTCTTTTCTTGACAGCTTCTCAAGAGCAATCAGACTGAATAATTGGAGGTAGGCAGATGACAACAGAAGATTGAGGATTTTTAAAAAGGTAACACCATCCTAGATCCAACACCACGGTGGGCGAATGCTGGGGGTCTGTGAAACAGTTGGTATCCTGCTGTTGTCTGATATTGGGAACTATAAGATTTATAAAGTTATCCTGGCAACCTTTGGCCCACTGTTTTTATGCAAGCAATGGATCTGAAGCCCTGCTGTGATGGTGGAGATAAGCCATTTTGTAATTACAAGGATCAGAAGATTGAATCTTCAGGGTTAGTCTCTTGTGGACAGGTAAAGATGGAAGAAGCAGCCCAGGAAACATGGAAAGCCTAATTCTGGGGGTTTGAAGCTCAGCAGTTGAGTGGGTACAACCTCAACCACAGGCAGTGTACTAATAGCTGTCACATGACCTTCTCTAGACGTGCTTTCCTGGCTCTATGAAATTGATAGAATAACCTGCTTAGCATCCTTTCATGAAACCAAATGATGTGATATGATAAACAATAAATAGAAAGCACAGTGGAAAAGTATCCTACTGGAAGACCATATCTTACTCTGTGACATCTTCCAAAGCAGTTCTTGGAGTTGGCCCAAGAAGATCAGAGATGCTTTTTTTTTTTTTTTTTTGAGACAGAGTCTTGCTCTGTCACCAGGCTGGAATGCAGTGGCATGATCTTGATTCACTGCAACCTCCACCTCCCGGGTTCAAGTGATTCTCCTGCCTCAGCTTCCTGAGTAGCTGGGACTACAGGTGTGCACCACCATGTCCAGCTAATTTTTGTATTTTTAGCAGAGATGGGGTTTCACCATGTTGGCCAGGATGGTCTTGATCTCTTGACCTTGTGATTCACCCACCTCGGCCTCCGTAAGTACCTGTAAGTACTGGGATTTACAGGTGTCTGCCACTGCGCCTGGCCAGAGATACTATATTACTAATCCAGACTATTATGTGTGAATAGTGAAACCTCAGTCCTGCCATGGACAAGAGTAAGCACCACAGACAGCAGAAAAAGGCAATTTTTAAACAGAAGGCCATGTTTCTCGAACTTTTCCTTCCAGACAAATCTCTAGTCCATTCAGGTTGGTTAATATCTAACCCAATCATGCCCAGGGAAAAGGTGAATGACCCTTCTCATTTGTTCAAGGGCAGTGTCCTGGGTTTTCATGTCCCTGCTAGGATTGGGAGTCCTTAGCTTTATTCTCTCCACCCACTTACTGTGAACGCTATATAATCAGAACCTGGAGAGGCCGCCAGTTTCACACAGCTGGAACCCATCTCAAGGAACAAACAGCTGGAACCCATCTCCTATTGAAGGGAAACTGCCGGATTTTCGTGAGATTCTTCCTCCTGGGTAATCTATTGTTCTATTTGTTTTATCTATTATTTCTAGTCATCCATCCATTTCAGTGAAACCATTTTCCTCCCTTTAAAGCCTCTGGGCTCAAGCTCATGAATTAAAAAGAAAATGGATCAGATTCTAAAGTTTAAAACAAAAACAGTTTCCTTTGGGATGGCCCGTATGTGAATAACGGAAAATTAGTGAGACAGGGAGCAAGTGGAAGTTTAGGAGGGATTTCCAAGTTGTGATAAAATCCCCAAAAGTCTGGGGGAGCCATTTGCCAAAGGGCACCTGGAGTCCTCCCCCATCCTCTGTCCTTCACTGCTGCTACAGGTATTATATGTGGCTTAACAAGAAAGAAACAGAAAGTGTGTTTTTAGCACTGTTTCCTTCTAACTTTCCTGCCAATTTCTTTTTTCAGAAAAGTTTTGGATACCTTTTTTTTTTTTTTAGACAGGGTCTTGCTCTGTCGCCCAGGAGTGCAGTGGCACCATCTTGGCTCACTACAATCTCTGCCTCCCAGGTTCAAGCGATTGCTCTGCCTCAGCCTCCTGAGTAGCTGGGATTACAGGCACATGCCACCATGCCCAGCTAATTTTTTTGTATTTTAGTAGAGATGGGGTTTCACCATGTTGGCCAGGATGGTCTTGATCTCCTGACCTCGTGATTCACCTGCCTTGACCTCCCAAAGTGCTGGTATTACAGCCCTGAGCCACTGTGCCTGGCCTGGATGCTCTTTGAAAACAAAGTGGAACATGTCCCAAGATTAAAAGAAGGCTCACTGGCAGGTTGAAGGGAAGAAAGAAGGAAAAGTGATAAAAGGATTAATATGCCTTTGGTGTCAGGCTCTCACTTTGGGAGATTTTTCCCTGGGATATATAAAAGCGTGAAGCCACATTTATTAAAATGATAACCATAGTTACTCATCATAAACTATCAAGTTAACTTGCTGGTGTGTAAAATTTGATGAATCTTTTGAATACTGAACCTTGCCTGTGGGGGGAGAGAGAGAATATTAATTCTTTTGAAAACTAGCAGATTAGTTTGAGACAGAAGATAAAGTTACTCTAAAGAACAGTTGGGGGCAGCCACAATGGCTCATGCCTATAATCCCAGACTTCTTTTAACTTTAGGATATGTTTCCACTTTGGGAGGCTGAGGCAGGCAGATGACCTGAGGTCAGGAGTTCGAGACCAGCCTGGCCAACATGGTGAAACCCCATCTCTACCAAAAATAAAAAAATTAGCAGAGTGTGGTGACAGGGACCTGTAATCCCAGCTACTTGGGAGGCTGAAGCAGGAGAATTGCCTTAACCTGGGAGGCAGAAGTTGTAGTGAGCCGAGATTGCACCACTGCACTCTAGCCTGGGCAATAGAACAAGAAAACTCCGTCTTTCAAAAACAAAACAAAACAAAAACCATCTGGGACTAATTCCACTGACAAAAAGCTGAGCTGACCGACAGTTACATGTTTGGGTATAGAAGGATATATCTAGAAGGATATGCCTAGAAGGATATGTCTAGAGGACTCCGTACCCTTCGCTTAGGCAGGTTCACGTTTACACCACAAATAATCTGTCTCTTACTGGTTTTCTCCCAATTCCATTTTACCTTGCTTTTGAGAGATTTAGAACTGAATATATTGAGAAAGTTTTGAGTGAGGGAGCAGATGTTAGATATTGGTGGTTTTGGTGTACGCTTGCTGGGATTTGGTTCCTGGATGTCTTAGGGAATCAAGATTACAGTAGGCCCATGCAAAACTTAGTTGACTTGTTGCAAAATGAATGTGCATATTCTGCAAATCAGAAGTAAAGATACTCTTTTACCTCTGCAGAATGGAACATGAGAGCTTTCATACTCAAAAAGCAAGTGGCTTTTTAGGAGGCAAAGCCCCTGTGATGTCCAGTGCTTTATTTAGAGGTGTCATGTGAGCTTGGCTTTCACATTGAGCCTATGGGATGATGCATCTTAGTGAGATTGGGCTACAGGTCACCCTGTCATCTACTTGTTCCAGTTGGTGCCTTGTGCCCCCAACTAAACTTATACAAAATTTGTCTCTGTAACTGAGAGTCACTGGACCTTTGCTATTGAAACTAGCAAAGCCTCTATTATTCTTAATGAGAACCATGAAACTTCAGATTTTTAAAGCTAGCAACTCTCTTATTTTCTTGATGAACAAACCCAGGCCTGGAGAGAAAAATGAAGTCAATTATTTAAAAAATATTATTGAGGATTTATTATGAAGCAAGCATGTTGTTGACTCAAGGTGAATAATATGAGTTCTGTAGAATATATACCAGTAAGAGACACTAACAAGTGAATAATCTGTTGTTTGCCGAGCATCACTTGGGTAGTGGCATGTTTGGAAATGGCACTGTAATATTTATTTTGTGATATCCTTACGGGTAGATCCTGAGCTTTGTGGCTTTTGCTTTAGCACTTATATCTAGTAAGGTGTTCTTGGTCTTAATATCTAGCGCAGAGAGTTTGGATGGAGATTCTAAACAGGCTCACTGGCTCATACTCCCTTCTGTGAACAGCAATAACCTCACAACTTGTACAGCATTGGCACCTCCTGCAAGTACTGTCTGCCCTAGAGAAGACATTAGTAACATTCCTATCCACCACTGCCACCTAATGACTCTTTTAGGTACTGGCAGCCCTGGTTCTGCTTCCTGATTTTTGAATTCTGGGATTCTGGCACCAGACAGAAGGATGTTGAGTATGTAAGGGAAACCTTTAACATTAGAGGTCAGTATTTGTTTACTACAGAACAAGAGGCTTAGTTGATTACCAATTAATAAAACTTTGATATAATCTTCCAAAAAACTAGAAATAGGAAACACACGCAGGAGACTGAAAAGCATGATGTAAACATGAAGAACGTGGCAAATGGGTGGCCTGGCAGCCCAGTAGCTGTATTTGGAGCAGCTGCATGATTGAGTACTTGTTACACATTTAGGGCTGGCTCTCCATTCTGCAATTATGTACCACTTTCTTGATAAACTCCCAAGAACACACTTTCACCATGGAATTTCAGATTTTTAGAGGTAGCAACTCTCTCAAATATAGACAAATGTCAGTGCAGACAAATTTTATACACTGCTGAAGAATACCAAATTACATGCCAAGGAATTTTTTCATTCCACAATGCTGAAGTAAATAGCAGCTGGAAATGTTTCCATTAAGTTTATAGATTATCATTTGTAATGGAATCAATACCAAATGAAAATTAGAAAGAGAGCCCACTATGCTCACCCAGTCATGCCTTCCCATGTAACCACAGAACACTGGAGTCCTGTGTCTTTCTAGATCCATGGTCGTGCTCTCAGAAGAAGCTAGCCACACCACAGGCCTAGTGCTAGGACTTTTTAAGCTCAGATTCCCTTCAACTTTTATAACATTGGCACTTCCTGGTAGGGCTACAGAACTATTTGATATGAAGATGTTCATTGACTTACACACAAGAGAAGCACAAAATAAAAAGTTAACAATTTAATGCCTATGAAATGAACCATTTATTTTTACATTGGGGTCATAAGAATTATATTACATTCTTAAATGTAATTATGTAATTAAATATAATTTCCTCCCTTTGTGAGAAATTCTCAGTATGTGTGATGACTACCAAAAAATCATAGCCAATTACAAATACAGTGAGTTACTCATAAACAATTTAAAAAGCAAAATTCTAAAAATCAGGCAAAATTTTACAGTGAAAGTTATTTTTATTGTCAAATGAATAGGGGCATTCACATATATTAGGTATAATGTGGATTAGATCTGTAATGGTTTTTAAAGGCTCTGAATGGTCTTAAAAATTTTGTCCAGCTGGGTACAGCAGCTCATGCCTGTAATCCCAGCATGGGAGGCCAAGGCCAGTAGAACATGAGGTCAGGAGTTCAAAACCAGCCTAACCAATATGGTGAAACCCCATCTCTACCCAAAATACAAAAACTAGCCAGGTGTGGTGGTGCATACCTGTAATCCCAGCTACTCAGGAGGCTGAGGCAGGAGAATCGCTTGAACCTGGGAGGCAGAGGTTGCAGTGAGCCTAGATCGCATCACTGTTCTCCAGTCTGGGCTACAGAGACTCTATCTCAAACAAACAAAAAAAAAAGTCCAGAGAATTAAAAATATATGCAGATGCACTTGAGAAAAAATGCAGAGGTAGTTGCAAAAAAAAAAACTATATATATATATATATAGTCAGAAACTACTTGTCACAATTACCAAGTACCTTTCAATTCTCTAATCTTGAAATTTCATAAGCAATAGAATATTTAAATTTCATAAGAAATTTGCTTTCTGTTTTGTTATAATTCATATTTTTTTAGTTCTATTTTCAATAATCAGTCATTGAGTTAAAATTATGCACCAGGAAGAAGCATCGTATTTACCTAAAGGTGTGTTTGATGCACCATTCCTGGGATGTGTGCGTTCTACAGTTTGAGACAGCTCTTGAGAGGTGATGACAGGAATCCTCTTTTTCTCATTCTTCTTTTGAAAAGATGTTAAGAAATCATTAGAGCAAATTATCAGGCCTTTGAGTTGATGAAAAAGTCTAAGGCATTTTTTATCACATAGTGGCACCATTTGCTTGTTGTGTAACAGCGTATGTACAAATGTAGGAGAAACTAGAAAATATTCTCTAGAATAATCTCAATTGCTTCCAATGTGAGAAGCTCCTAAGAATAAGCATGACTTCCTCTTTCTTCTCTGTAAGAGTTGATTCCAGGCCGGGCACAGTGGCTGACACCTGTAATCCCAGCACGTTGGGAGGCCAAGGCAGGCGGATCACAAGGTTGGGAGTTCAAGACCAGCCTGGCCAACATGGTGAAACCCTGCCTCTACTTAAAAAAAAAAAAAAAAAAAAATTAGCCAGGCATGGTGGTATGTGCCTGTAATCCCAGCTACTTGGGAGGCTGAGGCAGGAGAATTGCTTGAACCTGGGAGGTAGAGGTTGCAGTGAGCCGAGATAGCACGACTGCACTACAGCCTTGGTGATAGAGCAAGACCCGTCTCAAAAAAAAAAAATAGTTGATCCAGACCCATCTTCCAAACATTGTGTGTCTTTTTCTATGCTCCTCCCTCTTCTTTCTAAACAGTACATAAGAAATTTACCTTTGGCCATGAACCACCTACTTCTTGGAGAAGTAGATCTGTTTCCTTTCACCTCAGGATAAAACTGCTTTCAACTGCTTTCTTTACATTAGCTGACTAATTAACGAGAATCCTGTTGTAAACAATTCTGTGGTTGACCCTTCCCTGGGCTCAGGGTTCCCTAAAACAGGGGTCCCCAAATTCCAATCTGTGGCCTGTCTGCCTGAGCTCTGCCTCCTGTCACATCAACAGGCAGCATTCAATTCTCATAGGAGCTGGAAGCCTATTGTGAACTGCACATGTGAGGGATCTAGATTGTGCATTCTTTAAGAGAATCTAATGCCTGATCATGTGAGCTAGAACAATTTCATCCTGAAACTATCTCCCACCCTTCCATGGAAATACTATCTTCCATGAAAATGGTCCCTGGTGCCAAAAATGTTGGGGACCACTCCCTTAAAATTCTCTCTTCTTAGCTCTTACTTCCTGTGTTACTCTCATATCAGTACATTGAAGCCCCCATCCTTTCCCTAGGGATGCCTTATTTCCTATTAGGGAGGCATTTGGTGTGTCTTAATGGTCATTGTGTCTCAGGACCTAGCACAGTCCCTGGTACCAGTAGGGACTGATGTAAGGTTTGTTATTCAATTAATTAATAAATGAATTAAAGAGACAGTGGATTTTGTAATGTCACAACTGATAGAGAAATACTCAGTGATTCTAAGGGATAGGAAAGAATGGTTGGAGCTAGAGGTTACGCTCAGGACACTAAATTTCCAGAGGAATGGATTGACAAGAGGTGTGAGGTTAATGAGGAAGGGAAAAGAAAAGATATAATTTGGTGGTGGAAAAGATCTGATTCATGATGCCATATCAGACAGCAAAGCTCCTGTCCCTTTAGCCTAATTTGACAACGCTGTTCTTGCCCCTACCACGTCTCCTTTTGCCCTTGGCAGGAGCCTGTGTTGGAAGAGATGGTGATGGGCCTGCACCTTTTGTTGTTGGTCTTCATTCTGGGTCTGGGTCTGACCCCACCAACTCTGGCTCAAAATGACATCAGGTACATCAGGTTCCTGGAAGAGCACTATGATCCTAAAACAAGGAATGGGAATGACAGATACTGTGAAAAAATGATGAGGTTAAGGAACATGATCTCACCCTGCAAAGGAACCAACACCTTTATTCATGGCAACAAGGAGAGCATCAAGGCCATCTGTGGAACTGAGAATGGAGAGTCTTACAATGGAAACAAAAGAATAAGCAAGTCTGCTTTCCAGGTCACCATTTGCAAGCATAGAGGAGGGTCCCCCCGGCCTCCATGCCAGTACCGAGCCACAGCGGGGTTCAGAAATGTTGTTGTTGCCTGTGAAAATGGCTTACCTGTCCACTTAGATGAGTCCATTTTCCGTCCGTAACCAGCGGGCCACTGGTCCAGTGCTGGCTCTACTGTCCTTGCCTTACATTTCTCCTCTGCACCCCACAACAGTGGTGGCAATATTCATTGCCAAGGGCCCAAAGAAAGAGCCACCTTGACCTTTCGTTTTCTGTTTGACAACATGTTTAATAAATAAAAATGTCTCTGAAATCAATAAGAATCAGAGTCTTCTCACTGATTCTGGGCATATTGATCTTTATCCCATTTTCTCTTCTTGGTTTCTCCCTGCAAGGACTGCATAGAATAGAAATGCCTTTTTCTTTTCTTTTCTTTTCTTTTTTTTTGAGATGGAGTCTCACTCTGTCGCCAGGCTGGAGTGCAATGGCACAATCTCAGCTCACCGCAACCTCCACCTCCTGGGTTCAAATGATTCTCCTGCCTCAGCCTCCTGAGTGGCTGGGATTACAGGTATGCACTGCCACACCTGGTTAATTTTTATATTTTTACTAGAGACAAGGTTTCACCGTGTTGGCCAGACTGGTCTTGAACGCCTGACCTGAGGTGATCCACCCACCTTGACTTCTCAAAGTGCTGGGATTACAAGCTTGAGCCACCATGCCTGGCCACCTTTTTCCTTATTAGTCAGTTTTTTACAAGTCATTAGGGAGGTAGACTTTACCTCTCTGTGAGGGAAAGAATGGTAAGTTGATGTACAGAGAGAGATGAAAAAAATCCAGGGCTCATAGTCACTAAGCAGAATTTTCAAGAGAGGCAAATTGTTTTTTTCTGTCAAATAGTAAACTAATATTACTTCTACAAATATGAGACCTTGGGGAGGAGTTTCTAAGGCCCGAGTACCCACATAGCAACAGATTATTATACTTTCTCTCTCTCTCTCTCTCTCTCTCTCTCTCTCTCTCTCTCTCTCTCACACACACACACACACACACACACACACATAATCCAGCATGAATACCAAAATTCATTCAGGGTAGCAAGAGATAATTTTGATGTTTGAATGGAATACTTCAGGCATAGTCTCTTGTCATGGTTATTTTATGTAAATTTCTAAAAACCAATTACATTAGTTTCTCTGTAATCTTTTACTTTATCAATTAATGTCAGGGAAGTGTGATGTTTTGGGGAAGTTATGAAAAGATTCTGGCTGGGCACGGTGGCTCACGCCTGTAATCCCAGCACTTTGGGAGGCCCAGGCAGGCAGATTGCCTGAGGTCAGGAGTTCGAGACCAGCCTGGCCAACATGGTGAAACCCTGTCTCTACTAAAAATACAAAAATTAGCCGGTGTGATGACAAGCACCTGTAATCCCAGCCACTCAGGAGGCGGAGGCAGGAGAATTGCTTGAACCCAGGAGGTAGAGGATTCAATGAGCCAAGATCATGCCATTGCACTTCAGTCTGGAGGACAAGAGCAAGACTTTGTATCAAAAAAAAGAGAGAGAGAGATGGAGAGTATTATGGCCAATAATGAAACCCCATCTCTACTAAAAATACAAAAATTAGTTGGATGTGGTGGTGTGTGCCTGTAGTCTTGCTACTCAGGAGGCTGAGGCAGGAGAATCACTTGAACCTGGGAGGCAGAGGTTGCAGTGAGCCAAGATCACACCCAGCCTGGTGACAGACGGAGACTTCATCTCAAAAAAACAATTCCAAGTTTACCCCTTATTCTCCTTCAAGATTTATTTTTAAGTAAACATAACTTAACACTCTCATTGTAAAACACACTGTTCAATCAGTGGTTAGCTTCCTGTTACCTAATTTCTGTCAATAAGTGCCTGGATATTTTATTTAGAAAGTGGTTGCCAATAAATTAGTTATAAATCACCAGTTTCACTGCCTTGTGAACACATAATTATTGTGATCTCATTATTCCCTGTGGTGGCCTCTCCTGCTCCCAATATTGCCCTGAAATGGGCCAAAAGCCCTGGCTTCCCAGGACTCAGGTTATAGAGCACGGTCCAGGTACCACCTCGGAAAGCCCAGCCTCACTGCAGGTATTTACACTTAGAAATGGGTTTGAGAAGTAGGTTGCTGGTGTGTTCTCAGCACGGGGATCTCTCTGGATTAGTCTATTTCAAAATGGAAAACACTGTCATTTCCTAAGAAAATAGAAAAAAGTATTCCAAACATCTCTTATTAGAAAATTACCATATTACAAAATCTCAAAAGCCTCTCAGAAAATGAGGAAGTCACAGTTTTTGGCAAACTATGTGGGCCCTTTTCTCGAATTTTCCAACCAGTACTAGCTCCTTGAGGTGAGACAAAGTTACTCAAGATCATTGCCCCCACTCAAGGCCTTCACAGGACAAGTCAAAGGCATGGACCATTATTATACTGATCACACCATAAGCTGCGAAAACTCACATCTTCTCCAAATGTCTGCCTGGAGCATTGTCACTGCATAGTCTGCTCTGGTGTTAAGGGAAATGGCTGCTTCATAGGAAATCACATGGCAGTGGGATGGGGGTGTTTCCTGACCTGCTGATGGTCCTGGCAGCTGGGTAAGCATTCCTAGTCCCTTTTGGTCTGGGCTTCTTGTTCTATCATAACCACAAGCTGTTTAAAATAAAATATCAAGTCACAGGCAGGTCATTTTATTGTAAGTAAATCATTTGAAGAATTGAAGTCCTGGTCAGCTGTGATTGTTGGCTTTGCAAGGAAAGAGAAGGAGAGCTCCAAAATGCCAAGTCCTTTGAAGGATAGTGACATGCAAGGAAGAAAATTCTATGCAATTTGGAGAGGAAAAAAGTCTCTAGGGATCTAGCAGCTGAGATATTTTATAGTTTAAAAACAGACTTCCAATTTATTGGGAACACAGCTCTACGAAATAAAAGGGGGTCAATAATATATACAACTCAGTGTAGCCATTCATTATTTTATCCAGATTGACAGAAGCAGAGGGAATCAAGAAAAATGGAAATAGTAATAAATTAATACAGTAATTGCCAACATTTGCTGAGCATGTGCCCTGTGCTCGGCCTTTTTATAGGACTTTACATTGACTTTCCCATTTATTCTTCATAGCATCCCTAAGAGGTGGGTATTATATGTCATTTTACTGATGATGAGATATGCTGAGAGAGATTAAGCAATTTTCTCATGGTCACAGCCTCAGTGTTTTAGACCACAATGTCAAAAGATGTTCTTATTGTGAGTCAGGGTGGTGCACTGGAGAAAGCATTTGGGGAAAATCCTGATCCAAAAGTATGTGTTGGGATGATGTGGAGATGATTCAATTTTCTCTTGTAGCTAGAGCTTTGCCATGCACCCCTTGGTATCTACATTGGCCTGCTGTCCTCAAATATTTTTCTATGTCTTGTTTACTTGGTTACTGTAGAAAAGCTGACATCCTGGGTTTGTTCTTGCATGAATAGGTAAGGTTTTCTCTGTAGCCACTTATCTTGCTAAACCATATTCTTGGTCACAAAGAATGAGGATAAGAGAAAGTAGATAAAACCATATAAACTGGAGGTGCCAATGGAAAAATAACCCAAAATATATTGATCTGCTGAAGCTATAATCCAAGTGCTAAGTATACCTTCAGAAGTTGTATGCATTGTTCTTGGGGCAAAGAGGAAATCAGTAAAACATCTGCCCTTCCTCCCACAACCTCTTTACTTCTTTCTCTTCCTAACACCATATCTCACATCTACAGCTGTAGGAACGCGAATATGACACAGAGCTTTATATCTCTCTGTGCAAAGGTAAAAGGTGGCTGTGGATATAGGAGGTGACATTTAAAAGAACAATAGCCATGTGTGATACTGCTTTCATTATCAGTAATCAAAAGATAGGCTTTCAGTAGAACAAAGTAAAGTACAGGTCCCTTGGAAGCCATTTCAGTCGTTCACACAATGCAATCCACCATTATGAAGCAGAATTTGAAATCACAAGACAATAGTACCCATATACATCAAACTAGGAGTTCAGCTGGGCCCAGTCCTTGGACTGCACATGTAGAGTTGGGCTGCCTGACTCTCAAAACATTGCCCTTGGTAATTTGGGTTGCTCACTTCCTACTGAATCAGGGGTGATTTTTCTGTGCTTTAGTGAATCAACCCTGCTTCACTGCAAGAGTCCAGCAGATTGACAATTCATGTCAGTTCCAGGAGTGACGGCCAGATGGCAGCATCTGGCTAGTCAGTTGGTAAGTGATTTCACCTCTAATCATGATTATACTCTGCTGCTGAGAAGTAGCAGTTCTGAACATAAATGTCTTTGACATCCTGCATATTTGGGGCATGGGATGAGTGAGCCAGTAGACGATAGTCTACACAAGGTGTAGAGTAAGATAGGCCTGGATTCCTTTCTTTAATCTGTCAGTGAAAGCAATGAATGTTCTGAAACTATATAACAATACTGTTTGTTGCTGCTCTGGATTTTTTTTAATGCTATAAAATATAGCCTTATTTTTCATTGCCAAGAGATGACAACACAGTGAGGCTGCAACCGAAGACAGACAGCTGCCGACAACTACTGACAAGACAGGAGGAACATCAAGAATAGATGCAAGACAAAGCAGTGTATCTCCGGGCCTGGGGTATTGATGTTACATACAAAAACAGCAAGGAGAAGATACAATCCAAGTTTTCTTTGGAGGATACTATGCTGTTTAAGCTTATTTTAAAAATATTTCTTAGCCTTTCTTATTAGTCAATTTCATAAGCCTGGGAAACACCTTTACTCTATCCATTTAATTGCATTTGTTCATTAGCTTACTTATTTCATTTATTAGTTCATTCAAACAGTAGCTGTTATCAACTGTCTTCTAAGTACTGTATCTGGGTACTCTTTTTTTTTTCTTTTAAATAGAATTAAAAGGAATTCCCAAAGAACCTGACTTTACATTAGAATTAGAATAACACATTTTAAATTAATGTATTACATATATTATTCTAGAATTATACTAATAGATTTTAAATCACATTAGAATAGTCACATGATAAAAAAAGAAAAATAATAAAATTACCGAACAAGAGTAAGAATAGTCATCTGAGAGGAAAGGCAGAGCTAAATGTTCCTCTGTCCTCTTCCTCCACCTAGATTCCCAGATGTAAGGTATTAAAAGTAGTTTATAAACTTTCTTTGACATATCCTGAGTCTATCCAAACTGTTGGGAATTGGAGCCTCCCAGGAACCAAACACTCCCCAAAGATCATACACCTGCAGAATTCCCCCAAGAGACACACAACTACAGTTTCATGTAGGTTCACCTTTTCTCTTTTCATACTCTGACTGTACAAGCCTGGCAGCCACCCAGTCAGTCCCTGCCCTGTGTCATTATACTGCCTACAGCAACTTCTCTCTGTAAAAGAGAAAGGTCTTGCTTTCAGAAGAGATCATGTTTGCAAACTCTTGGGGAAGCAGGGATGGGAAAGGTAGCAGAGATGAGTGGGAAGATGGTCCATACAAGAAGGAGGAAAGAGGAGACCATGGATTCAAGATGTCAGCTTGCTATTCTCAACACCTCTTTCCAGTGCCCAGTTCTTACCTTATTTCTCCTGCCTTTGCTTTCTTTTCTAGGCACCTCTAAGGTACTGATGGCTCTGCAGAGGACCCATTCATTGCTTCTGCTTTTGCTGCTGACCCTAGTGGGGCTAGGGCTGGTCCAGCCCTCCTATGGCCAGGATCGCATGTACCAGCGATTCCTGCGGCAACACGTGCACCCTGAGGAGATAGGTGGCAATGATGGCTACTGCAACTTGATGATGCAAAGACGGAAGATGACTTCGAATCATTGCAAGCGCTTCAACACTTTCATCCATGAAGATATCTGGAACATTCATAGTATCTGCAGCACCGCCAATATCCAATGCAAGAATGGCAAGATGAACTGCCATGAGGGTGTAGTGAAGGTCACAGATTGCAGGGAGACAGGAAGTTCCAGGGTACCCAACTGCAGATATCGAGCCACGGCCAGCACTAGACGTGTTGTCATTGCCTGTGAGGGTAACCCAGGGGTGCCTGTGCATTTTGACAGTTAGATGCCACCCTGTAGGGATTATCGCCAGTGGTTGGCCTTACACTTATTCCTTGAATCGCTATTAGTAATGCATTTGAGCTGGCCCAGGCTCTGTCTCCACAGCTCATTTCTTCTTCTTTTTCTCTATATAACTCATTCTATTAAATACATTGCATCAAAGAGAAATGGAGACATAAACCTATAATGAATGAGGCTGGGCTTTTCTGTAATAAATTTCCTTTTAGAATACTGGTCAATATAAAAAACTTCCTTTTATAATACTGGTCAGCTTAGCTCTCTTATATCCTTTCCTCTGGAATTTAGTTATTGTGTGTATTTATGTAGTATTTCAAACATTTCAAAATGCTTTCATCTATGTTATCACATTTTAATATCACAGCACTTAAAATGATGTCATTACATACAGAAGCTCAAAGTTAAGGGATTTGCTGAAGCATATAAAGTTAATGGAATAATTGAGACAAAAATCTAGTTTAGCTGGACACCTAGCCAGGGCTTTTTCTGTTAGGGACAAGTTGCCCCAGAAAATCCCCTTAGCTGACTGCCCCACCTCCCCAGGTTGCTTTGCAGCTGCATTCCTAAACTCTTATCCAGGCATCGCAGCAAGGCTACCAGACAGGCTACAATGAGCAAAGCCTACTTACAGCCATCTGGGCAGCACGGGGGAGGTCATAAGAAACAAACTTTTATTACACATACTTGTAAATTCCTGTTTTACACATACCTGTAAAATCCTGGGTTTTTTTTTAACTGCTGTCACAAAAGTCACAGGGTGATGTATTTTGTATCTTCGTGCTTGTTACAAGCTGATAGATTATCTCGGACCAAAGACTCCCTTAAGCCCCTCTCATCCCATATAAACCCCTCGTTTTGTAAGCTTGGGGCTGCCTCCTCTGACTGTTATGGGGCAGCCCGGCAGGTCAGCAAACTTGCTTGTCTGACTTTGGGTCTACTTGTCCTTTCTCTTGGCTGACCTTACATTTTCTCCTTCATCACAAAGAATGTTTTGAAAGTGTCTGCTTTTTGTTATCCTTAAAATTCACCTGTCCAGGAAAGCATTAAAAATTTGGAAACGTATGCCAGCAAAATGTGAACTCTGTAGTTTTTGTCATTGCTGCTATGTTTGGGTCTAATAAGATTAAGAAGGTGATATTGGGAATTTTCCCAACCTTTGAATCACACTAGTGAGTCAATGTATTAAAAAAGGTACTAGATCATTAAGACTCATGTGCTTACTTACTGACTGAAAGATTGTTTATGTTTTCCTTGTAATAAAGGACTTAAACTGCAGGTACCTGAGAAGACTGTGCTACAGTATTATTTGCTTTTCTCCAATTTTTTAATTCTCTAGTTTATAAACATGCATGTACCTTAATAACCTCATGAACTCTGGTCAAAGACTAGTGCCCATCATATCCATGACCACAACACAGAAGATTTGTCTTATTTTCTCCAGAAAGAATTATTCCTCTCAAAGACAATTCTCATAGCCCTTCCTTCTCCCTTTGAATGTTTAGAAGGAAATTAGGGAGCAAAGATATATGAAGGTGCTAGCTGCTGAAGAATGGAAGTGTGTGTGTGTGTGTGTGTGTGTGTGTGTGTGTATGCATGTGTAAGGACAAAATTACAGCAGATACAGAAAAAAATCTTATCTGAACTCTCACCTGACTATAGCAGAGCCTCCCAGAAATGCCCCCACCATTCGCTCCCTCCAAAGGAGTCCTCATGTAACTGTAATAGGTCTTTTGCCTGATGTGCATAGCAAGCATGTCATTATGTCAAGAGACCAGGTTGCAGCAGAGGAAGAGGTTTAGTGCAGGGCTGTCAAACCAAAAGATGGAAGGACACCTCAAATCCATTTCCCCAAAGAGTTTGAGGCTAAACATTTTAAGGGTTTTGGAGTGGGTAGAAGTGATGAGATCACTGATTGATTGAAGAATGCAGACTGAAGTCATGGGACAAGGAGATGAAGAAACAGTGTTCTCATGCTGATTCGGTTAATCTGTGGGGCTTTTTGTTTTGTTTTGAGACAGAGCCTCACTCTGTCACCCATGCTGGAGTGCAGTGGCGCAATCTCGGCTGGCTGCAAACGCCGCCTCTCAGGTTCAAACGATTCTCCTACCTCAGCCTCCCTAGTAGCTGGGACTACAGGCACGCCACCATGCCCAGCTAATTTTTTGTGTTTTGTAGAGACGGGGTTTCACCATGTTGGTCATGCTGGTCTTGAACTCCTGACCTCAGGTGATCTGCCCGCCTTGGCCTCCCAAAGTGCTGGGATTACTGGCATGAGCCACCGTGCCCCGCCAATCTGTGGGGCTGTTTAAACTGAGTGGTGTCAGCTGTTCTGCTAGAATCTGCATAAAGCCTTATGATTCAAATGTCAGAGATTGGCTCTATGGGAACAACGAGAATGCAGATGGTCAGTATCTAGTGTTCGTGACTTTTGGTTACAAGGAAGTGGGTCAAAGTGTAGCTTGATTAATGCTTGCTTATCATTGTATTTCTGTCCAGGATTCTTGTTAACCCTGTGAGGATGGCTTCACCCAGACAGGAGATATTCCAAGAAAATTGTGTAAGGCTTTATCCAAAGCTTTCATTTGTCTTTCTCAAAAGTCATTTGTTTTCCTATAGAAGCCATTTCTCCTTCCTTTTTGCCTATGAGTTGATAAAGTTTTATCGCTAGCTCTTCATCAAGCCTCTTCATCTGCACATTTCCACAGGTTATGAATACAACTTGTTTTCTTTCCTCCTATTAACCTGTCTATAGTTAATTCACAAGCTCCCACCCACTGAACCAAAGTTGGTAGAGGGAAAGTTTTCCCTCCTAATAGCATGTCTGTGTAGGTATATTTAGAGTGAGAAAGAAGGATGAGAAGAGAATTTTGTCCTTGTCACCATCCAGGTAGTCATGGGAGCTGGTACCTGTGGTATGATATAAAATAAATTTGAGCTTTGTTCCTGGTTCCTGCCGCAGAGCTCCTAAAACCCTTGAAATTTCCTAAGTGATAGTGTAACCAAATTAAGGGTCAGCTGCTCATTGCTCAAAAGCAAGGCTTGCGAGACAAGAGTTAGTGGAAGGAAAAGCTGATTTATTCAAGAGCCAGCAACCTGAGGAGATGGTGAACTAGTGCCTCAAAGACTATTTCAAATTTTTTAGGCTAGCTAAAGGGATTTCAAGAAGAAGGAGGCATGGAAACTATGAGCAGGAGTGGTACAGGGTACAGGTTTGCATGTCTTATTCTGATGGCCATCTTCAGTAATGGATCACCTGCAGGTCTGGCTGGCATCACCATAACTGCAACCAGGTTATGGATTAACCTCCCCCCGCCAGTGATTTTTCTGAGAATGTAGGATTTCAGAATCTCAAATTCATGCCTGGTTTATTTCAAGATTAGCTCCTGGCTTTCTTAAGTAAGGATATGGCTAGATATTGGATAAAGCAAAGAATAAGGCTATTCATTTTCAAAGCAGGCTTATTATTCCAGTTACAAGCTCTCCACTGCCAATTTCTATTTCTTTCTTTTTTTTTTAATGGAGTCTCACTGTGTCACACAGGCTGGAGTGCAGTGGCATGATCTCGGCTCACTGCAACCTTTGCCTCCTGGGTTCAAGCGATTCTCTTGCCTCAGCCTCCTGAGTAGCTGGGACTACAGGCATGTGCCACCACGCCTGGCTAATTTTTGTATTTTTTTATTAGAGATGGGTTTTCACCATAGTGGCCAGGCTGATCTTGAACTCCTGACCTTGTGATCCTCCTGCCTCGGCCTCCCAGAGTGCTGGGTTTACAGGTATAAGCCGCTAGGCCCAGCCTCCTATTTCATGTCTATGGGAGACATGGTTAGCTGTTGTTGGCCCAGTCCTTGTTTTTACCAAGATTTTAGCAGAACTTTATCCCTGGATGGAAAGGGTGAAGGGCTTGTTTGTAAGACACACACAAAAAAACTGGAAAGAACAAAAAGAACAAACTGGTGCAGGGTTGATGATGTATGTCTTAGTTGTTGTAGATACTGTTTAATTCTTGATTGATTTATTAAGTCCAAGGGTGGGGTCCCTGACCAAGAAGTTCAGAAGGATCTCCCATACACAATTTCAACAATGCTCAATTTAAGCCCACTTCAGGGTGTTACCCTAATCCGAGCAGGGCAATAGGTAAAACCCTGTACAATAGAGTTTTGCCAGGGTGTTTTTTTCTTTTTTTTAGCATGTGGACCATGTTTTCAGTCTTTCCAGTTGATTGTGGCCTCCAAGAAGAGCATAATTTCCATTTGATCTGTAATACTTCCCTTATCCTTCATGTGATCTCAGAAATAAAAGAAGGATTATTGTTGCTTGGTATAGAGCAAGGAAGTCCAAAAATCAAGGAATGATTTCTTTTAACAGAAGCTCAGCCACTTCTGCAGCTTTCTCAGACTTGCTTGTGTAGGCTTCAACCTCTTGCTTGGGTAAGCTTCAACCTGCCTAGAAAATGTGTCTACAAACACTAGTAGGCATTTATAATTCCCAGTGTTTTGGGCATCTGGGTGAAATAAACTTGTCTGTCCTCCAACGGTCCTATTCCTCTGTATTGTACTTTTAATTGTAACATAGCCAAGGCTTGTACATAGTGTCCTGATTGAGTCTGAAAAGGACATTTGAGCATTTCCACTGGGTTCTTCAAGTTCTAATAGAAAGTGGTTAATTGATCAGATACACATGTGTTTAATACGCCTAACCTAATCAGGTGAGCTTTGCTGTTTCCTATCTTTCTACCATGATCATCCTTGGTATTCTGTCAATATTGAACTTACAGAGGAGGTCTGTGGTCATGTTCTTTCCTTAAATTCCTCCAAACTGTTTGACCTCTTGAGAGCAAGAGTGAGAACCAGAGCAAGGGAGAGAGATTGAGAATGAGAGGGAAAGAGAGACAGAGAGAGAGACAGAGAGACAGAGAGGCAGTATTAGAGCTGGCCGTGGGGGTTAGAGAATTATGAGGGTACAAGTGCATACAAGTGCCTTAATGCAGCTTCACTGGTACTTTAGAAATTCACCCAAAGCATAACAAAGACAGTGCAGTGGCTCAAGCCTGTAATCCCAGCACTTTGGGAGGCCGAGGCGGGTGGATCACGAGGTCAAGAGATCAAGACCATCCTGGTCAACATGGTGAAACCCTGTCTCTACTAAAAATACAAAAAATTAGCTGGGCATGGTGGCACGCGCCTGTAATCCCAGCTACTCAGGAGGCTGAGGCGGGAGAATTGCCTGAACCCAGGAGGCGGAGGTTGCAGTGAGCCGAGATCGTGCCATTGCACTCCAGCCTGGGTAACAACAGTGAAACTCCGTCTCAAACAAACAAACAAACTAGTGCATTTTTTTTAAGTTGAAATATGAATATTCAATTTCTGGTTAAAATAGTTAAGACAGAGTTGAATTATAACATCATTAATAGTAAAAGAAAACATGTAACACTACTATCAAGACAATCACAGTGGGTTTAGTTAGGATGAGGCTGAGCTGCGAACACAGCTCGGTAGTATAAAAGCAAAATATTTTATTTTCCTCTCACTTGAGAGTTCCTCTCTAAGCAGTGCAAGTTATTCAGGAATCCGGATTTCTTTCATTGTGTTACTCTGCCATCCCCTAGGAGAAGGGTGTTCAGCTTTTCTGTGTCACGCACCCCTTCAGCATTCTGATGAAGCCAAACAGTAATTGAGAGCAGTAACAACTGAGAAAAAGAGAACAATAATACTTGTTCTCTGAAAAATATCATTAAATGCACAAAATAAAATACATGGGATTTCAAAGGAAATCAAATATCAAGCATTTGAAATGTATGATATAGTATTGTATGTGTTTATTAATACATTAAGTACTAAGACCTACATTTAGGTCTAATTACTCCTATAATTTTGAGGTAGTCATCAATATGAAGTAATACTCTGAGATATTGGGAGCAAACATAAGTGGATATAAAGAGTCTATGATTTCTATATTTTTTCTACATTCATTGGTAAAGGAATTGCTAAATTTCCTTATGAGTGAATGAAAAGATGTAATTTTCTGCACTGCACTACTGCATGGATCTTATGATTTCTACTCATGGAGCCTTTCGAACCTCATGGATTATGGGTTAAAACACCCATAGACATGTTCATTCTCTGCACGAAGAAACCTAAGTCACTAATATGGTTTCGTGAAACAGTAGTACACAAAAATTTGAGAATTGAATAGGGGTTAACAAAATGAAATATCAAGGAATTAATAGAAAGCAGTCAAAATCAAAGACAATGTTTGAAGAACAAATACGATTAACAAGAGATTTGAAATTTATACTCAAAGAGGAGTATCTCCTTAAGAACTCTAATCAGAAGTCACTACCCAAGGGACTCGTAATGTAGAAACTAGTTCTAGGAAGTCAACCCATTAAACAGTTTCCAGAAATACCAGCTAGCTTAACTTTCTGGGCTGCACTGGTAGTGGCCAATTTCTGCAAATATAATAATACTGTTCCCCTCGGTAGTTTAGATTTCTTCTAATTGATTTTATATCCAAAAGCTTTAGGACTTTGGGCTTAGTTCATAGGAGAGTTCATGGATGTATCCTTGGAGTCCATAATAGATTTTTTTCCACGTCGAAAGTGGAATATCTGGCCAGGTGCAGTGGCTCACTCCTGTAATCCAATACTTTGGGAGGCTGAGATGGATGGATCACTTGAGACAAGGCTGGGCAAAACCTCATCTCTACAAAAAATTAAAACATTAACTAGGTATGGTGGCAGGCACTTGTGGTCCCAGCTACAAGTGCTGTGAGGCTGAGGTGAGAGAATTGCTTAAGCCCAGGTGGTAGAGATTCCAGTGAGCCAAGATTGTGCCGCTTCACTGCATTCCAGCGGGGTGACAGAAGACCCTGGACCTTGTCTCAAAAAGAAAAAGAAAAACAAAGAAAGAAAAAGAGAAAGAAAAAAAGAAAGAAAGAAAGAAAGAAAGGAAAGAGAAAGAAGAAAGAAAGGAAAAGAAAAGAAAGGAAGGAAGGAAGGAAGGAAGGAAGGAAGGAAGGAAGGAAGGAAGGAAGGAAGGAAGGAAGGAAGGAGGGAGGGAAGGAATATCACTTACTTGAGAAAACTGGATTAACTAGTTGACATAACTGAGGTAGTACAACTACGTAATGTTATCAGCAGTAGAGATCAGCATAATGCTGTATTGCTTAAAAACTATTTTCATATAGATCTCTTTCTTAGCTTGCTTCTTCACACACTGGCTTCTCTCTCCCACCTCTCCCTATATTCATTGAGTCATTGTTTGAATTTAAGTCTTCAATAAGTAGTGCACACTTGTTGAAAAGAGCTCTGGATGTGATGTGACAAACAACTGATTTTCCCGCAGAATTGCCTCTCAAGTCATCCAAATTCAGATGCCCAGAATTGTTTCTTTTTTGCTCTCCCCTGTTACCCAAGGACCTAGAGAGTAGGAGGATGCACAGAACCTGCTCTAAGACTATCCCCCTTCCATCCAGTCTATCAGCACATGATTCCCTATTGTTTAAGGACTGCTTGAGAGCTGCACTTTGAAGACAAGTTCTGGATGTAAACATCTGACATTCCAACAATGAAGTGGCCCAGTGAGAAAATCAACCTAGATGGCATGGCTAGGAGCAACCCTAGAGG
Source organism: Callithrix jacchus (assembly GCF_049354715.1). NCBI lineage: Eukaryota > Metazoa > Chordata > Mammalia > Primates > Cebidae > Callithrix > Callithrix jacchus. The sequence continues at coordinate 55,372,797 of NC_133509.1, forward strand.
GTGTTGATAGAAAAACACATGCAAGTATCTTACTTTATTCATAAACTGCCCCTTTGGCTAGTGTTAATAAACCACTATTTGTCATATTTGCCAATTCTGGGGTAGTTGTTTTGAAACTTATGGTGAAAAATCTGGGCTGTGGTCTGGAAAGGTCACCTTTTGGATGCTCACACAGGCTGGTGGTCTTGTCTGGTTTGAGCTGAGTTCAGGACTGAATCTTGAGTTCCTGAAAAAAACAACTTAGTCAACGCCTTGTGATCTGTATTTCACAGTCAGGCATTATGTACAGGAACACTGAGGAAACTATGGCTAGGCTACTTGACATTTTAATGGTAAGCACTACGGCATCAGCAAACAGCTAAGGGTTGTAGCTATAGGCTAAGTAGAAAAACTTCAGATGCTGGTTACCTAATTCTTCATAGCTATCAGGCTATGGGTTTCACTAGATATTCTTTCTCTCAGTGAAGATCCCACAGTTCACAATGTTAAAAGTGGTTTTCCTCAGTGAAGTTCCCATATAATGCAGCCTAGTCATCCAGGGACTTCCTAGAAGTTTGTCAGAAATTAAATGCAGGAGGCAGGTCTCTTGTCTCCTGATAGCGCCAGATAACTCCTTTCTGGGGACACCTAGGATCTTGCAGTTCTTTTGTGCATTGGAGTCCGTCTTTGATGTTTATAGCCTTTGCTCAAAGGCACTGTCTGAGTGAACTCAAGTGTTCCAGATGAGAAGATACAAGTACAGGTTCACATAATAAGGCTGTTCCCCATCACCACCGCTGCTGCCAATCAGCTGGAGCGCTGCATCTCCCCCTTCTTCACTGCTGCAGATTTCCTGGGCTCTGAAAAAAGGAGGAGGACACAGACTCTGCTCTTCAGAGCCACACACTGATCCCCACTACAACCACTGACCTAAACTTGGAGTCTGAGTAGGGTAAGAAGGGGTCTGCTGAGGATGCTCAGGGGATGACCAGGAGCACTGGAAGGAGGCTGACTGAACTTTTATTTATTTATTTGTTTTTTGAGATGAAGTCTGGCTTTGTCACCCAGGCTGGAATGCAGTGGCACTATCTTGGTTCACTGCAACCTTCACCTCTTGGGTTCAAGCGATTCTCCTGTCTCCACCTCCTGAGTAGCTGGGATTACAGGAGCACACCACCACGCCCAGGTAATTTTTTTGGTATTTTTAGTAGAGACGCGGTTTCACTATGTTGTCCAGGCTGGTCTTGAACTCCTGACCTCAAGTGATCCACCCACCGTGGCCTCCCGAAATGTAGGGATTACAGGCGTGAGCCACTGTGCCCGGTCTATTGAACTTTTAGTTAGGAAAGTATGTAGAAGGATCCAATCTTGGAAAACTAAGGCTTCAATTTCGGTCAGCCTCAATCCCACTGATACAGGCTTCTCCCTGCCCTTGCCTTCCTTCACACCTCCAGTCTTCTCAAGCACAATGCATTAAAGCCGCTTGCATCCTGCTCTTCTATCCTCTGTAGGTCTTTATCACCAGGATAGGGTTCCACAGACAGGAAATACTGACCCTTTATTCTATGTCTGATGTGGGCATTTGACGTCATTAGAAGTGCTGTCACATAATGCATCTCATTAGACTCTCACAGGTCTGTAGGGAGCTGTTATGAGGTCCTACATCAGTGAGGACACTGATGCTCAGAGCTGTGAATCAGGTTAGAGGTTCAGTAAGGCCAGAAACACTCCTCACGGCAAATGAGGACAGAGAGCTGGTTTAAAGAGTTAAGTTTTTCAAAGAACCATACAGCCTATGCTGTGACCACAGTAGCTCTGGTGGGGACTGTTTTAATCTTTTTGCCTAATTAATTACAGCAATATTTCTAAACTGGTGTCCTTTTATGATGGCATTGTCATAAGCAGCTCTGACAAATGAAGATCAGTTGTAATAGTGATAATTAGGGGAATGGCCCCTGAGAAGGAATATGGGTAGTTAGTAGTAATCATATGTTCCACCCAGGCTTCAGGGAAAGTGTTATAAGGAAGTGAAGATATTGAAGAAGCATCATTTTGCAAAGCGTAATGGCAGCCTGGGCTGTGATTTCAGAAAATGAAAGTCTGCTTGCCTAGGAACCACCTCCCTAGTAGTCACTCATTTTCTACACTCTTCTAAAATGTGACAGCCCTGCTCTTTTTGTCTGCTGCCACCCACGTAAGATGTAACTTTCTCCTCTTTGCCATCTGCCATGATTGTTAGATCTCCCCAGCCAGGTAGGACTGAAGTGGAGTCTCTGGAGCCACCCAGCAGTAGCCTTATTACTCAGAAGACACTGATGAAGACCCAGACAGGAAGAAAAGAAGAAAAAGCATCCTGACTGATACATTAGCAAAGCCATAGCCCTGGAGAGCAAGGGGAGGGGCACGGCAGGCAACAGTGCCCATGGCATGCATCTGCAGCTTGTGAACAATGCACGAAAACAGGAATCATGCAACAGCATTGCATTCAGTATCCATGTGTTTATGGCTGTCATGGGGTGCATGATAGAGGAGGATGGATCAGCACCAGCTCTGCAGGCTGCCTAACCTAGAAGTCATGTCTCTGCCTTTAGACCTGCTCACTTCTTTTGGGAATGGAGATATCCACTGAACCCTTGTCCTACAACCTCAAAAAATGTCTTTGCAAAAGGCTTCTGGTAAACTCATGAAGGCCCTGGAATAACTTAATTGGAAAAGTTTACCTCTTATCCCTTGAAAAACCATAGAAAAGTAATATCACACAAATGTTCAATTTCTGATTTCTACAATTCCAGATACCAGAGTTTATCTGGTTACCATGACAACTAAGAACTTTATACGTGTTTTCTAGTCTCTGCTATTTTCTGGAACTTATCTACATTTCAGTATTTGCTTAATAATTTTGAGCTGACACTAGTGACATAATTGTGTCTGGATTGTGTATGTGTTGTGTGTTGGCAGGGAGTGGGTATAATTGATGTCTTTGTTTTTCAATGTGAGCAATTTTTGATAAACTTTAGTATTTAATATGCAAAAGAAAGTTACAGCCCTTTCCACTTCACAGACAAAAAGCTTAAAATGCCATTTTCTATTGGACGCATGATTTCCTGAGAGCTGATCTGGTGAAAAGAAGCCGGCTGGAGAGTGACTGAGTGAGTCCGGCCACTGCAGGTTGGGTGGATGACAGAGTAGACAGAAGATGCTTGAAATTCTCACAATGAACTTCATCTATTTGTTTCCAACGTTGTGTTTGGCTCACATAAGCTGAAGCATATTTTTAGTTCTTAGAAACTTTATTCTCTTATGAGAATTATCATTTTCTAATCAGAGAACCAAAGAGTAAAATTGGCAGGAAACAGAACTTTAAGATAAAGGTCAGCTCTCTGGACATTGTCTACATGATGCTCTTTCTTTCCTTCCTTTCGTTTCCTTCCTTCCCTCCCTCCCTCCATCCTTTCTTTCTTTCTTTCTTTTTCTTTCTTTCTTTCTTTCAACAGAGTCTCACTCTGTTGCACTCAGACTTGAGTGCAATGGCACAATCTCGGCTCGCTGCAACCTCTGCCTCCTGGGTTCAAGCAATTCTTTTGCCTCAGCCTCCTGAGTAGCCGGGATTACAGGCATGAGCCACCATGCCTGGCTACTTTTTTGGTATTTTTAGTAGAGATGGAGTTTCACCATGTTGGTAAGGTTGGTCTTGAACTCCTAACCTCATGATCTGCCTGTCTTGGCCTCCCAACATGCTGGGATTACAGGCACGAGCCACTGCTCCTGGCCTACATGATGCTTTTCTTTCTCTTCCCTGTCGCAGGTGGCCCTGGTGATTGAGATGGCATCCTCTCTGAAGATCTGGCGCACTCCCTTAGCCCTGCTTTGCATTCATTGCAGGCTGCTTGTACACAGCAAGGACATTACCTGACACAGCACTACTTAGATCCAAGCTGACATTTTGTTTTTTTTTTTTTTTGAGAGAAGGAAAGAAAAAAAAAGGAGTGAAGGAGAGGAAGAAAGAGGAAGAAAAAGAGGGAGAGAGAACAGAAATGTTGCTTGATTATAAAAAAAATAGGTATTAATAATGGCCAATCAATATTTCATTTAAACCTATAAGTAGGTGTGATGTGGTATTGACAAGAATGTATATTTTGTGTATTTAAAGTGGAGAGCTCTATAAATATTTATTAAGTTTACTTGTTCCAGATCTGAGTTCGAGTCCTGGATATCCTTATTAATTTTCTGTCTCATTGAGTCTAAGTCTCTATTTATCTGGGTGTTAGAATCATTAGCTCTTATTGTTGCATTGATCCTTTTACCACTATATCTTTGTTGCTTTAAAATCTATTTTATCAGATATGAGAATTGCAACTCCTGCTTTTAATTAATTAATTTATTTTTGCTCTCCATTTGGGTGGTAAATCTTTCTCCATCCCTTTGTTTTGAGTCTTTGTGTATCCTTGCAAGTGAAATGGGTCTGGATGTAGCATGCCGTTGGGTTTTGGCTGTGTCTTTTGATTGGGGGATTTAGTCAATTTAAATTTAGGGTTACTGCCGTTTGATGTTAACTGGCTGTTTTATCCATTCGTTGATGAAAATTCTTCTTTATGTTGATGCTCTTTACTTTTTGGTATATTTTTAGGAAGGCTAATACTGGTTGTTTCTTTCTATGTGTAATGCTTCTTTCAGAAGCTCTTGTAAAGCAGGCCTGGTGGTAATAAAATCTCTGAGTACTTGCTTGTTCATAAAAGATTTTATTTTTCCTTCAGTTGTGAAGCTTAGTTTGGCTGGATATGAAATTCTGGGCTGAAAGTTCTGTTGTTTAAGGATGTTGAATATTGGCCCCCACTCTCTTCTGGCTTGTAGAGTTTCTGCTGAGAGATCTGCTGTAAGTCTGATAGGCTTCCCTTTGTGGGTAACCTGACCTTTCTCTCTGGCTGCCCTTAGTATTTTCTCCTTCATTTCAACCCTGGTGAATCTAATGATTATGTGCCTTGGGGTTGCTCTTCTTGAGGAATGTCTTTGTGGTGTTCTCTGTATTTCCTGGACTTGAATATTGGCCTGCCTTGCTAGGTTGGGGAAATTTTCCTGAATAATATCCTGAAGAATATTTTCCAGCTTGGATTCATTCTCTCCGTCGCATTCAGGTACACCTATCAAACGTAAATTTGGTCTTTTCACATAGTCCCACATTTCTTGGAGACTGCTCTTTTTATCCTTTTTTCTCTAATCTTGTCTTCTTGTTTTCCTTCATTAAGTTGGACTTCGACCTCTGATATCCTTTCTTCTGCTTGAACAATTCGAGTGTTTAAACCTGTGCATACTTCTCGGAGTTCCTGTATTGTATTCTTCAGTTCCATTAATTCACTTATATTCCTCTCTAAGTTGTCTGTTCTCATTAGGATTTCGTCAAACCTTTTTTCAAAGTTCTTAGTTTCTTTACATTGGGCTACAACATGTTCTTTTAACTCACAGAAGTTTCTTATTATCCATCTTCTGAAGCCTGATTCTGTTAATGGGATGCACTCGTTCTCCATCTAGCCTTGTTCCCTTGTTGATGAGGAACTGTGATCCTCTTTAGAGGGAGAGGCATTTTGATTTTGAGTATTCTCAGCCTTTTTACACTGGTTTCTTCCCATCATTGTAAATTTATCCACTTGTCGTCTTTGTAATTACCAACTTTCAAATTAGGTCTCTGAGCGGATGTCCAAGTTGTTAATTCCCAGGGCCGAAATATGAGCAACGCACTGTGCTGGCCAAAACAGTGGTGTTAAGACTGATGGTGCTTTTCTGCCCAGGAATCTCCAGTCTGGCTTCCTTCTTGAGTCTGTAATAGGTGACTCTGCCTTTGGAGCTCCAAACGTCTGTCAGAAGGGGAACCAGTCCCGTTTACTCTGCACCAAGAGCTGCCGCGCTGAGGTGCCGGCAAAACTGCTGCGCAGGCCACAAGAGTCGCGCTGGCGACCTGTACGGCTCCTCCACTGGGAATCTTCTGCTCCATGAGCGACAAAAATTTGTCTGAAAGTGTGGTGTCCTCTCCTTCTCTGCGCTTTCACTGGGAGCTGCAATCCCAAGATGTTAGCGATCAGCCATCTTGGATCGTTCTCCAGCTGAGATTTTGAAGAGTACAAATGTGATGTCCTCATGGGAGAAAAAGAAGCTCTGAAAGACAAGAAAGAGCTCGCATGTGTTCACCTCTAGTTTATGGCACAAAATGGAGTGTATTTGCATTATTGAAATTGTATTACTGATACAGAAATGCATATGGATGGGCCCAGGGTGCCCTCAAAGTCTGACTCGAATGTCAGTGGGAGAAGTACAACAATAGCTGCACAGAGAGCTTCAACTACATTGAATTCCACTGTGGCAAGGATGGGTATGTTGATAGCATAGGAGACCTGAGGATGGTGGAGCCTATCAGCAACTAGAAGGTCTATGCACATCCTCGGGTGTTGGTATTCAGTGCTTCCAAAGTGGTGGCCCCTGCCTCCATCAATAGCCCCTGATGCTCCCCACTTGCACTTATGTGTCAGGGTTTCCCAAATATTTAGTATTATGAATAGCATGATTTCTTGATACCATAACCTTGCTTACGTTTTTTTCCTACCTGGAATACACCTTTGTCTTCATTTACCTACTTTATTCCTATGCGTTTTTCAAGATTCAGCTAGTATAGCATCTGATCTTTACTAACCAAGATTTTTCCTGATATGCAGTCTAATCCTACCCAAGGCAAATGATCTTTTCTTCCCTAAATAAATTGTATTATCCCAATATGTGTGACATTATGCATATTATGTGTGTAAAGTATCGTGTGATTGGTATGGGTGTGTGAGATTTAGGCTATGTTTGCCTATGACTTACGCTGTGCAAGGGGTTTAAGGTGTATTTTATGTGGCTGTGGCTGTGCATGTGACATGTTTGTGTATATCATGAGGATGTAAATGATTACAGGCTAAACCAGAGACAAGTTGTGATGTAGGCATTGATTGTGGTGACAATTTGATATAATCAAAAAGTCATAATCCCGTTTTAATGAGTTTATTAAAGTGAAAAGATGGGAATGGCCATTCTGTGATACAGACTCCAGAGAAAGTTAAGTTTTTGCTTATGTAGAAAAAAGACAAAAAGGTTAAAAAGCATTACAATATTTTCAATACCAGCCTGGTTCAAGAGTTACAACAAATTAATTAGTTACAGATTAACTAACCCGATGATTCTTTTTCATTTATTCAAAACTGTGTTTCATTTCTGTTCCAATTTTAAGACTGTATTTAACATTCCATCTCAGACAATGTGATAGCGTGAAGTCTTTACATATAAAACACAAGAGAGGGGTTCATTCATAATGAAAATCAGCAGTGGAGTGGGAATGAGTCTTCCCTGGCCCCCTTCAGTCATTTTACATTTCACACAACAATGCAGTTAAGAAAGGGTCTTAATCTCTAATCAGAGAAACCAAGGTATACCTGCCTTGGTTACAGCTGCCACGTACATGACTCAGGTCCCGTCCTCAACGTTTTTTTTCTTTGAGACAGTGTGTCTCGCTCTGTTGCCCCGGCTGGAGTACAGTGGCCAGATCTTGGCTCACTGCAACCTCCGCCTCTCTTGTTCAAGCAGTTCTGCCTCACCTTCCCAAGTGGCTGGAATTACAGGAGCATGTCACCCTGCCAGGCTAATTTTTGTATTTTTAGTGGAGACTGGATTTTATCATGTTGGCCATGCTGGTCTCAAACTCCCGACCTCAAGTGATCTGCCCACGTTGGCCTCCTAAAGTGCTGGGATTACAGGCGTGAGCACCTTGCACAGCTATTTTTTTTTTTTTAATTTTTAGTAGAGGGTTTTGCCATGTTGCCCAGGCTGACCTCAAACTCCTGAGCTCAGAGGATCCACCTGCCTTGGCTTCCCAAAGTGCTAGGATTACAGGCATCAGCCACCATGCCCGGCCTAGAGATAGGGATTTCTTTCTTTCTTTCTTTTTTTTTTTTTTGAGATGAAGTTTAGCTCTTGTTGCCCAGGCTGGAGTGCAATGGCACGATCTCAGCTCACTGCAACCTCTGCCTCCTGGGTTCAAGCGATTCTCCTACCTTAGCATCCTGAGTGACTCAGCTATCCAAATAAGGGATAAATTTCAGAGCTCTATAAGCTCTAGCTTTCCTGATATCCATCCCTTATTTGGATAGTTGCATATTCATTTCCTTAGGGACATATCTTCCTCTTTTGTGGACTTTATTGGTGAGGTTGTCCACTGAGATTTGCAGTCCCCTCTACTACCAAGCAATGGTCACAAGATCCGAGCTAGGCTAACTGAACTTTCTTTTGTAGGAAACAAATATATGGCACCCTAAAATATGCCTCCAGATACAAAGTCCTGTCAATTAGCATTTGTGTTGTTCTGCATCCTCACCCGCTTTGGTGATGTCAGTTTGTATTGCATTTCAGCCATTCTAATAGATGTGCAGTATTATCGCATGTTAATTTGTAATTCTCCAATGATATACTAAAAGGATTAACAGCTCATTGAGATAGGCAGAATTATAGTTACACATTAATCATGGCATGCTGGTCCCCTTGGAGCAGCTTCCCTGCAGCTGCTAACTAACCAATAGTCACATAGCATGCTGACCACCTGCTCCGCCAACGTTCCTACAGGTAGAAACTCACAAACAAGAATCGTGGCTCTTTTTTGCCCAAGAATTGCTTCAGGTATTTCAGATTCTGAATTCTAGTGGAAAGGCTGATGCCAAGCATTCTGAAGAGCCCCACCATGCAACTGGCTCAGAAGAATGCACCTTCAGCATCTCCCTGTCCCAAGATTTCACTCCTCTGGATGAATCAAAAATCCCCACACTTCAGTTGCTATACAGACCCCTCACAAACCCTACCCTAAACCTCTTGGGGAGGTGGATTTGATTTTTCCTCCCATCTCTTTATTTGACTACCTTAAAAATATTACACTATTTATCTGCTGCTATCACTGTTATCTCAGTATGTTGACTTGCTGGGCATCAGGCAATGAATCCACTATGGTTAATGTTTAGTGGAGAGCTAGCCTGGAGGCTCCTCATGGGCATTTGTCCCTGGTTCGATGCTCTCTCACTGCTGTGGCAAACTTGGAGATCCACCGAACTCTCTGGAGTCTTTCTTGCCAGCATGGCACTGCCAACCTTCAGCTCAGGCTCACTTGCAGGGCAGAAATGGTTTCTAGAATAGGAAAACATCTCTGGTGAGGGTTCCCAAACACAACCAACTTCCTCTTTTCCTTCTCCTGATCTGCTGGCCTTCTTAGAGGTTCTGTCACCTCTTTGGAGGTCCTGTTGTTCCCTCCTTCACAAAAGGCCCTGCTCGAGGACAATTTTATCAAGTGGAAGGAGCACACAGGGCACTGTATAGGGGAACTACTACTAGACTCTTTGGATCTCAGTTCTAAAATCTGTTTTTTGGGTTTTTTGTTTGTTTGTTTGGTTGGTTTTTTTTGAAACAGAGTCTCACTCTGTCACTCAGGCTGGAATGCAGTGGTGCAATCTCGGCTCACTGCAACCTTTGACTCCCAGGTTCAAGCGATTATCCTGCCTGAGCCTCCCAAGTAGCTGGGACTACAGGCTTGTACCACTACGCCGCACTAATTTTTATATTTTTCCTAGAGACGGTTTCACCATGTTGGTTAGTCTGGTCTCAAACTCCTGACCTCAGGTGATCCACCTGCCTCAGCCTCCCAAAGTGCTGGGATTACAGATGTGAGCCACTGCGCCCAGCCTGAAATCTGGTTTCTGACTTGTGAGGCTCAATTATTATTCTTGTTGTTATTGTTGTTGTTTTTGAGACGGGGTCTCATTCTGTTGTCCAGGCTGAAGTGTAATGGCACGATCTCAGCTCACTGTAACTTCCACCTCTTGAGTTCAAACAATTCTCCTGCCTCAGCCTCCTGAGTAGCTGGGATTACAGGCATGCACCATCATGCCTGGCTATTTTTTGTCTTTTTAGTAGAGACAGGGTTTCATCATGTTGGCCAGGCCGGTCTAGAACTCCTGACCTCAGGTGATCCACAGTCTCAGCCTCCCAAAGTGCTGGGATTAAAGATGTGAGCTGCCATGCCTGGCCTGTCCGATGTATATGTGTGTTCAGGGGGCATCCTAAGGAAGCACTAACTGAAGCTCAGTAGACTTGATTCTGGGAGCCTATTGTCTGCCTCGCAGTTGCTTTTGGTGAGCACCAACAGAACAACCAGTAGCTTAGAAGCCTCCCTCAGGGTGGCCGTCTGCCCTCTATCACAACGAGTGACCATTCACTAGATTGCCGGCTGGAGGTCATCCCTTCCCACATGGAGTGGATCTAAGGCACTCAGACAATGAGTGGTGCAACCAGTGTTTTTGCCTTTGTTATATGTGTATTGTAAATTTGTCCAGCAGATATGGGAAATGCTAATTCTAGCCCTTCAAACAGTCTGTTGAACTGCATCTTACAAAATTGGGTATCCATCACCCAGAAACCTATGGGAAAACAATAAGCCAGGCATAGGGGCTCACTCCTGTAACTGCAACACTTTGGGAGTTTGAGGCAGGCAGACTACTTGAGCTCAGGAGTTCAAGACCAGCCTGGGCAACATGGCAAAACTGCATCTCTACAAAAAATATGAAGGTTAGCCAGCCAAGGTCATACGCACCTGTAGTTTTAGCTACTCAGGGGGCTGAGGCTGGAGGATTGCTTGAGCCCAGGAAGTTGAGGCTGCTATTAGCTGTGATCACACCGCTGCACTCTAGCCTAAGCAACCAGAGGGAGACCCTATATTTTTTAAAAAGTTTATTTTTGCAATAAGCCATCCCCCTTTACCCATTAGAATATGGGGAAAGTGTCCAAAAAATAGTTTTTGATTGTTTTTCATTTGAGACGGAGTCTCACTCTGTCACCCAGGCTGGAGCGCAGTGGGGCAATCTTGGCTCACTGCATACTCCACCTCCCAGGTTCAAACGACTCTCCTGCCTCAGCCTCCTGAGTAGCTGGGACTACAGGCGCACACCACCATGCCTGGCTAATTTTTGTATTTTTAATAGAGACGGGGTTTCACCATATTGTTCAGGCTATTCGCAAACTCCTGACCTTGTGATCCGCCCACCTCAGCCTCTAAAGTGCTGGGATTGCAGGCGTGAGCCACTGCACCTGGCCAAAAATGGCCAGCTAGACCTCTTCTGTAACAGCGAAAAAAAGTGGAAAGAAATCCCTTATGGACAGTGTTTTGTGTTGCTTTGGCAATTAAAGCTGATATAGAAAAATGTAATTTTCTGCACTGCACTACTGCATTGATCCTATGAATTCCATCCATGGAGCCCTTGGAAGCCCGTGGATCACAGTTTAAGACACCTGTAGACATTGTCAGTCCTGGATGAGGAAACCTAAGTCACTATGTTTTGTGAAACAGTAGTTCACAAACATTTAAGAATTGAATAGTGACTAACAAAAGAAATATTGGCTGGGCGCAGTGGCTCACACCTTTCATCCCAGCACTTTGAGAGGCCAAGGTAGGTGGATCACCTGAGGTCAGGTGTTTGAGACCAGCCTGGCCAACATGGGGAAACCCTGTCTCTACTAAAAATTCAAAAATTACCCAGATATGTTTGCTGGCACCTGTAATCTCTGCTACTCAGGAGGCTGAGGCAAGAGAATTGCTCGAACCCAGGAGACAGAGGTTGCAGTGAGCTGAGATGATGGCTGGGCGACAAGAGTGAAACCATTCCAAAACAAAAAAATAAAAGGATATATCAAAGAATGAACAGAAAATAGTTAAAATCAAAGACAATGTTTAAAGAATGAATATCAATTTCAAGTGATTTAAAATTTATATTCAAAAGGGAATACCTCCTTAAGAACTGAAACCAAAAGTCACTGTCCAAGAAGCTTCTGTTACAGAAACTGGTAGACAACTCTGGGAAGTAGACCCATTAAGCAGTTTCCAGAAATACTGGTTGGCTTACCTTCCTGGGCTGTGCTGGCAGTGGCTAATTTCTATAAATATAACAATACTGTTTTCCCCAGTTTAGTTTAGATTGCTTTCTTATTGGCTTTATATCAAAAAAGCTTCAGGACTTTGGGCTTAGCTCATAAAAGTTCATGGATGTATGCTTGGAGTCCATGTTAAATATTTTTTCCTTATTAAAAGTGGAATACCGATTATTTGAGAAACACTGGCTCATACACTGGCTTAGGCGGCTTCTCTCTCCCACTTCTCTCTACATTCACTGAGTTGCTGCTTGAATTTAAGTCTGGATGTGTGGGCCCATGACAAACAACTGACCTTTGCTCAGAATCGCCTCTCAAGTCATCCAAATCCAGATGCATGGAAGTGTTCCCTTTTTGCTCTCCCTTGTTCCCCAAAAACCCAGAGAGTAGGAAGATGTACAGAACCTGCTCTGAGACTATCTCTCTTCCATCCAGTCCATCAGCACATGGTTTCCTATTACTCAAGGACTGCTTGGTGGGAGCTGGGGTTTGAAGATAAGTTCTGGATATGAACTGAACCTTCTGAAATTCCAACAAGGTGGCCCAGTGAGAAAATCAACTAAGGTGGTTTGGCTAAGAGCAGCCCTTGGAGGTATTGATAGAAAAGGTTTGCAAATATCTTACTTTATTCATAAATCATAACTTTGCCTAGTGTTGATGAACCAGTATTGGTCACATTTGCCAATTCGCAGGGAGTTGGCGTGAAAAATGTGGTGGAAAATTCAGGCTGTGATTTCAAAAGTAACACATTGAACACTTGGACAAACTCAGTTGAAGAGTTCATGGTCTTGTCCATTTGAGCTGAGTTCAGGACTGAATCTTGAGTTCCTGAAAAACAATTTAGCCAGCACTTTGTGACCTATACTTCACGGTCAGATGTTACATATAGCAGCATTGTGGAAACTATGGCTAGGCTATGTGACATTTCAACAGTAAGCAGTAGAATGTCAGCAAACAGCTAAAGGGTATAACTTAAAAAGTGAGTAGAAAAAAAAAAGTGAGTAGAGAAATTTCAGATGCTGGCTACCTATTCATTCATAGCTATTTGGCCACTGTTTTCACTAGATATGTTCCAGTGTAACATAGCATAAACTCGGAGTCTGAGTAGGGTAAGATGGGGTCTGCTGAGGATGCTCGGGGGATGACCAGGAGCACTAAAAGGAGACTGATTGAACTTTTTCATCTCTCAATGAAGGTCCCACAGTTCACATTAAAAGTGGTTTTCCGGCTCAACTAGTAAAAGTGGCTCATGTCTATAATCCCAGCGTTTTTGGATGCTGATGTGCGGAGGGTTTGTTGAACTCAGGAGTTCAAGACCAACCCGGGCAACATGGTGAAACCCCGTCTCTCCAAAAATTAATACAAAAAAACTAGCCAGGCATGGTGTTGCATGCCTGTAGTCCCAGCTACTCAAGAGGCTGAGGTGGGAGGATTGCTTGCGCCTGGCAGGTTGAGACGGCAGGGAGTAGTGTTTGTGTGACTGCACTCCAGCCTGGGTGACAGAGCAAGACCCTATTAAAAAAAAAAAAGTGGTTTTCCTCAGTGAAGTTCCAATGTAACATAGCATAACCGTCCAGAGACTTCCTTAGAAGTTTTTCAGAATTGAGTGCAGAAGCCAGGTCTCTGGTTGTTGCCTGATAGCACCAGATAACCCCTTTCTGGGGTCACCCAGCGTCTTGCCATTATTTTGTGCCCTGGACTCAGCCTTTGATGTTTGTAGCCTTTGCTCGAGGCTACCATCTAAGTGAACCCAAATGTTCCAGATGAGATGATTCAGGAACAGGTTCACCTAATAAGGCTGTTCCCCCTCACCACCGCTGCTGCCAATCAGCTGGAGCGCTGCATCTCCCCCTGCTATTCCTTTCTCCACTGCTGCAGGTTTCCGGGGCTCTGAAAAAAGAAGGAGGACTAAGACTCTGCTCTTCAGATCCACACACTGATCCCCACTAAAACCACTGACCTGAACTCGGAGTCTGAGTAGGGTAAGAAGGGGTCTGCTGAGGATGCTCGGGGGATGACCAGGAGCACTGGAAGGAGACTGATTGAAATTTTAGATAGCAAAGAACGGAGAAGGATCCAAATCATGGAAAACAAAGACCTGAATTCCAGTCAGCCTCAGTCCCACTGATACAGGCTTTTCCCTGCCCCTCCCTTCCTTTAGCACCACTCTTCCTAGGCACAATGCATTAAAACTGCTTTCATCCTGCTCTTCTATCCTGTGTAGGTCTTTATCACCAGGACAGTGTTCCACAGATGAGAAACCCTGTGCCTGATGTGAGCATTTGACATTAGAAGTGCTCTCACATATATGCATCTCATTAGACTCTTGCAGGTCTGTGGGGAGCTGTTGTTAGGCCCATCTGAGGACACCGATACTCAGTTGTCAATCAGGCTAAAGGTTCCATAGGGCCAAGAGCACTCCTCCTGGCAAATGAGAACAGAGAGCTGGTAAAGGGTAACTTTTTCAAACAACCATACAGCCTACGCTGTGACCACAGTAGCTCCTGCGGGAGGTGGAACTGCTTTAGTCCTGGTGCCCGACTGATTACAGCAACAGTTCTATGCTGATATCCTTTTATGATGGCATTGTCAGTAAGCTCTAACAAATGAAGATCATTTGTAATAGGAATAATTAGGGAAATGGCCCTGAGAAGGAATGTGGTTAGTTAGTAATAATCACGTTTCACCCAGGCTTTCAGGGAAGTGGTATAAGGAAGTCAAGGTTGGAAAAGCATCATTTTTCAGAGTAGTGCAATTGCAGCCTGGGCTGTGGTTTCCAGAATCAATGCCTTCTGCCTAGGAACCACCTCCCAAGCAGTTACTCATCTTCTACATTTCCTTAAAATGCAACAACCCTTTCCACTGTGCAGAAAAGAAGCTTAAAATGTCATTTTTTACTGGACACATGATCTCCTGAGAATGTATTTGGTAAAAGGGAGCTAGATAGTGATTGGCTCCTCAAATTAGGTAGAAGACAGGGTAGACAGGAGATATTTGACATTCTCAAAAGGTGCGTCATCTATATTTTCCAAATTTGTGTTTGGCTCACACAGGCTAAAGCATATTTTTAGTTCTTAGAAACTGTATATATATATATTTTTTGAGACGGAGTTTTGCTCTTGTTGCCGGAGCTGGAGTGCAATGGCACGATCTCGGCTCACTGCAACCTCCACCTCCCAGGTTCAAGCGATTCTCCTGCCTCAGCCTCACCAGTAGCTGAGTTTACAGGCATGCACCACCACACCCAGATAATTTTTGTGTTTTTAGTAGAGATGGGGTTTCTCCATGTTGGTCAGGGTTCTCAAACTCCTGACCTCAGGTGATCCACCCACCTTGGCCTCTGAAAGTGCTGGGATTACAGGCATGAGCCACTGCACTTGGCCCAGAAACACTATTCTTTCATGAGACTCATCATCTTCTAATCAGGGAACCAAATAGCAATACAGTGCCCAAGTGCCTGCTCGGCATGGAAAGGAATTTTAAGGTGGAGCTCAGCTCTCTGAGCATTGTCTGGATAATGCTTTTCTTTCTCTTCCCTGTAGACACGCAGGTGGCCCTGGTGACTGAGATGACATCCTCTCTAAAGATCTGGGGCCTGCTTTGCATCCTTTGCAGGCTGTGTGTACACTGCAATGACGTTTACTGGAGAGAATTCTTAAAGCTTCATTACTTAAGTCCAAGTCGAGAATTCAAAGATTACAAATGTGATGTCCTCATGAGAGAAAAAGCAGCTCTGAAAGGCAAGAGCTCTCACTTGTTCATCTACAGCTTATGGTTCAAAATTCAACGTACATGCATTAATGAGAAGGGGAGCGACCGATATAGAAATGCATATGTATGGGCCCCAGGTACCCTCAAAGTACTCAAGTGTCACTGGGAGATGTATAACAATCGGTACACAGAGAGCAGAAGCTTCAGCTACGTTGAATTCCATTGTGGCATAGATGGGTATGTTGATAGCATAGAAGACTTGAGGATTATAGAGCCTATCAGCAACTAGAAAGTCTATGCACATCCTCAGGTATTGATAGAGTATTCAGTGCTTCCCAAGTAGTGGGCCCTGCCTCCATCAATATCCCCTGCCACTCCCCTCTTACATTTATGTGTCAGTGTTTTCCAACTACTTAGAGTTATGTATCTTGTGATTTCTTGATACCAAATCTTTGTGTGGTTCCTGTATCTGTAATACAATTTCGTCCTCATTTGCCTAATTTACATCCACATTTTTTCCAAGATTCAACTCATATGGCATCTGTCCTTGACTACCCTAAGACTTTTCCTGATATTGACTCTCTTTATACCTACCCACGCTGAACGACCTGCCTTCTCTTAAATAAATTATATTGCTCTAATGTATGTGACACTTATATATGTTATGTATGCAGAGTATGTTTTGTGTGATTGGTATGGGTATGGGTGATCTAGGCTATTTTTCCTATGGCTATGCAAGGGGTTTTGGGTGCATTTTTTGTGTCTGTATCTAATGTATGTGATATGTTTATGTATTTCATGTGGATATAAATGATTGTGTGCTAAACTGGAGACAAGTAGTGATGTAGGCATTGATTGTGGTATCAGTTTGAAACCATCAAAAGGGTCAAAATCCAGTTTAAAGAGTGGGCTGGGCACTGTGACTCATGCCTGTAATCCCAGCACTTTGGGAGGCTGATACAAGTGGATTGCTTGAGATCAGGAGTTTGAGACCAAGCTGACCAACATGGTGAGACCCTGTCTCTATTAGAAATACAAAAATTGGCCAGGCTTGGTGGTGCATGCCTATAGTCACAGCTACTTGGGAGGCTCAGGCAGGAGAATCGCTTGAACCTGGGAGGCAGAGGTTGCAGTGAGCTGAGATTGCGCTACTGCACTCCAGCCAGGGAGACAGAGCAGGACTCTGTCTGGAAAAAAAAGAGTTTATTAAAGTGAAAGCCTGGGAATGGACATTCTGTGGTACAGACTCCAGAGAAACAGGGTCAGTACTCCAAAATTGAAAGTTAAATTCTTTTTTATGTAGGAAAAAGAGACAGAAGTGAGAGAGGATTACATTTTCTATACCAAACCGGTTCAACAGTTACAACAAATTAATTGGTTACAGTTTTGTCGCCCCACTACATGACTTGTTCTATTTATAGTTATTTTCAATCCTTTCCAACTCAAAAGAATGTATTTAACATTCCATCTTAAGACACTGTGAAAGCTGGGAGGCCGAGGTGGTTGGATGACTTGATCTCAGGAGCTTGAGACCAGCCTGGGCAACATGATGAAACCCTGTCTCTACAAAAGAAAAGCAAAAATTAGTCAGGCATGGTGGCATGTGCCTATAGTCCCAGCTATTAAGGAGGCTGAGATTGAAGGGTGACTTGAGCCCAGGAGACAGGTTGCGATGAGCCAAGATTGTGCCACTGCACTCCAGCCTGGATGACAAAGCCAGACCCTGTCTCAAAAACAAACAAACAAAAACAAAATGACAACAGCAAAACAAAAAAGACAAAGTGAAAGCGATGAAGTCTTTGCATGAGAAAGGGAAGAGGGGAGTTAATTCATAATGAACATCAGCAGTTGAGAGAGGATGAGTCTTCCCTGGCCCCCTTCAGTCATTTATAACATTTCACAAATGCAGGTAAGAAAGAGGCTTAATCTCTAATCAGAGAAACCAAGGTACACTTGCCTTGGTTATAGCTGCCTGGTATATGACTCAAGCATCATAATCACATTCCTTTAAGGTTCTGAATAATTTAGAGTTCCAATAACTTAGATTTGAAATTGTAGATTTTTTAAAGAAAAATTTGTATTATTTTAATTATTTCTATGCACAGAAAACTCAACAGTGTACTTTTAATCCAGTTTAGTGGCAAGTTTTTTAGCATTCTCTATGCCACGATGGCTGATTCCCCTGCTGGGACAATACATACTATGCAAATTAAGTGCTCAAGAAACTTTTCCCCTAGAAAACAGCAACTATATCTGCAGGTCCCACCAAAACAGGCACTGCAGCTATAGATGCTACCCACTCCCCCCCGAGATGAAAGAGGAAAAAGCCTTTTCCCCAGAAGTCTGCAAAAGAGTCAGTAATTGCATTTTGGCAGACGGGGTCTCAGGAAAAGCAAGAAACATGCAGCCAGTGCACATGGAAGTACAAGAGGGGGCTGGAGGCTGGGCACAGTGGCTCACACCTGTAATCCCAGCACTTTGGGAGGCCAAAGTGGGCAGATTATGAGGTCAAGAGATAGAGACCATCCTGGCCAACATGGTGAAACCCCGTCTCTACTAAAGATACAAAAATTAGCTGGGCACGCACCTGTGGTCCTAGCTTCTCGGGAGGCTGAGAGGAGAATTGCTTGAACCCGGGAGGCAGAGGTTGCAGTGAGCCAAGATCATGCCCCTGCACTCCAGCCTGGTGACAGAGTGAGACTCCATCTCAAAAAAAAGTGTGTGTGGGGTACCTTGGAAAAAACATTACCCATTAAAAAAGGAAGCTTCAGAAGAGATAAAATCTATCCTGCAAAACTTTCTAAAAAACGGACTGACCTGTCCTTATAGGTTCCTATATAACACTGTCATCCTGCCTGTAAGAAAGCAGGAGGCGGAGGCTGCAGTGAGCCGAGATCGCGCCATTGCACTCCAGCCTGGGCAACAGAGCAAAAACTCTGTCTAAAATAAAAAAATGCATTTTAAAACTTTTTTCTTCTCTCTTTCTCCTATTTTTTAGACTCAAGATATAACCTTGAAGCAAACCGCAGAAACTTTTTTCCCCTCGTCAGTCTTAATATATAGCTTTGAAACACAAACACTCTGTTTCCTCCCCTTTCCCAGTGTACACTCTCTTACATCACATACATTTACCTGACTGCATGTTTGTATCTAATTATGTGCTTACTTAGAAGTTCCAGGGACTAATTTTGAGACAGATCAGGCATGGAAACCCGGCTACAAAATTCCAGAGATTACCTCAAAGCAGTTAGTCAACAACCTGGCCATTGTGGGGATGATGCCAGCACATGCTGCAGGTGGACATGACTCAGGGCTAAGGTAGCCACCAGAACAAGACACACAGACCTGTACCCAGCACCACACCCTGCATGCCACCTACTACAAGTTCCCTTTGTAAGCCCCTTTCCCCAGCGTAAAGTTTGAAATGGTTCATTTAAGGCACAAGCCATGGCCACTTCCCCAGTGCTAGCTATGAAATAAAGTTACTTTCTTCTCTTTTTTTTTTTTTGAGACGGAGTTTTGCTCTTGTTACCCAGGCTGGAGTGCAATGGCACGATCTCAGCTCACAGCAATCTCCGCCTACTGGGTTCAGGCAATTCTCCTGCTTCAGCCTCCCAAGTAGCTGGGATTACAGGCGTGCACCACCATGCCCAGCTAATTTTTCGTATTTTTAGTAGAGACAGGGTTTCACCATGTTGACCAGAATGGTCTCGATCTCTTGACCTCGTGATCCACCCACCTCAGCCTCCCAAAGTGCTGGGATTACAGGCGTGAGCCACCACACCCAGCCAGGTTACTTTCTTCTCACTGCATCTCATCCCTGTTATTGATTTTGCAAGCAGCCAAGCCTGCATTTGGTTATACTTTATTGTTTAAAAACTACTTTCAAATGCATTACTTCTAAAAATTCTCAAAATTACTCACTGATGTCCTAGAATATGAAAGAACAACTAGATAAGCAAGAAGGTGATAGTAGCTTAAAACACTAGCCAGGAAAATGAGAATCAGGAAACTAAAAATAACATCTTAACATACTTCCCTGAGTTCTTCAGACCCCGTACCCCCACCAAACAGATCTGCTGGCATGCAGACCTTAGATAAGGGGGAAACTGAGGACTAAACTCTGACCACCATTATTCTAATTTTTTTCGAGTGGTCTGGAGAAAGCCACACCCATGATCCAAAACTAACATTGTTTTCTGCTGACCCCCTATTCTTAAACAAACTTTCACCTCCCTTAACCATTTGCAAATCAGAAGATCTTTGAATCTACCCATGACCTGTGAGCCCTGGCTTCAAGATCCCGCCTTATTCAGCCAAACTAATGTGTAATCTCCACATATTAATTTACTATTTTGCCTGTAACTTTCGTTTTCCTGAAATTTATTCCTACCTTTAAAATCCCCTACCTGAAGTCACCAGAGAGGTCAGGTCTTCAGTGTGAGCCACAAGATTCTCCTTGCTTGTTGGCTTGCAAATGACTCCCTCCTTTGTCCTGCTGCGGACTTTGGTGTGGCTGTTTGATCTTACTGTGTCGGAGGAACAGACCTCAGTTCAGTTCCGAAGGAACCATCTCTCCTCCACCCACCACACAGAATCTATCAGCACATGATTCCCTATTATTTAACAATTGACAATTGTTTGAAGAAAAGGTCTGGATATAAACTGAATATTCTGACATTCTAATAGCTCGGTGGTCCAGTGACAAACTCAACCAAGGTGGCTCAGGTAGGAGTAGCCCTTGAGGACGTTGATAGAAAATACATTCAAGGCCAGGAGCAGCAGCTCACGCCTGTAATCCCAGCACTTTGTGAGGCCGAGACAGATGGATCACTTAAGGTCTGAAATTCGAGACCAGCCTGGCCAACATGATGAAACCTCACCTCTACCAAAAATACAAAAAATTAAACTTTTGCTTACCATTACTGAAACAGTATTGGTCACGTACCAATTTACAGAGAGTTGGTATGAAACATGGTGGAAATTCCAGATGTGATATGAAAAGGGTTCCACCCTTGGCGAACTCTGACTTTTTATCTTGCCCAAAGTCCTATCCAAAGGGTCTGGGGAGTCATGCCCTACAAATCATAAATTCTCATCAGATGGGTTTTATTTAACCCTATAAATTGTGTTTGACTTTCCAACCTGACTTTGGCATAACATTACAAGACAAAGAAGAAAAAATACTTTACCCTAAAACATGTTTCTTTGCCACATCTTGAAATTGCCCTGCAAAGCTGTTCTTTTTAGGGGAAAATCTGCATCTGTGAAAAATCTCAGGCTGGGCCCAGTGGCTCACACCTGTAATCCCAGAACTTTGGGAGGCCAAGGTAGGCGGATCACCTGAGGTCAGGAGTTTGAGACCAGCCTGACCAACATGGAGAAATCCCGTCTCTACTAAAAATACAAAGTTAGACAGATGTGGTGGCATATGCCTATAATTCCAGATACTCGGGAGGCTGAGGCAGGAGAATTGCTTCAACCCGGGAGGCGGAGGTTGCAGCGAGCCGAGATCGTGCCATTGCACTCCAGCCTGGGCAACAAGAGGGAAACTCCATCTCACACACACCAAAACAATCTCTAATAACAAAGCTAGATCTTTTTCTTCTAGACCTTTCCAATCCTAAAGAGATTAAGATCGGAGAGGGAAAAATTTGTCATCTATTGTATCTAAGGGCAGACTTCAAAACAATTGGTCTCTACAATCTTTATTTTAACCTGAACATTCCCTTTCTACCAATCCCAGGTCTTTAGACAAAACCAGTTGTTAGCCAGAAAGCATTTGAATTTACCTAGAGCATGGAGGCCCCCTTACTTCCCACCAGCTCTGCGTTGTCCCAGCTTTCTGGACCAAACCAATGTATTTCTTAAGTGTATTTGATTGATGTTTCTTGCCTCTCTAAAATGTCTAAAACCAGCAGTTCTCTGACCACCTTGGGCACATTTTTCTCAAGACCTCCTGAGAGCTGTGTCTTAGGCCATGGTCACTCATATTTGGCTCAGAATAAATCTCTTCAAATATTTTACAGAGTTTGAATTTTTTCATCAACAATAATAAACTGCCTAGTGAAACTTCAGATACTGGCTACCTAATCATAACTGTCTGGCCAACAGATTCACTACTCTTTCACCTCTCAATGAAAATCCTGCAGTTCACAATGTTATAAGTGGCTTTCCTCAGAGAAGTTTCCGTGTAACACAGCATAACCAATCAGGGACTTCCCAGAACTTTGTCAGGCATTGAGTGGAGAAGCCAGGTCTCTTGTTGTCTACTGATAGCACCAGATAACCCCTTTCTGGGGTCACCTCACTTTAGAGTCTTGCACTTCTTTTGTGCCCCGGAGTCAGTCTTTGATGTTTGCAGCCTTTGCTTGAGGCCACTATCTGAATAAACTCGAGTGTTCCAGATGAGAAGATACAAGTACAGGTTCACATAATAAGGCTGTTCCCCATCACCACCGCTGCTGCCAATCAGCTGGAGCGCTGCATCTCCCCCTGCTATTCCTTTCTCCACTGCTGCAGATTTCCTGGGCTCTGAAAAAAGGAGGAGGACGCAGACTCTGCTCTTCAGATCCACACACTGATCCGCACTATAACCACTGACCTGAACTCGGAGTCTGAGTAGGGTAAGAAGGGGTCTGCTGAGGACGCTCCGGGGATGACCAGGAGCACTGGAAGGAAGCTGATTGAACTTTGAAATAGCAAATAATGGAGAAGGATCCAAATCATCGAAAACAAAGTCCTGAATTCTGGTCAGCCTCAGTCCCACTGATACAGGCTTTCCCTGCCTCTCCCTTCCTTCACCCCCAGTCTTTCTAAGCACAATGCATTAAGCGGCTCGCATCCTGCTCTTCTCTCCTCTGCAGGTCTTTATGACCAGGACAGATTCCACAGATAGGAAGTACTGACTCTTTGTTCTGTGTCAGATGTGGGCATTTGACACTGTGAGAAGTGCGCTCACATACATGCATCTCATCAGACCCTCTCAGGCCTGTAGGGAAGAGCCATTATTAGTTTCATCTGAGGACATCAGTGCTCAGAGTTGTACATCAGGTTAGAGATTCAGTAAGGACAGGTACATTTCTCACTGGGAGGACAGAGCACTGGTTTAAAGGGCAGCCTCTTTCAAAAAAAACCCACACTCCATGTTCTCACCAGAGAAGCCACTGTGGGGGCTCTTTTAGCCTTGGGACTTGATTGATTACAGGAATGTTTCAAATCTAGAATTCTGGCTGGGTGCGGTGGCTCACACCTGTAATCCCAGCACTTTGGGAAGCCGAGGTGGGTAGATCACTTGAGGCCAGGAGTTTGAGACTAGCCTAGTCAAACTTGGCCAGTTTGAAACACTGTCTCTACTAAAAAAAACCCAAAAATTATAGACTTGTGGCACATATACACCATGGAATACTATGCAGCCATAAAAAAGGATGAGTTTATGTCTTTTGTAGGGATATGGATGAATCTGGAAACCATCATTCTCAGAAAACTGACAAAAGAACAGAAAACCAAATACTGCATGTTCTCACTCAAAGGCAGGTGTTGAACAATGAGAACACATGGGCACAGAGAGGGGAACATCACACACTGGAGTTTGTTGGGGGTGGGGGGCTAGAGGAGGGACAGCAGGAAGTGGGGAGGTTGGGGAGGGATAACACTGGGTGAAATGCCTGATGTAGGTGATGTGGGGATGGAGGCAGCAAACCACCATAGCATGTCTGTACCTATGCAAGAATCCTGCAAGATCTGCACATGTACCCCAGAACTTAAAGTACAATTTTTTAAAAATGAAAAAACAAAAACAAAAATTAGCTGAGAGTGGTGACACACACTGTAATCTCAGCTATGTGGGAGTCTGAGACTGAGAATCTGTTGAACCCTGGAGGCAGAGGTTGCAGTGAGCTGAGATTGTGCCACTGCACTCCAGCCTGGGTGACACAGTGAGGCTCTGTCTCAAAAACCAATAAACAAACAAACAAAAACCTCAAAACTGGAGTTCTTTTATAATGACATTTTCAATGAGCAGCTCTTACAAACCAAGTGATAATTAGGGGACTGGCCCCTGAGAAAGAATATGGGTAGTTAGTAATGAACATATGTTCCATGCAGGCTTTGGGGGAAGTGTTATAAGGAAGTCAAGGTTGGAGAAGTGTCATTTTGCAGAGTCAGTGTAATTGCAGGCTGAGCTGTCATCTCAGGAAATTGAAGCCTTCCTGCCTAGGAACCACCTCCCAAGTAGTTACTCAACTTCTACATTTCCCTAAAGTGTGACCACCCTTTCCACTTCAAGGACAGAAACCTTAAAATACCATTCTCCTTTGGACACACGATCTCCTGAGAGCTGATCTGGTAAAAAGGAGCCAGCTGGGGGGTGATTGGCTCTTCAGGTTGGGTGAAAGAGAGAGAAGACAGGAGATGGTCAGAATTCTCAAAATGAAACTCATTTATTTTTTCTAACTTTGTGTTTGGCTTACACAGCCTGAAGCATGTGTTTGGTTCTTAGAAACTGTATCCTCTAATGAGAATTATCATCTTCTCACTGGTGAACTAAATAGTAAAACTGCATCCAAGTGAGGAAGGAATTTTAAGGTGGAGCTCAGCTCTCTGGCATTGTCTGGATAATGCTTTCCTTTCTCTTCTCTGTGGACACACAGGTGACCCTGGGGACTGAGATGGCATCATCTCCAAAGATCTGGGGCACACTTTTGGCCCTGCTTTGCATCCTATGCACACCGCTTGCACACAGCAAGGATGTTTCTTGGAGAGAATTCATGAAACTGCACTACTTAAGTCCAAGTCGAGAATTCAAAGAGTACAAATGTGATGTCCTCATGAGAGAAAAAGAAGCTCTGAAAGGCAAGAGCTCTCACCTGTTCATCTATGTCTCATGGTATAAAATCGAGCATATGTGCATTAGTGACATCTGGATGGATCGCTTCCGAAATGCATATGTATGGGTCCAGAATCCCCTCAAAGTACTCAAGTGTCACCAGGAAAATTCCAAAAGTAACTACACAGAGAGCAGGAGCTTCAACTACATTGAATTCCATTGTGGCATGGATGGGTATGTTGATAGCATAGAAGACTTAAAGATGGTGGAACCTATCAGCAACTAGAAAGTCCATGCACAACCTTAGGTATTGGTAGAGTATCCAGTGCTTCCTAAGTGGTGGCCCCTGCCTTCATCAATAGTTCCTACCACTCCCCACTTGCATTTATTTGTTAATGTTTTCCAAATACTTAAGAGTTATGAATCACATGATTTCTTGATTCTGTAACTTTGCCTGTGTCGTTTCTCTGCCTGGAATACACTTTTGTCTTCATTTACTTAATTTACTCCTATACTTTTGTCAACATTCAGCTCATATGGCATCTGTTCTTGACTAACCCAAGACTTTCCGGATTCTGGCTCTTTTGAAACGTACCCAAGCTGAACAATCTTCCCTTTGCTAAATAAAATTATGATTCCAATGTGTGTGACGTTCACATATGTTATGTCCAGAGTAAGTACTGTGTGATTGGTATGGATGTGTGTGATCTAGACTATAGATGTGATCGATGCTGTGAAGGGATTTAAGGTGTATTTTATGGGTGTATGTCTAATGTATGTAATATGTGCATATGACGAGGGTGTAAATGACTGTGTGCTTAGTTCGAGACAAGTTGTGATGTGGGCATTGATTGCAGCATCAATTTGAAATAATTGAAAGAGTCAGAATCCAGTTTTAAAGAGTTGATTTAAGCAAAAAGCTGGTAATGGGCATTCTGTGACACACAGACTCCAGAGAAATGGGGTCAGTGCTCCAAAGCTGAAAGTTAACTTCTCGTTTATATAGGAAAAAGACAAAAGAATTTAACAGGATTACAGGGGAATTGCTTGAACCCAGAAGCGGAGGTTGCAGTGAGCTGAAATTGCACCACTGCACTCTAGTCTGGTGACAGAGCGAGACTCTGTCTCAATAAACAAACAAAAAAAAATGTATTGAGTTTCTTGAGTTCATAAGCAGATTGAGTTCCTGAGAAATTTTGTTTGCTAATTGCAGAAGTAACGTGCAAAGTAAGAAATGTTTACTTGTTACAATTTTGCCTAGAGCAGTATGGGCAGGGAAAATGCTAAACACTGAAGTACCTTGTGTTCTTCAGTCTCCTGCAATGTGAAATGACTCTGGCCTTGAAACAATTAAAGAAAAGACCAAAGTGTCAACATTATTTATTATGTGACTGCACACTTTCCTAGAACTCTGGCCTCAATGAATAGCTAGTGTATCTAGATTGGTCATCATGTTCCAAAGGCAGTTCCTCAGCTTTGCAATTTTTGAGTGCACCTGGGGACGAGCAGACACTTGGGGATGATGATCTTTACCAACCAAACTCAGAAAACACTAGTATTAAACCAGCAGCTCTGCATGTAGGATCAATATGCATATGAGAAGAAACAATACTGATTGTTTCACTTAGTTGACAAATGCTCTTCAAAATGTATGTAAGGGAGGAAAAATTTTTCCTTCTACCCTTTTGGTTCTTGGCTGGGCCACTGTAACAAAAGTCAGATTAACAAGAGAAAAACGGAAGTTTAATAACATGTGCATCTCATGTATACATGGGGAAACTCAGAAAGCAACTCAAAGAGGTGGCCAGAACTTGGGCTTAAATGCCTTCAGCTAAAGCAAAGGAAGAACCACGTGGGTGAGTGACTTACAGGGAGATGACCAGGAAAAGTATAGTAAACAAGGGAAAGGTTCTTCCTGCAGATTTAAGTCAGTACCTTCTCCACTGATAAGGGTTTCCTGTGATTTAGAGACACCTTTCTCTTTCTGGTACAGAGAGAGAGAGAGATCCTTAAAAATGAAGGTTTCCCTTATAAACGCAAATTTCTCTTACAAAAGGGTAATGTGCACTCTATTTTCAGAGCTTGACTTGTGTATACTTTTTCTCAAAATAAGCAGTTCAAAATAATGTTTATACGACAGAAGCATATTTTGGGGTAGCATATTCTGGTCTCCTATACTAGGTTCTCACAAATACCTCATTTAAGTAACTTTAAAGCATGCTTTTATTAAAGAGTTAGCAGATGGTTATTCAAAACAGTATAGGAGGAAAGTAGATTTAAGTGCAATTAGTGTAATAACTTTGTGTTGTTTCTCTGGCTTTCCTGGTATCCACTCCTTATTTGAATAGCTGCATATTGACTCCTCTTAGGTATCTACCCTTCCTCTTTTGTGTGCAGTATTGGCGGTGCTGTTTGCTAAGGTCTGCAGTCCTGTCTACTGAGCCAAGCGAAGGTTATGAGATCTAAGGTAGCCTAACTGAACTCTCATAGGAAACAAAAATATGTCAACCAAAATATGCCTCCCGATTCAAAGTCCTGTCAATTAGCATTTTTGCTGCTCTGCATCCTTACCAGCTTTGATGATGTCAATTTTCACTGCATTTTAGTCATTCAAGTAGGTGTGTACTATTATCTCGTTGTTTTAATTTTTAATTTTCTAATGATAGATTGAAGGGATTTACAGCCCACCAATATGGCAAAACTGCCCTTGCAGGATTATGAAGTGTTGCAAGCCAGGCTCTAGGCAGAATTACACATTAATCATAGTATGCTGGAACACTTCAACCCACTTCCCTGTAGCATGCTGATCACCTGCTCCCCAACTGTTCCTATAGGTAGAATCTCTGATACTAGAATCATGAAACCTTTTTACTTTAAGAATTGCTTTAGGAGGCCAGGCACAGTGGCTCACGCCTATAATCCCAGCACTTTGGGAGGCAGAGGCGGGAAGACCACAAGGTCAGGAGGAGACCACTGGCCAACACAGTGGTGAAACCCCATCTCTCCTAAAAATACAAAAATTAGCCAGGCAGGGTGGTCTGTACCTGTAGTCCCAGCTACTCGGGAGGCTGGGGCAGGGGAATCACTTGAACCCGGGAGGCGGAGGTTGTGGTGAGCCGAGATGGCACCACTGCACTCCAGCCTGGGTGACAGAGGGAGACTTCCTCTCAAAAAAAAAAAAAAAAATTGCTGAAAGAGTTTCTCTGATTCTGAATTCCAGTGCAACAGCTAATGTGACTGGTCTGAAGACCCCTACCAAGAAACTGGCTTGGCACAAGAATGCTGAGTTTCTTCATTTCCCTGTTCCATGACTTCACCCCCTCACTTATTGATGAATCAGAAATCTTCACACTTTAGCCCTTGTCTAGATTCCTCAAAAACCCTATCCCCAAACCTTTGCAGGAGGTAAATTTTAGGTTACTGCCGATCTACTCATTTGACTGCCCCATGAATATTAAATTCTTCTCAGTTTCAATCCCTGTTGTCCTAGTATATCCATTTGCTGTGCATCAAGTAACAAACCTGTTATGATTGTAGTGGCATGAAAATTATTTTAAACAGAAAATGTTTGAACAGACAGAAGCTGCAGAAAGAAGCACCATCTAAACTTAACCGAGTCCTCCTAAAAATTTAGCTGCCAATGATCTCCTTCCACGGTGTTTTCTTGTTTGAAAGCAGACAGCCCCTTAGCACTGGGAAGTATAAATTTAGCTGCCATAAACCTCCATACAGGGAATCTTCCAGCCAGGATAATGAATTTAACTATTTCTACTAGCATCAAAAAGCTTACTAGAACCTTACATATTTTCCTTTTGAAACCCCACCAAAAATCTTTTATTTTATTTTATTTTGAGACAGAGTTTCACTCTTGTTGCCCAGTTGCCCAGGCTGGAGTGCAGTGGAGCAATCTTGTCTCACTGCAACGTCCACCTTCTGGGTTCAAGTGATTCTCCTACCTCAGCCTCCCGAGTAGTTGGGATTACACCCTGCTAAATTTTGTATTTTTAGTAGAGATGGGGTTTTACCATGTTGGCCAGGTTGGTCTCAAACTCCTGACCTCAGGTGATCTGCCTACCTCGGCTTCCTAAAGGGCTGGGGTTACAGGTATGAGCCACCGCACCTGGCCAAAAACACTTTTTTTTAAAGTTGGTATATAAACTTTACCTCTGGTTATTCAGCAAGTTATTCATTTTGTAATACTCCTGTGTGCATGTGTAAATAAACTTTGAATTTACAAGCTCCTTTACCACCACCTTTAAAACCTAAAAGGAAAGAGGAGAAGTTTTTCTCCAAACAGTGAGATGCTGAGCATTGGTATTCTGAGCACTTTTGAATTAAAGAAAACTAGAAGTTCTTAGAAGATGCCTTGGAACCAAACATTTTCTTTTCTTTTTTTTTTGTTTTGTTTTTTGAGACGGAGTTTCACTCTTGTTACCCTGGCTGGAGTGTAATGGCGCGATCTCAGCTCACCACAACCTCTGCCTCCTGGGTTCAGGCAATTCTCCTGTCTCAGCCTCCTGAGTAGCTGGGATTACAGGCATGCGCCACCATGCCCAGCTAATTTTTTTGTATTTTTAGTACAGACAGGGTTTCACCGTGTTGACCAGGATGGTCTCGATCTCTTGACCTCATTATCCACCCGCCTCGGCCTCCCAAAGTGCTGGGATTAGAACCAAACATTTTCTCATCTCTTATTCCTCCCCCTCAAATGCAGAGAGGAACGCTCTTTGGGAGTTCCCTTGTCTGGGTGAGAAAAACTTCTTCCCAGAAAAGCAATTGTCTTAAGACGGCCCTTTCTAGAAATCTCATCAGATAAACAGGAAATATGAGCCACCAGAAAAGAGACTGAAAGTCCACACCGCACTCAGATAGACTTTCATCTGTTCTTCCAAGAACAGCTCTAAAGGAGTACCTAAGAGACTTTATCTGTTTAATAAGACAATCTTTGTTCATAGTGCAGTTCTACCCTTCACTTTCCCATAATTTATCACCCTTCCATTCAGCTTCCAAAGAGACTCATTTGCAAACTATTGTCTACTCTTCGGGGCCAATTCCTTAAAAAAAATTTAAAACTCCTCAAAATTGCCTACATTTTCGCTATGTCCCTCTCCCCTATGAAGAAGGCATATGAATTTCAACTAGTCTTTCTTTGAGTCTCATAATTTGTGTGGTTGCCATGATTATGCACAATAACAAATTTGTATGCCTTTTTCTCCTGTTAATCTGTCTATTGTCAGTTCATTTCAGAAGATCTGAACCTTCAGAGGGAGAGGAAAAAATTGTCTGACCCATACCAATTCAGATGTTTTGACTATTTTTCAGCTAGGTTGTTGGTTTTCTTACGGTTGAGGTTTTTTGAGTTCCTTGTATATTTTGGATAATATTCCTTTATCAGATATATCTTTTGCAAATATCTTTTCTCAGTCTCGTCTTTTTATTCTCTTAATAGTATCTGTTGCAGAGCAGAAGTTTTTAATTTTAATGAAGTTCCACTTATCAACATTTTTCTTTCATGGATTGTGCTTTTGGTATTATATCTAAAAAATCATTGCCAAACTCAAGGTTGCCTAGATTTTCTCCTGGGTTATTTTCTAGAATTTTTATAGTTTTGCATTTTGCATTAGGTCTATGGTCCATTTTGAATTCATATTTGTGAAAGGTGGAAAGTCTAGGTCTATGAAAAGGTATGAAGTCTAGATCTATGGAAACATTTAATTTTTTTTTTGCATGTGGACATGCAGTTCTACTAGTATTTGTTGAAAAGACAATTAAAAATTGATCCTTTGTCAAAGGTCAGTTCACTATATTTGTGTGGGTCTATCTGGGCTTTCTACTCAGTTCCATTGACCTATTTGTCTATTTTTCACCAGTACCACACTGTCTGTATTACTGTAGTTTTATAGTAAGTTTTGAAGTTGGGTCATGTCAGTCTTGACTTTGCTCTTCTTTTTTAACATTTTGTTGACTATTCTGGATCTTTTACCTTTAGATAAACTTCAGAGACAGTTTGTCACTACCACAAAATAATATGCTAGAATATTGATTGGGATTGTGCTGAATCTATAGATCAAGTTGAAAGGAACTGACATCTTAACATATTGAGTCTTCCTACTCATGTACATGGAATATCTATGCTTCTTCAATTTCTTTCATTAGAGTTTTAAATGTTTCCTCATACCAATTTTACATAATGTATTAGATTTATACCTGAGTATTTCATTTTCTTTGGTGCAATATAAATGATATTGTGTTTTAAATATCAAATTGCAATTGTTCATTGCTAGTGTATAAGTAAGGAACTAATTTTGTATATTAATCTTGTATCCTGCAACCTTGCTATAAACAGACATCATATTTATTCTGAAGACATTTGGAACCATAAAAGCGTGGAACAAGAGTGTCATACTATTATATCTTGCTCAAGAAAGAGTAATCTGGAAGTTATGTGTAGAATGGATTGGAAGGAGAAAAAAAAACAAGAAAAGGAGTCCATGGGGGAGGCTTTTATGTGAGCCCTCCATGAGACAATGAGTTTCTGAATAAGGGTGTTGCAGTACCAGTGAAAAGGTAAAAACAGATTTAACAGGCAAATACCTTAAATTTGTCTTTCTCCTTCAGTCTTACAGGTCTTTTCATACACAGTTACCTCTTTGGGAGGCCCTTAACACTCTCTTTATCTAACTTCTAATTATTCCTCAAAATTAAGTTCAGGTATTGTGCCTTCCAGTGATCCTTCCCCTCTACTATCTTCCCTTAGTCTCCTGTAGTGTCCTCTATCACACTGTAAGTGCTATTTATATTAATATAATCTACTTGTCTATATACTTACCTGCCTATCTCTAGTCTCTTTCATTAAATCATAAGCTCCTGAATTTTTGTAGCTCAGTACCTGGCCCAGTAAGTATATGCATAAATGAATAATTCATTCACATCTGTTGTAAGAACTCACAACATTACCAAGTATGTGGCAGGTATTGTATCAGATTTATGTAATATATTTTCTCTTATGAAACAGAATTCATAAAGCTTCAAAAAAAAAAAAACTGAAGCCTCAGATAAGACAGGAAGCACTCAACCCACATCAGGAAGTGATCAGTTCCTCAAAACTGTGAGTTTTCAGTCATGTTGTTTCTTTAAGTGGGCTTACCCTTCCTGTATACACATGATAATGACACTGTTTTAAAGAACAGGTATGAGAGCCTAAGAGTTTAATCCATCCGAACTCTGCACAAGAAGTTAATCTGCCAAGGCTTAGGATTCTCTTTCTGAAAGCTCAGAATATTTCTTCCCCTTCCCTACACACACAGTGCTGGAAGCGTTAAAGAAGAAAGGCAGACAGCAGCCTCTGAGCTTCGGACTAATCACAGCCTCTGTTCTCAGCAGAAGCCCCAACACTGAGACAAGGTAAGAAAGGAGGCCTTGGGGCTGGAGTGAGTAGAGCAATAAAGATGGCTTGGAGGTAGTGGTCAGATAGAGGGTAAATATTTCAGGAGGGAAAAGGGAAGAAACTGTTTCTGGTATAAGAGCCATCAAATGCATGAGTACAGGTGAAAGAAAATGGGATATGCCAATCAAAGGGGAAGGTCATATTTCTCTTTCCTGGGCTTCAGGTTCTTCATAGAATTATGAGACTCTGAAAAAGAAGATGGTTTTTAAAAGGGAGCTATAAAATCTTAAAAGGCAAAAGAAAAATCTAAATAGTTATGATTACAAATTTTACTGTTTTTTCTACTATAATTATCTTCTCTCTTTCTACACAGGAAAGATGGTGCAACACTTTCCCCTTCTTTTATTGCTGCTGGTTCTATGGGGACAAGTGTGTCCACTTCATGCTATACCTAAGAATCTCACCAAGGCTCAATGGTTTGAAATTCAGCATATAAGGCCAAGTCCTCTCCAATGCAACAGGGCAATGAGTGGCATCAACAATTATACCCAGCACTGTAAGCCTCAAAATACCTTTCTGCATGACTCTTTCCAGAATGTGACTGCTGTCTGTGAGTTGCTCAGCATCACCTGCAAAAATGGTTTGCACAACTGCCACCAGAGCTTAAAGCCTGTCAACATGACTGACTGCAGACTCACTTCAGGAAATTATCCCCAGTGCCGCTACAGTACTGCTGCCAAATACAAATTCTTCATCATTGCCTGTGACCCCCCTCAGAAAGACGATCCCCCCTACAAGTTGGTTCCTGTACACTTAGATCGTATTTTTTAGGGCATCCATTGTTTTTCCTTTCATTTGACATAACTTCTGTTACAATTGCATCCACTTTTTCTTTTCTTTTGTTGATTTCCTTGTTCCCACAGAAGAAAGAAGAAAGGTGTTGGGAGAATGAGAGTGCCTAGGATACCAGACCAGAGTTGAGACAAAAGGAAATAAGATTATTTTGTGCTTTGTAGTTCTGTATGTTTTGAGAAAAGGGCTTAGGGAAGAAAGCAAAGAAAGATTCAGATTTCCAACCCTACAACTTTTGCCAAGCTTTATTGCCCTGTGTTCACAGCAATAAAACCACTTCCTGCTGCATTCTAAAGAGTGTGTGTGTTTAAGATCCCCTTTCAAAGCATTGTCTACTGGTATTCAAAGGAATACTGTTTTTTATCACTAGAAAACTTTTGAGGCCTCCCTGGGGACTCTACCATTTCCTTCCCCACAAGAAAGGAGAGTGTTTGGGATTTTGTAGCATTTCTTCAATTCAGCATATATGGCATATACTGCTCATGACTTTATATATATTTTTTTGAAACTATTGTCTGTGTTTAATTGGAGGTAGTACTGATACCTCAAAGACAGTTGATACTTTCACACATAGATTCAAACACTGGCAACTGAAGGATCCTATATCTTTTCTATTGGTTTCTATTTTTAATCAGATAATGTTTTAAATGTAAGATAACACTAGTAGTAGTAGTAGTAGGGACAATAATTCACTGTAGTAGTCTTAGAGTCTATCCTCCCATTATCTATTGGAATGGACAAATAGAAAGCATTGATCTAGAAGAAAGCAGTAGGCCTTGGTGGCTCACACCTGTAATCCTAGCACTATAGGAGGCTGAGGTGGGCAGCTCACCTGAGGTCAGGAGTTCAAGACCAGCCTGGCCAACATGGTGAAACCCTGTCTCTACTAAAGATACAAAAAAATTAACCAGGCATGGTGGCAGTGCCTGTAGCTGGCACAGAATGGATTGGAAGGAGAAAAAAAAGGCTGAGGAAGGAGAATTGCTTGAACCCAGGAGGCAGAGGTTGCAGTGAGCCAAGATTATGCCACTGCACTCCAGCCTGGGCAACAGAACAAGACTCCAGTCTCCAAAACAAAACAAAAAAAGAGAGAAAGAGAAATGCACTAGGAAGCTGGACATGGTGGCTCACACCTGTAATCCCAGCACATTGGGAGGCCGAGGCAGGTGATGACTTGAGGCCAGGAGTTTGAGACCAGCCTGGCCAATGTGGTGAAATCCTGTCTCTACTAAAAAAATACAAAAAATTAGCTGTAGGTAGTGGAAGGAGCCTGTAATCCCAGCTAATCAGGAGCCTGAGGCAAGAGAATTGCTTGAACCTGGGAAGAAGGCTGCAGTGAGCCGAGATTGCGCCACTGCATTCCAGCCTGGGCGACAGAGTGAAACTCTGTCTCAAAAAAAAAAAAAAAAAGAAAAGAAAAGAAAAAGAGAAAAAAGCACTATAAAACTAAAAACATTCTAGTCTTATGTCAGTACTGAAATACCACAGAAATGTTGGGGTTTCGGGACAGAACTTGAACTAAGTCACCTTCACAGAGGGTGAGGAGGGAGACCCAGGCATTTGGGATTCCTTCTCCCTCTGTTATTCACTGTGCATCTCAATAGAAGAGAGAGTAAGCCAGCTGGCGCCTCTTTGCTCTGCTCTTTCCTGAAAACAACAGGGTAGGCCTTGGGGAAACTCTCCAGAAGGCACTATTTTTACGTAATACAAAATCAACCCAGAAACCTTTTCACATGTGAGTCCTAAAACTGTAAACTGGAACCCTTTCATATGTGATTCCTGAAACTAAACAGAGACCTTTTCACATGTGGGTCCTAAAACTGTAAACGGGAACTCTTTCATATGTGATTCCTGAAACTGTAAACAGAGACCTTTTCACATGTGAGTCCTAAAACTGTAAACCGGAACTCTTTCATATGTCATTCCTGAAACTGTAAACTAAAACCTTTTCACATTTGAGTCCTAAAACTATGAAGCTAAGATTCTTCCATGTGTAACATCTAAAGTATAAGCCTATATAAAGACTGAACCTTCCTTTGTTAGATGAGCTTGGCTGTTAAGCACCTATGCCACCTTGCTCCCAGCTGAAATGAATTCCTTCCTCCTGTATTCCGTGTCCGAGAGATCCTTTCCCGCGGCCGCTCCTGCTACAAGGGAACTTCAGTTTCCTTGTCAAACTCTAGAGTGATTGGGCTAGTGGCCAGGTGTAAATCCTAAGTGCAAGTGCTTTGTAGAGCGATGAGTCTTTAAGTAGCTGCCAAAGACAATGAAGTTTGGAAAGGCTACATATTGAAGTGTATTAATTACCTGCGCTGCAAAATGATTCTTTCCAAACCAGACTATTAGTTTAATAGATGTGCTAACTCAGCTCACCTTCCTTTATGCCACACATCTATGTCATATCTTAGGAACGAAGAATGGAATATAAGGTTTCAGGAGCCTGGATTCCAGGGTGATGACTGATCAAGGGCCCTCCCATTGAGAAGAGATTAGCAGGCCAGGGCAATATGACACCTAGGAAGGTGGGTATCCTATAGAGGGAATCCTACAGTAGGATTTGAGTGCTCTAACTCAAAGCAACTTTCAATTGTATTCAGCTTTAAGCTGCGCTGCATTTGCATTTTATTGTCTCAGGGTCTTCAAGTAAAGTGTGGTGGGATGGCGGGGAGGATCTGTGCTCATGTTTGGTATGAACAAGTATAGGAAAGTATACTTTCTGAAAGGAAAGGGGTTGAAGGAATTTATATACCATATGAACATTACCTGGAAATTGTCAGAGATTCTTAAAGGTAACTTAGTAAAACCAAACAACCCAATTGCTTATGCTATTGTTATTTATTTAAAAAAAAAATTTATTTTGACAAAGAGTCTCATTGTTGCCAGGGTGGAGTGCAATGGTGCAATCTCGGCTCACTGCAACCTCCGCCTCCCGGGTTCAAGCGATTCTCCTGCCTCAGCCTCCTGAGTAGCTGGGATTACAGGCACCCACCACCACACCCAGCTAATTTTTGTATTTTTAGTAGAGATGGGGTTTCACCATTTTGGTCAGGCTGGTCTCAACCTCCTGACCTCAGGTGATTCACCCCACTCGGCCTCCCAAAGTGCTGGGATTACAGGCATGAGCCACCATGCCTGGCAGGTTTTTATTTTTTTAGGGGGAGAATAAGAATGAGGAAGAAGAGGAGGGGAAAGAACAGGAGGAAGGAAAGGGGAGAGAGGGTGAGGTAAGAGAAGGAACGGAAGAAGAAGAAGAGGAAGTGACAAAGAACTATGTGGCGCAATCTCGGTCACATATTTTTATTAACGATAACAAAGTAAATACTTTTGTGGATGAATCCTTTATAGGATAAAATGTGTTGACTTGTGGTCTTCTCGACTTGTCCTTTGGCTGTGTCTGAGGCAGGTGGCTAGAATTCAGGAGGAGGGAAGACACCTGGCAGGCAGAGAATTTTGAACTGGGGCTTCAGGAAAGTAATGAAATCAGGACTAAAAAACATATATATTTGGCCCTCCCCTGTCTTCTATTAATAATCCTTTTTGTGCACTGTTTCAGTCTTGTTCTGTAATATACCCATTTCTTCTGCTTTTCTTTTTCACACTGTAAGTAGACAGTCATCTATTTTCATCTTACTTTCTAATTTTCTCTTAAATATTATTTATTTTTTAAGGGATTCTGACTGATCACATAGATCAGACATGACCAATCGAACAGAGCCACATTGCAAAAAATAGCTTCCAGGAGCCTTTCTTGTGGACCATGCAGAAGAGCTGGTTAGAGAGAATTGCCCTTAGGACTGGGCAAATGGGGTCTCTGGCCTTGCCTGCTCCTTATGCACCCCCTTGCATCTTGAAATACCCTTCTCAACATTTTCTAAGTCTCCCATGAGTGGCTGCAGTCAGCCCAGGCTGGCAGTGCCTGGACTGAGATCCGCATGGGCTCCGTTCTGTTTCTCTCCTTTGGGACTGTCTCCCACCCTCAACCCTTCCTCCCAACACAGGAAGCCCTGAGGAGCTTCAGGACTCATGTCTGTAGTGTTGTCTTGGGGCCAGGACTGATTCCAGGAGAGTTAGCCCCGGTTAGAGATCTCATGGTTTCCAGAGAAGATGGGCTACATAGACAATTTGATACCTTTTTTTGAGACAGAGTCTTGCCCTGTCACCAGGCTGGAGTGCAGTGGTGTGATCTCGGCTCACTGCAACTTCTACCTCCCGGTTCAAGCAATTCACTTGCCTCAGCATCCCGAGTAGCTGGGACTACAGGTGCGCACCACCACGCCCAGCTAATTTTTATATTTTAGAGACGGTGTTTCCTTATGTTTGCCAGGATGGTCTCAATCTCTTGACCTCGTGATCCTCCCGCCTCGGCCTCCCAAAGTGCTGGGATTACAGGCGTGAGCCACCGTGCCCAGCCAATACATTTTTTTTTAACCACACAGTGTGGAAACAGAATTTGAATAACAATGTACTCTTGAGGAATAGAGGAAAGTTTAAGACTGGAGGATGTGAGACCAGTAAAAACATCAAAACCACTTTTACAGCTTTACTTAGTGAGTTAGGTATACTACTAAATGTAGTATAGAAAGACAAGGACAGACCTAGTCACGTTGGTTAAAATTAATATTTTAATTAATTCCATCTGAAAAGAAATCACACAATCTAAAACTGATTTTATTGATTTTTTGATACTTGAAATACTTCTTCAAGTCATCTTTTGAATTTGTAGTTATTTTTGAAAATGCCATCTCATCTAGACAGTGCTAACACACACAAGAAAACGTTTGACCACATTTGAGGCAAGATTGCAAAATAGAACCCCACAAAAACCCAGGCGTGGGGATGGCAATGGCAGAGCCAAAGAGCCTCACAAGGAGAAGAAGCAGAAGCTTGTGGGGGTGGGGATCCTTCAGGAGCTCTTCATACTTGACGGATTTTGTCAAGTTTTTCCCTTGCTCTCTCTCATGAGCTCACTTCATTTTAAATGAGATTAATTACTTTTCAAAAATTAAATAATGCAGGTAAATACAATGCACTAGTGGCATGCAAAAGAAATAAATATTAAGTGTTTCATTTACTTAATGTTTTAAAATAAATAAAATTTTTAAAACATTGGGGTCAGGTCGGGTGCCGTGGCACACCCCTGTAATCCCACCACTTTGGGAGGCCAAGGCAAGCAGATCACCTGAGGTTGGGAGTTCAAGACCAGCCTGACCAACATGGAGAAACCCCGTCTCTACTAAAAATACAAAATTAGCCAGGCGTGGTGGTGCATGCCTGTAATCCCAGCTACTCGGGAGGCTGAGGCAAGAGAATCACTTGTACCTGGGAGGCAGAGGTTGTGGTGAGCTGAGATTGAGCCATGTACTCCAGCCTGGGCAACAAGAGCAAAAACTCCATCTCAAAAAAACAAAACAAAACAAAAAAAAACAGATTCACCTGCTGGAGTTCATCTCCTAGAAAGGGTAAGCACTCCTTTATTTATGGGGCAACAATGGTCTCTCCACAGGTCAGAGATGTCTTATGTGTCTCCAGGTGGCTGTGGTCCTTCTCTTCTTGATTGTGCCTGGTCCTCTCAAGGACCTAGTGTGGTTTCTTCTTCCTCTGCCCTCCTATTCAGGGCACTGTGCCTCCCTAGAGTTTCCCTGGCTATGCAGGGCTACACCTGGACGCTTCATCTTCACTTCCTGCTTCCATGCCCCAGATGAGGGTCCCCAGGAGTCCTATGGCAGGGAAGCTGAGAGGAGCCAGAAGCCAGAGCTGGTGAATGTGCAGATATGGAGGAAGCAAAACTCCAAGTGAGTGTGTAAAAGCTTCACTGAATGTTCTCATAAGATTAGCAGGAGGAAAACTGGGAAGCTTTGGAGCTAAGAACAAGGGTGAGATAAAGTTAAGAAAAAAAATTGATTAAGGGAGACATATTTAGAAACTTGAAGTTTCCTCTTTTTTTGTCTTCCATTCTCATTTCTAGTAAGGAGTGAGATCCTCATTGCCACAGAAGTGTGGGAATAGACCTTCTCGCCTGCAGGTTTTCTTCCTTATGCAGAGCCCCCAGGGCTGAGGATTCACTCAAATTAGAAAATTGCAGCCTCTACCAACAACTATAAATGTAGTATATGAAGACAAGGACAGAACTAGACATGTTGGCCAAAAATAGGGCCTTTCTCTAGTTCTGTGACCTTATCTAGAGCCAGACACAACTGTAAACAGGGGATCAAATGTAATGATTAAGTGCTGACAGACGCCAAAGGTAGTCTTTCAGTGGCTGTCAGGAAGGATTGCCCAGAATGGAGTGGATTCACAGGCTAAGTACACTGGGAGCTATAACCAGCAAGATCCAGGAGAGAGCTACAGCTCCACA
Source organism: Callithrix jacchus (assembly GCF_049354715.1). Lineage (NCBI taxonomy): Eukaryota > Metazoa > Chordata > Mammalia > Primates > Cebidae > Callithrix > Callithrix jacchus. The sequence goes on from NC_133509.1 coordinate 55,411,887, forward strand.
GCACTTAGTGAAGGAGGGGAGCTTTCTTCCTGAGTTACAACAATGACTAGGAAGTCAGGAAATCTAGGGTCTTGTCCCAGCTATGCCACTAACTAGCAACAGGCCATGTACAAGTCACTTGAAAGGCAAGAGTTACATTTGGTCAGGGATGACAAATGTGTGACACATACACCCTTCCCCCTCTCATGCCTTCAATAGAGGCTATTATTCAACCACATCACTGACCAGAATTTTTTTCTACAGTGTTTTGGGTAGGCACTTCCTTTTTTTTTTTTTGAGATAGAGTTTTGCTCTTGTTGTCCAGGCTGGAGTGAAGCAGCACCATCTCAGCTCACTGCAACCTCTGCCTCTCAGGTTCAAGTGATTCTCCTGCCTCAGCCTCCCTAGTAGTTGAAAGTACAGGTGCATGCCACCACGCCCTGATAATTTTTGTATTTTTAGTAGAAATGGGATTTCACCATGCTGGCCAGGCTGGTCTCAAATTCCTGACCTCAGGTGATCCACCCATCTCACCTAAAGTGCTACGATTATATGTTTGAGCCACGCCGCCTGACCGGCACTTCCAATTAGAGTTGGTATGCAAACTGAAATCTACTTGCTATCCCTCGATTCCATGCTCTCTAAAGTCACTTCCAGCTCTAAAATGTAAAGTTCTGAGTTTACAACTAAGAGGTGCCCATTTTTCTGATTTAGTAGTAGCTCACTCAAAAAAAAAAATGAAAATAGAAATTTAGGATCATAATTTCATTGACTCCTCTTCCCCGCCCTGAGGCTAAGCAGGATCTTTCTTAGGTTGCACTCACCTTCCTTCTGTGCCAGAGAATCATCTTATTTGAGCTTCACACCTCTGTCAGTTCACCCTTCATGGCAGTGTCCCAGGCTTTAGCTCCCTTTTGTCTAAAAAAGCCCACAGTTAACAGTTTCATGTTTGGCATCAAGGAATCTACAGGGAAAGGAGTTTTCTCAAGCCCCTAAAAGCCAAGTCAGAAGGGAAGGCATTTAATTACTCCATTCACCGTTCTTACTCCATTCACTATTCTCCAAAGCTAATCAGATTTACAGTTCTTACCCCTTGCTGAAAAGCGATGCCAGAAACAGTACCTGATAGAACCGCGACACAAATCAGATGTTTGCAACTGTGTTTTATTGAAAGGAAGAGTGGAGGAATAAACACGGGGCCCACCTCACAACCCACTCTTCACCCCCAAAATCACACAGGGGTGGGACTCAGGAGCGGGAAGCATGTGTGTGTTGAATAGGAGCCCTAACTGGAGTTATTTCTTTCACAGCAGTGAAGGAAGAGGGGAGAGGCATCTGTGGAAATGAAGAGGTTGAGGGAGGCGGGGTATCTCACTGCTCTGACTTTAGGTGGAGCCCTCCACTGAAGCATCGAAGTGGACGGGCACATACGGGTTCCCTTCACAGGCCACAATGATGTGTCTCTCCTTCTGGCTGGTCCGGTATGCACAGTTGGGGTACCTGGAGCCGTTTGTCAGGCGGCAGTCGGTGATACGCATGCTGGAGCTGCTCTTGTAGCAGTTGGGCTGCCCGTTCTTGCAGGTGACCTTTTCCTGGAAGCAGACATTCTGGACATCTACCAGGGGCTCGTGCACAAAGGTGTTCACTGGTTTGCACCGTCCCTGTGTCATATTCCGGCGCCTCATCATGTTGTTGCAGTAGGTGGGGTTGCTGCTGGGGGAACCATCTGAGTCCATGTGCTGCCGCTGGAACTTCTCGGCCCGGGATTCCTTGCCCAGGGAAGGCTTGGCCCAGCCCAGCACCAGCAGCACCAGGACTAACAGAGGGAGCAGGGCGAGGGACTTCTCCAGAGCCATGGTGGCCTCGCTTTCCTGGAAAAGCCTAACTGGGTAAAGGAGAAAGAAGGAAAAGAGGCCTCTTAAAAAAAGAACTCCAGCTCCCACCTATGGCTTCCCTGGTTTAGTTTCTGTTTCAGATCAGCCAGAAAGGCGTCCGTCCCTCTTCCTGAGGGTTTTCGTGTAATAAGACACTCACGTGTACCCTTCTCCACGAGTGTTTTATTGCCACTCTCCAAATCAAGATCTTCTTCCTTTCTAGGTGGTGATCTATGAAGTGACCTAAAATCCTGTCAGTTACTATCTTTGAATACTGGAGTTTCTTTGATCCAAAATATATTGTACCCAGTGCTCAAATGGCTCATCAAAACATCAGTTTGAATAAATCATGAGCAAAATTGTATCCCCAACATCCAGGACCTTGGGTGACAGAGCCTTGTTGTCTTACAGCACAAGGGAACTCAGACCAGTGCTTGACACTGGCATCATAAAGGATTCCATTGTATTCCAACAAGAAATGCTGGCGAGCCCCCAGCTTGGGGGCTCCTTCTTCTCCAGTCCCATGGATGCTCTGCAGCCTGCATGTTACACCCTGACCTGCCTGCCCCCAGCTGATGTTGCCTGGGCCATATTTTGTCAACGCTAGCATCATCCAAGCTTTCTCAGTGCTGTGGACTGGCCCTGGCTCCCTCTTCTCCAACCCTGAAGCAGAAGCAGAAGCATCACCTGAGACCACCTCTTGGGCTGCTTACCTGGATCTCCAGCTTGGTAATGAAAGGTCAGCTTCTGCAGTCACTCAGCTGCTGAAGTGTGGACCTTATACAGATTACAAAGGGGTTTGGCTTCCAAAGAGGAAAAAGTGGGAGGAGCATCTCGGGCTCTGTTCAAATAAAATCAAGGACAGTGGGAGGAAGGAGTGGTAAATCACCCCGGCCACCAACTTTCCAGAGCTGCTGGAGAAAGAGTTAATTTTTGCCTATATTCTTCCTATGTGAACCACATCTGTCTGATGATTCACAAGGAGCAGCAGAGAAAGCCACTGCAGCACTGGTGCCCAAACCTGGCAAACTTGGGACAAAGTCCTTGTTACCTCTTTGTGGACCATGATAAATTTATATTAAATAAATGTATATGTCTTTCACTTTTTAATCTGCCTTCTGTTATAGAGCCCCACCTTAGAACTTAAGACAGATAAGAAAGGTATTTCCTCCCCTACATTATCTAGATTTCTCCATGAAACACCCATCATGGCATAGACAAATTGGTTACTATCTTAAGTCAACATTGGTAGGAAAACTTTGAAAAGACAACTGAACTTACTTTTGGGGTCATGTGTCACTTGTCAAAAATATAACTCTGGAAAAACTGTAAAGTTGAGACATGGTTGGAAACCAAAGCCTCTTTGGACACCTTCAGACTGTTAGATGAAATAAAACCTTAGACAAATGTACATGAAATAAAACCTTAGACAAGTGTACATTTTAGCTGAGTTTATTTGAGCAAAGAAGAACAGAACAAAACAGAGCAAACAAAACAAAAACAGTTAAAAAATCAGGCAGCCCTTGGAACCAGAGCAAGGTCAGAGAACTCCAACCAATGACATAATCTGATAGCATCTATAGGAGACAGAAGAAGCATGGTACAGAGGCAGCCTCATTGGTTACAGCGTAATTGGTTACAGAGTCTCCTGCAGTTAACCAAAGCTCAGCTACAACGTATCATTAAACTACCATATTGGTTTGATCTGCTAGGCTTAGTGCAGGAGCCTAGTCCAAATCCATGTCCTTCCATAAATTTTATTTCACAAGACATTTAACTGGCTTTCACCCTCCATGGGATTTGACAATGTTTTAGATATTGCATGTCTGTTTTCAGGATGAGTTGAAGAATTTCCTTGCCAAAAAGCTACAACCCTTACAGCCATGAACAAGCAGCTTGATTTTGTGTTTTCAACCTGGGGCATCCCACCTTTTATATCAAGTGACTGAGGCACACACTTTAAGGCAACCTTTATAAAAGAACTCTTACTCAAAAACTATACCATCCTTACCAAACACAAGTTCCTGGAAAAGCTAAAAGGACTCATGGCATCCTTAAATTAAAATAAGCAAAAATTTCAGAAATCCTTGAGCTCCCTTGCCCAAAATTATACCCACTATCCTTTATGGATATACAGGCCACTCCCCTGAGGACACATAGGTTATCACCCTATGAATTGATACCTGGAAGGTCCAAGCATTGAGAGATTTCACTTCCAATACTAGAGTCGGTCCTACTCCATGCAGACATGACAAAATACCGCAAGGGACTCATCTATTGTACCCGGTCCTATCACCAACAGCTTAAGGCCCGCTTCCTACAAAATCTTCCTAAACAAACTCTCCATGATCCTCACCTAGGGGATTTGTCTACTGGAAGAAAAATCAGAGAAAAACTGCTTTTGAACTTCATTTATAAGGAAGATACTTTGTCAGAATCTGTTAACAATAGATACAGCAGTGAGACTCTAAGGAACCAATCTTTGAGTTCGTGTTTCACAACCAAAAAAGAGATTCAAAATTCCACATAATTGGAAGGCCACTCCAATTGTGTCTACACCATTGCCAATGCTTCTTGTGATACTCAGGTCAAGGACACAGGTAAGGTTAAAAAAAAAAAAGCCATACATTGCTTCAAAAAAAAAAAAAAGCTATTAATATTGGATCTCTAAGGTCCTCATGGCCTATGGGATTCGTCTTCTTGGCCTGGGTTAAGCAACTGGAGTTCCTGGTTCCAAAGCATCTCAGAGAGACTATCAGTTGTTCTTGTTTTTGTGATAGTGGTCATGATGCTAGTCTGTTCCATTTTATCCAGAGTTTTAAATGTTTCTATGCAGCCACTCTCTCATCAGATGATTGCCATAATGATACAATAGAAGATCAAGAAGATCTTGCAATACCGTTCACTATGAAGATGACTGAACAATTTAGGAGTGGTGAGTATCTGAAATTCTAGCTTTCCCTGAGTTGGTAAACTTCTCAGAAGTCAGAGAATGACCAAAAGCGGGGACTGAAAGACTGACCACACAAATGAACAATGGCCAGACCATGTATAAAGCTGGAACTCTGACCTGTATTCTCCAGCCATAAGTATGAGAAGCCAACCTACTATATACAGCAAATAATCCAGGAAGCCAGACAACTCCTGTAGCAATTGCCCCAGACAGCTAGGACTTGATTATTCCTATTTTATTTAATTTTTTCCTTGTTTGAAAGTCTCTCTTATGGAGTTGATTAATAACTGAAAAGTTCCCTAATATTTATTTCCACTTCCCCAAATTAGGACCAATCAGAGAAAAGCCAATATACATCCTTAATCCATCATATAGAATGCCCACCCACAGCTTCCCCATGCTGCTGCCTGCAACCAGAGCATCCCTGAAGCCTTCCCTGTTTTCCATTGTAAAGATTCTCACTCTCCTGCCTGCTGTGAGTGTCTGCCAAGTGATGGTAGTTGCCTGCCATCTTTGGCCAACTCTGAATAAACAGCCTTTGCTTATTCTCATTTGGGTGGCTGTGTTCATTTCCACAAGATCTTGAGAAGAATAAGGAATTGGGTATGTACAGGGTAAGGATGTTTTTACAAGAAAAGCTCAGATAATCTGAAGGATGTCCTGTCATTAGGCTGGCTCCAAAAGCTCAGCACAGCCCCCAAATACACGTGTACAAGCACACACACACCCTATATGCACATATGTACAATATGCACGTGCGTGCGCGTGCGCGCGTGCGCGCGGACACACACACACACACACACACACACACACACACACACACACACAATCAATAGATGGTATTCCGGGATTCCTTCTGAAGCCCAGAAAGTGAGAAAGCAAAGGAAAATTAGAACAGGAAGAGATGGAAAAGTAGGGGCAGACAAAGGGAGGGGAGTGGTGTTTGAAAGTAGAGGGAAGTGAGGGAAAAGGATGGAAGAATTAGCCTAAAGAGATCCAAAGCCCATGCTGTCCCATGCCTCCCACCTATTCCCTGCAACCTGGATGCCTATGAAGATAAAGTAGGATAACAGCCAAGATGACATCCCTCAACTCATTCCGTTTTTTTTTTTTTTTTTTTTTTCAAGAGAGCTGTTGCCCATCTCAGCTCACTGCAGTTCAAGCGATTCTGCCTCCTGGGTTCAAGCGATTATCCTGCCTCAGCCTCTTCAGTAACTGAGATTACAGGTGCCTGCTACCATGCCCGGCTTTTTGTATTTTTAGTAGAAACAGGGTTTTGCCATGTTGGCCAGACTTGTCTTGAACTCCTGACCTCAAGCAATCCACCCACCTTGGCCTCCCAAAGTGCTGAAATTCCAGGCATGAGCCACTGCTCCTAGCCAACCCTTCGTCTTTTGTTGAAAGCTCGGTTCTGGCCTGCAGGGTCCTCTTCCCTTGCGCGCTTAGGCCACTTACTGGCTAATGCTGACCTATGACAGATCAAGGAGCAGAACTGAGCAAGAAGCTACAGTGGCAGAGTCAGAGTCCTTCATTTTAAGTTCCCTCCAGCTGGGCACTCTTCCTCTCTTCTTTCTCTAATGTCTGAGTGGCCTCAGACATTAAAGAAATTGGGACAGATAACAGTTAAGAGTTCTCAGTCATGTCTGAGGAAGTATGTCTGAGTCTGAGGGCATGTGAGGGGCAGGACTGCACCTTCAGCAAAGCTGTGCTTCGTCTTCAGGTCTCAGCCTCTCCTTCCTGAGTTCCTTCCCTGTCTCTCTTCTTCCACACATCTACACAGAAACTCCTTGCCCCGCCCCCGCCAACCCCACCTCTCTGTCTGTCCTCTCTCTTTTCTTCTTAAGAATCCAGAATTGGCCAGGTGTGGTGGCTCGCTCCTGAATCCCAGTACTTTGGGAGGCCAAGGCAGGCAGATCACAAGGTCAAGAATTCAAGACCAGCCTGGCCAACATGGTGAAATCCCATCTCTACTAAGAATACGAAAATAGGCCAGGCGTGGTGGCGGGCGCCTATAATCCGAGCTACTCTTGAGGCTGAGGCAGGAGAATCTCTTGAACCCAGGAGGCTGTGGTTGCAGTGAGCCGAAATTGCACCACTGCACTCCAGCCTGGGCAACAGAGCAAGACTCCATTAAAAATAAAATCCAGAATCATTTAGACCATAGTCAGACTGAATATACATATTTAAGCCTTATTTCCAAATATAGAATAAAATGTTTTAGTTCCAGGGTGGGCGCAGTGGCTCACACCTGTAATCCCTGTACTTTGAGAGGCCTAGGTGGGAGTATCACAAGGTCAGGAGTTCAAGACCAGCCTGGCCAACATGGTGAAACCCCAACTCTACCAAGAATACGAAAATTAGCCAGGCATAATGGCATACTCCTGTAATCCCAGCTACTCAGGAGTCTGACATAGGAGAATCCCTTGAACCTGGGAGGCGGAGCTTGCAGTGAGGCAAGATTGTGCCATTGCATTCCAGCCTGGGTGACAGAGTGACACTTTGTCTCAAAAAAAAAAAATTTAGTTCCTTTTAAAAGGACTTCACTCAATGAGAGTGGATATAACGGAATCATTTTCTTGGGGAGAGCATCTCCTGGCTCCCCAAAATCTCTCTGCAGAAACATGTACTAACCTGAGTGTGAAGGAATTGGTGTGAGGGGGAAATATCCAATTGCATAAAGGTGAAAAACAAGGAGGTGGAGGCTGGTGGGCTCCAGAAATTATGAGTGCAACTGGCCTACCTCAAGTCCTTGGGAGCCTGAGCCTGTCCTCCTTAGAAAGTGACTGCAGTGAAGATATCAGATTTCTTAACACTTTTCCCAAAATGCCAACTTCTCTGTCACTGAGCATGGCTAGGCTACCCAGGTCCCAAGTTTGACTTTCTGATAGGAGGACAAACTTGAGAGTTCAAGGCCACCACTGACAGTCACGTCAGGAAACCACAGCAGTAACCGGCCTGCTCCCAGGCTTCAGTGGGGACATAAAGGGAAGTACATTTTTGCCCTTTTCACAGAGTGCCTGGAATTAATCCCTGAAATCCTCCTAAAGCCAGAGGCAGCCTTAGAAGGTTAGAACTACACCACACCCAAAAACTCAGGGCCCCAAGGAGCCTCCTTAGAGACAGGCTGTGGGAAGGCCCACCCCTCCCATGTTCTTCTCTCAGGTAACACATATGCCCCTGTCCCAGTCTACACAGTTTTCCTGACTGGAGCAAAGGTCAATTTGAATTGCAGGAACTTGGGAGATTTTATAATCCTATGGGCTAAAGAGTCTCTTAGGAGACAGTATAGGCCCTCAAGCCCGATCTAAAACTAAGCATTAATAGGCCTCAACTGAGAAACCTCCTCCCCGGTGAAACATTACGCAATCTTTTCCCAATTTCTGTCTCCTGCCCACACTGCAACGTTTTGCCTCATGTGACAAACCAACTACTGAAGGGGAAAATGCATCCGTGGCTGTGCTGGCTACCAGTCCTGTTGTTTATTCCTCTTCGATAAGACTCTCCATCTCTCTGTCTTTTGGCCTCTCACCCCCACCCCACCCCCACAGCATGAACTGGGAGAGGAAGAGGTTCTGATGCCGAGCCCTTGGCAGAGGCCCAGCAGGCACAGGTTCTACCTTCCCAGACAGTGGCCCTGACTGGCCTGTGAGCCCACCAGGTGCAATCAACAGTCTGGTCTCCAGAACACACAGGGGGCCTCCACCTGCCCTGGCACCACCATCCCATCCTCCTGACACTATCGGTTTTCCTCAGCCCCAAGGACAGGGTTCACTCTCCATATGTCCCTTCCCACCCCACAGACCAGCCCAGGTCTTTTATAATGGAAATCATAAAAAGAAAGACAGAGACTTCATTGTCTGTGATTGCTGATTACAGAAGACCTGATTCCCTTTCAGCCTGGGCTGTTCAGTGGTCTCTTGACTTCACCCATTTTTTGAGAATTTTTCCTATCCCTGACTCAACCCACCAACACCACCGTTCCCCCGTAGAGCAGGCGCCAGTGCCTAGCAGCCCTTTCCTAAGAGACAGCCCACTTGCCCCAGCTCTTCTAAGAGCTTATTGCTGAGGTTGTCAAGGTATGAACTTTTGACCAGGACTCCCATGTGAAAGAAAACATGAACATTTACTTTTGAATTCAAGGAACAAAAAGACACAAGCAATGGAAAGTAACTCCCTCCCATTGTACACAGGAGGAGATTGAGGGACAGGGCAGACCAAGGTCAGACAGCACCTTGGCAGCAGAGGTGGAAAGCTGCCTCCGTCCCCGGCTTCCCCACTCTGTGTGGCAGTGTTCTCACTATATCATGCTGCTGGGTGTGCTGAGCAGGGAGGCTGCCTCCAGGATGTGCACTCAAAGTGCTACACTTATGGTGAAACTGATCTCTTCTTGTAGGTCTGGATTTCACCCAGAGTCCTCCCACAGCTCTTCCTGCTGGGAATTGTGGTGGGAGAAAACATTGCTGCTGATCCCTTCTGAGGAGTTGGGGGATTGGAGACTCCTACTGAGGTCTCATTAGGGGCCCTTCACTGGGGCAGCTGGAGTGTGGGTGAGCAGGTCAGGGCCCCCACCCTTTAGTCCATGGAAGCATTTGTTGATTCCACAGAGACACTGGAGGAAGGGAAGCCCTCTTATGAGGATGAGGCCTGTAGGAGGACAGCTGCTCTGAGCAGTAGGGCCTCACACGCTGGTTTCATCAAGGAAACAAGGTCTAGAGGAAAATCATTTGCTTAGAAATGTTTCCACCTGAGCACGGTGGTGCACGCCTGTAATCCCAGTACTATGGGAGGCCGAGGTGGGTGGATCATTTAAGGTCAGGAGTTCAAGACCAGCCTGGCCAACATGGTGAAAACTGTCTCTACTAAAAATACAAAAATTAGCCAGGTGTGGTAGTGCATGTCTTTAATCCCAGCTACTAGGAGGCTGAAGCAGGAGAACTGCTTGAACCCAGGGGGCAGAGGTTACAGTGAGCTGAGATTGCATCACTGCACTCCAGCCTGGGCGCCAGAGCAAGAGTCACTAAAAAAAAAAAAAAAAAGGCAATGTTTCTTATCACATCTTCCATCTTCTGCCTCCTCCTTCTGTTAATCCTGAGGATTGTCATAATGACATGGTAGTGCTTCTTTTCATGTAGGAGGACATATTGCCAAGGGACAAAGCACACAGATGGGGGAGTCTATCAGGCCTATCAAGGTGAAGAGAGGCTGGTCTTATCTCATTTAGGGAACAAGTTTCACATATTCTTCAAAGGACTCTGTTATCTGTCACTAAATTCAGTCTTCTGACCCGTTATCTGACCTGCTTCCCTCACTCCAATCTGATCTGGCTGAGTTCCTACCCCCTGAACATGGTTCTTACTTCTCCAGAAAAGCCAGTCTTTAACCTCTCTCTGCCTTTCTGGTTCTGCCCCAAACTCAACTCTACTTCCTCTTCTTTCCTTTTCTTTTAGCTATTTATATCTCTTATATAGCAGGTAAAAAGCAGACCTTAGCAGAGTTATAGTTGTTTTATGTGAGCAGAAGAGGGTATCCTACTCAGCACATACACATGTGAGGAAAAGTGTGGGTATCTGTGTTTCTGCACTAAGGTGTAGGGTTTGTTTTTTTGAAGTTCTAACCTCTATGCTTCTTCCACCATCCTCCTAAATTCCCATGAAAGACCAGCAAAAAAAGGTATTTTTACCCCAATATGGATTTTGTGTATGTTCACATTAAATAAAATTCACAAAGTCCTATATTTCTATGAAAAAATTAAATGCCACAGTGTATTCACACTTATAGGAATTTAAAGCTTTCATTGTAAATCTAAGGCAACATAAAGAGTAAATGCTGTAATTTAATGTATAAATTTATTATATGTTGATGTCTACAGTAGAAAAAAGAATTTTGGTCTGTCTGTGGTTTCATCATTAATTCACTAGGTTAAATAGAAAGCTTCAAGAATATAGTACTAGCAGATACCCAAAAATTACAGATAAATCTAGTAATGGAGCTTATAATACAGAATTAGGAGGTATTCATTAATGAATTTTGGATACAAGTCAACAGTCAGTAAATATTCATTAGGAAGTTGAAGTATATATTTCTCTAAGTTATGAAGTGACCTAGATATGGAATATTGAAAAAGATACAAAATATTTAAATTCTTGCTAAACTAATAGAATATACTGTTTGTATTTTCATCACTTACAATAACATTATTAACATTTTACAGTATAATTCTCCACACTTTTGTCTATGTGTATGATTTTATAAAATATGAGGCACTATAAAACTGCTTCAGATTCTGCTTTTTCTCTTCAAATGCATCTGGGGTCCTAGTAATATTTAATTTCTTAATCTGAGTAGTGGTGAACACAGATCTGTTTGCTTTGAGTTAATGTACTGAGCTATGTAATTATGATTTTTCTGTGTGTATGTTTCAATTTTTTTAAGTTTATTTAAAAATGTATCCTAGGCTGGGTATGGTGGCTTATGCCTGTAATCCCAATATTTTGGGAGACTGAAGCAGGTAGATTGCTGGTGACGAGGAGTTCGAGACCAGCCTGGCCAACACAGGGAGACCTTGTCCCTACTAAAAATTTTAAAAATTAGCCAGGCATGGTGGCTTGCACGTGGACCAGCCTGCGCACTGTAGGAGAAACCTTGTCTCTCCCAAAAAACAAAACAAAACAAAAATTAAATTACCTGGGTGCGATGGTACATGCCTGTAGCCCCAACTACTCAGGAGACTGAGGTGGCAGGATGGCTTGAGCCCAAGAGGGTGAAACTGCAGTGAGCCATGATCAAACCACTGCATTCCAGCCTGGGTGACAGAGTGAGACCTTGTCTCAAAAACAAAAACAAAAAAACAAAAATCCATCCTATTCCAAGTCAACATGTATCTATATTACTCTGAATGGCTCTACAGTATTTCATGTTATGGATATATCATAATTCATAAAATAAATTCTGTATTTGGGGACATTTATAAGATTTACAACTTTTTACATGTACACTGTCTTCAATAAAAACTCATATATTTGCATTTATACTCTTGAGTCATAGGGCAGATTCCCTCTGAAAATAAACCCTGAGATTAAAATGTTCATTTAAGATGTTTACTGGGGAGAAATCTTGGAGCAATACCTGCAGAGGGAGTGAAGGAAGCATAATTGGATGGGGGAGGTAGAACTTTCATGCAGTCACAACAAAGGTCTTGGCCAATCCCATAGGAATGCTAGCTTTCTCTAGAACTAGATTGACCTTCAGAATTAAGGTAAAGGGACCAAGCCTTTATATCCCCTCACCATTTATTAGATGTGGACTGCCCCTGGGGAAGAGGCTTTACTTTTAGCAGGATGGTTCTCTGCCACTGTTACAGTCTCACCAATGCACCACAATGTAGCAGTCTCTTGTTGCCCAAGGTAAAAACACTAAAACCTTTCTCACTAAAACCTTTCCCAATTCTCCCCCACCCTATTCAGACAAACTTTTGCTTCTAGATAATCAAAAAGAACAACAAATTCAAGCCACATTAAATACATTTGAAGAAGGAAGTGTATACATTCAAGAGGGGGAAAATTATTAAAACAAGTAGTTTGGACAGTTCCTCTCCAAAGAGTTTCACTTTGTTACAAACAAGGTGTTCTTCTCCAACAGGTTTTTACTTCCTTGTTCCATCTGTCCTCAAGTCTTATTTCCCTGTTCTTTGCCTAAATTAATCTTGCTTGCCAATCTATCAGCCTCTCCCACCCTGCTATGCTCAGGCATGCCTACCAAGAAATCACCCCCTCTCAGCTATAAGAGCTTTTCCTGCTGTAACAGCTTTTTCCCACCAAAACTAATCTTCCCAGCTTCCCACAGATATAACCCGTATTCCTGCAGTTTTCAAGTTATCCAATCGGGTTCAGCTTAGATTGTGCAGTCTTGTCATTAACACATTCTATTAAAAGCTGACAAATCCACTCCTCATTGGACCTGAATTTTGGCCAGAAAATTGAGGGTTTGAGGATAGGCTCTCAAGTCCAAATAAAACAACAATATTTTATCATTTGCTGATTCTTTTATATTTATTATCTTTCCAATATTTTAACATAAGTTCCAGAAGAGTAACAGGAGGAATTTTATCATCTGATTGGCTCTTTATCTTCCCTGTCTTACTTGAAACATTTCCCATCTTGAAGGTTTGGGGTGGTGCCCAACTAGGATGGGCCTTTTCCGTGGAGTTTTCAACCCCCCTTACTGGAGGTTTCTAACACTCCTGGTTGCAGGGTTGGGGTGGGAGCTCAACTTCTTCTATTAGAAGTTTCTTGCCCTGCCTTCCCTTGGAGGCTTGCCTAGTCTCAGCCTCTCCTATCAGAAGTTTCTTGCCTTCTCTTTCCCTGGGGGTTTTGTTAAAGCTCAACCTCTCCTATTAGGTCTCTTGCCTTTCCTTCTCTGGAGGTTTAACCCCACCTGATGGAGGCTTCTTGCACAGCTCTCTCTTCACTTCCTCTGCTCTGGCCACTTCCCTCAAGGGACTGCTTCAGACTGCTTCGAGGAGCCGTATGAGGTGACCATGGAACCACAAAATGGACTCACTCACTCACTCCACATGCACTTTCAACCTCCAGAATCTTCCCCCCTCAACCTCCCAACCACCAAGGAAATACTTTGCCACTCCTCTGACACTTCTTACCTTGGTCTGTGCACAGAGTTACCTGGTCACTATGGTGTTAAAAGCCTTTTCTCCCCTGTTGCTGAGAGTCCAGGTTAATTCATCACACAGGGTGAGTCTCGATTCCTTTCCCCTGAGGTCACCACAATGAGGCAGCAGGATGCATCTCCTCATGAGAGGTGATCAGAGACTCTTTTCCCAGGGGGAGAATGAAGTCCCCATATGGGCCACCAAATTCGTTGGGAACAAATGCTCGGTGCTGCAAAGAAGAATCAGCAGTGAGACAAAGGATCTCTCAGCAAGGCAAATTTACTTTCTGCAGAAAGAGTGCTACTCGCAGATGGAGTGATGGCAAGCACACATAGAACAAAGGAGAGCAAGAGTTTTTATTATCTCTTAATGCAGCTTGAACCTGTTACTGTGTCCTGCCTCCTTTAGCTGGAGTTGGACTGCAGAATCTAAGCTCAACCCAGCTGGCTAACTTGAAAAGTGCGGGAATGCGATTACATCAGTGGGAAGCTGGGAAGATCAGTTTCGGCAGGGAAAAGCTGTTACAGCAGGGAGGGGGTGATTTCTTGGTTGGCATGCCTGAGCACAGCAGGGTGGGAGGGCCTGATAGATTGACAGGCAAGATTAATTTAGACAAAGAACAGGGAAATAAGACTTCAGGACAGAACAAGGAAGTAAAAACCTCTTGGAGAAGAACACCTTGTTTGTAACAAAGTGAAACTCTTTGAAGAGAAACTGTCTTAAACTTTGTTTTTAACAGTTCCCAATTAATACATGTTAAGTAAATTAATGTCTTATTGTAGAAAACTAGGAAGTCAGAGAAGATTAACTGACTAGGAACATAGATAATACCACACAAAAAGTATTAGTCATGGCTGAGAATCAAAAGGTGATTGTGGAAGAAATGTAACGTGTTTTTCATAGAGGAGGACTGTAACCACCCAATGGGTTTGCCTTGCCCACTGCCTAGACAGAGCCAATTTATCACACCAGGAGAATTTCAATGGAGAAAGAGTAATTCACACAGAGCTGGCTGTGCAGGAGACTGGAGTTTTATTATTACACAAATCAGTCTCCAAGCGTTCAGGCAGCAGAGTTTTTACCTACAACATGGTGGGTTGGAGGAAGCCAGTGAGCCAGAGTGCTGATTGGTCAGTTAGGAGATGAAGCTGTCCTCTTGCTCAGAGTCAGCTCCTGGGTTGGGCCAAAAGATCAAATGAGCCAGTTTATCTGAATTGTTGCCTCTTTATTGGAGAGCTAAGCTTCTCATTTATTCCTGGAGGCTGAGGCAGGAGAATCACTTGAACCCAGGAGGCCGAGGTTGCAGTGAGCTGAGATTGTGACACTGCACTCCGGTCTGGGAGACAAGAACAAGACTTGTCTCAAAAAAAAAAAAAAAAAACAGCCTGAGGTCAGGAATTTGAGACCAGTGCAGGGTCTGCAAAATATCTCAAGCACTGATCTTAGAAGGAGTTTAGGGAGGCTCAGAATCTTGTAGCCTCCAGCTGCATGACTCCTAAAGCATAATATCTAATCTTGTGGCTAAATTAGTCCTACAGGCAATCTAGTCCCCAGGCAAGGAGGAGGTCTGCTTTGGGAAAAGGCTATTATTGTTTTTGTTTTAAACTATAAATTAGGTTTCTCCCAAAGTTATTTCAGCCTAGCCCAGGAATGAACAAGGACAGCTTAAAGCTTAAAAGCAAGATAGAGTCAGTTAGGTTAGATCTCTTTCACCGCCTTAGTCATAATTTTGCAAAGGTGGTTTCAGGAAGGTGTCATGATGTGTACAATATTATCTGAAAAAGAATAAATAAGAAGCCTAGCTCTCCAATAAAGAGGCAACAATTAATGACTGCTACTGTAGAAGGGATAAGTTATCAATAATAGAGAAGTGGTGTAATGAATATAGCTCAGGTAATATAAAAGGTCAGGGAAAAAAGTGTGTTTTTTCTCCTGCTCTGCCACTCATAACTTAATGAGATTTTTTATAAATTTGTAAGCTCTTAAAAACTACCAATGTTGATCTGGCACAGTGGCTCACACCTGTAATCTCAGCACTTTGGGAGGCGGGGGTGGGCAGATCACCTGTGGTCAGGAGTTTGAGACCAGCATGGTCAACATGGTAAACCCCTCTCTACTAAAATACAAAAATTAGCTGGGCACAGTGGCAGGCGCCTGTAATACCAGCTACTCGGGAGGCTCAGGCAGGAGAATCACTTGAACCCCGGGAGACAGAGGTTGCAGTGAGCTAAGATTCTGGCATTGCACTCCAACCTGGGCGACAAGCACAAGACTCTGTCTCAGAAAAAAAAAAAAAAAAATCCCAGCCAAACAAACTTCCTAGCCTAGATCCCACCACCAGAGATTCCTGAGCTAGTCAGTGTGGGGTGGACCTGCTAATCATTATGTTTAGACCTCTCCTAGTAATTTAGACGTTCAGCCAGGGTTGAAATCTACTTTCACAGGCTGGGCACAGTGGCTTATGCCTGTAATCCCAGCACTTTGGGAAGAAGGCAAGTGGATCACCTGAGGTCAGGAGTTCAAGACCAGCCTGGCCAACATGGTAAAACCCAGTCTCAAGGGAGAAGCATGCAGCTTGTTGCAATCTGAACGAAAAATGAGTGCTACATACACAGTTGTCTAGTTTTTCTTTTCCTCAATGGAAATTGTTTCATGTTGTAGCCCATTTAAAACTTCCCCCTTCCCCCACTCTAGTCTCCTAAAGAGCTGGGGAAGCTCTTCGTTGGAGAGTTGAGCTTTGAAACAACTAATGAGAGCCTGAGGAGCCATTGTGAGCAATGGAGAACGCTCACAGACTGTGTGGTAATGAGAAATCCAAACACCAAGTGCTCCAGGGGCTTTGGGTTGTTGATCTTTTAAGGGAATAGGAAAAAAAAGTTTTCTTACTATAATAAGGATACTTAGATCTACGAGACTAGTGGGTTTCATTTTATGAGCCAAATCTAATCAGTCAGGCAGTTACCCATAGGGTTCTGCAATCAGTTAGCCAAGCTGATCATGAAAAAGTCAGAAAGAGTATCTAGGACTTACCAACATTTATCTACCTAGTCATATCCTCATAAAATTAGAATCAGAAAATGATAACAGTAATATTTATTGTTATTTGATATTGTTTTGGAAATCCTGGCCAAATCAATAAGATGTGAGAGAAAATTGTGGTTAGGGAATTTGAAACAAAAGAAACTACTGTAGCATTTTCTGTAAGTAATTAAGTAGAAGAAAAAAAACATAGATCACTTTTAAACTTCTAGAATTATAGCAAGAGTATAGAAATGACCAGCTATAAAGGTACATATATGATTATCTTTTTGAAAATAGTTCTATCTTTGAAGTATTTATCAGTTTGTGGGAACTAAATAAAATGATCCAGGTAAAGCATCTAGAAGAGTTCAGCCAGCTCGTATGACCAGAGTCGCAGCCTTATTTGCCTGAATAATGAAATCATTATTGATTTAAGTTCTCAGTTATGAAACCATATGTCAGAGTTACCCAGGACCATCCCTATGTATGCTGCTGTCCTGGCTTAATTACTAATAATATTCCTTTTTGCTCTCAAAAGTATCACAATTCAGACAGCAAATTAGATGGGCACTCTATTCAGAGCACAAAGTAAGCCCTCCATAGAGATCATTATATTGTTATTATTATCAGTTTAATGTGGCTTCTGAAAAGGTCACAATGAACAGTTAAGTTTACATTCTGAATTAGTAGGAGTGAAAATGATTGACATTTTTGTTTGGGCAGGAAGGACAGACTGACTGTTCCCTCATTCTGTCTTTATATAGAACTGGAAAGCAGCACAAAAGGAGGGAGATGTGTCAAGGAATACCAGTTGGGCAGAGGCTGCTTTGAGGCATCTGCCGAAGGTTATGAGTCACTGCAGACACACTGAGAGTCACACTGGAGGAATGTGCAGCAGACAAGGGAGAAGCTCAAAGTGATGCTTCTGAAAGAGACTTGGGACACTGTGTACAATTAATCACCTCTCCACAGGGGTGACTGTGGGAGCCACAGCAGCGCTTGAAACTTCCAGGGGTAACACTGAACATGGAAATTTGTGGAAAGGAAACAAAGGAGGTGGATGAAAGCTGGAGGAACAAGTGTTTAAACAATGCAGCTTTTCTTGCACTGGAAGGTTGTCTTTGGGTACTAACCTTCTGTGTGGTAGACAGAGGGTGGCCAGGAAGAGGAAGGAAACCACCGAGAGAGGCAGTAGCAGTCTTGCCTGTGGTCCCCTGTGGTGCCCTTTCTTTTGAGCTCTTTCTCCAACCCTTAATCCGTGTCAGGCTCCTGGAGGAGCTTTACTGGGCAGCTTCAAATCTCCCCAGTTTGCCCTGTCCCCAGAAAAACAGACCATTGAAATTGCTATTTCAGAGCTGGAAGCTGGTCAGCCAGCTCAGATGACCGGAGTTGCAGCTCTTATTTGCCTGAATAATAAAATCATTATTGACTTAAGTTCTCAGCAAACAGTGGGGTATTTGTTTAACATTTCTGAGCTGCTGCTCAAGTTCCAAAAAATGTCCCCTTCGAAAGAAAAGTATTTAAAATTGGATTGGGAGTAAGGAGTACGTGAAATAATGCTATGGGGGGAGCGGAGTTCTGGGTTTTGCAGTGAACTTTCACTGAACTTCCAGCTCCTTAGGCCATGCTCCTTGTCATCTGTCCATCATGCCCAATGGCCAGCCTCAAGGGAGAAAAGAGAGTTCTCTCTTCACGATAGCCAAAACTACCTGCCTGTCTGTCTGTCTATCATCTCGGTCTCTTTTTTTTTTTTTTTTTTTGAGACGGAGTTTTGTTCTTTTTGCCCAGGCTGGAGTGCAATGGCACAATCTCAGCTCACTGCAACCTCCACCTCCTGGGTTCAAGTGATTCTTCTGCCTCAGCCTCCCGAGTAGCTGGGATTATAGGCATGCACCACCACACCAGGCTAATTTTGTATTTTTAGTAGAGATGGGGTTTCTCCCTGTTGGTCAGGCTGGTCTTGAACTCCCGACCCCAGGTGATTCACCCTCCTCGGCCTTCCAAAGTGCTAGGATTACAGGCATGACCTACTGTGCCCAGCCTATCATCTCAGTCTCTAAACCACTTCCTCGCTCCTGATTCTCTGCCCACTTAACTTGTCAACTGTGACTTTGTGGAACATAATATAATGAAAAAAGGCATGGGCTTTAGGGAAATTGGCCCCAATTTAGGCATGAATTTGAGCCCCAATGCCACTGCATAACCTAAAGCTAATAACATCATTTTGCATAACACACTTACTAAACAATACTTTTTTTGTTTGTTCATTTTGTTTTTTAGATGGAGTCACCCTCTGTTGCCCAGGCTAGAGTACAGTGGCATGATCTTGGCTCACTGCAATCTCTGCCTCCTGGGTTCAAGCTATTCTCCTGCCTCAGTCTTCTGAGTAGCTGGGACTACAGGCATATACCATTATGCCCAGTTAATTTTTGTATTTTTAGTAGATATGGCATTTTGCTATGTTGGCCAGGCTGGTCTCGAACTCCTGACCTCAAGTGATCCACTCACCTTGGCCTCCCAAAGTGCTGGGATTTCAGGTGAGAGCCACCTTGCCTGGTCTTACTAAACAATACTTTTATTAGTTCTCCTGATTTTATTATTTAAGTATAAAACTTGAGTCTTAACCAGGATGAGTGGGGGTGGGGAAAAAGTTCATATCCTGAACCTTTTTTTAGCAATCTTGTTTATTATAGTGGTATGAGCAAAGCAATTCTCAAACTACGATTGATTTATTATAAGAGTGAGCACATAAGTACATGGGTTAATGCTGTTAATCACCCTGTGGAAGAAAGGACATATAATTATGGAAGGGAGGAAGGCAAAGAAGAACCCTGTGGGGATGAACTGAATTAAAGGTATCTCTGTAAACTAATAATTTTTAAAATGTGTATATTTACATATGCATAAGTATTTATGTATGTTACATTCATTTGTGTATATATGCATATATGGAGGCATATATTTATTAACTATTTTCACTAAAAAGGCCTAGAAACGAAGACACTTTGCAGCAAAGAGCACAGCTACCCAGATCTTGGTCTCTAACACCATCCTTCACTTAAAAGTTAGGGCACCTTAGGAAAATGACTGAGGTGGAGCAGATGCAAGATGAGCCTGGAACATATTGTTATGCCAAAAAATATTGAAGTGCTAAGAAAGCAGAAAAGATAGCATATCACAGAGATACGGAAAGCAGCTTGAAAGCGATTTCAGGGGCCAATGCTGGGACTATTTGGGCATCAATAGAATTCATTAACTACAATAATGAATTCTAAGCCACTGAAAAAATAGAAATTTATGAGCCCATACTGCTAATAAATATAAACACAAATAAACCAATGTGAAGAAGGGAGGGTTTTGCTAACAGTAGAATGCTGAAAGCCAACTGTTAGATGTGGCATTCAGAAACTTTAAAATTATCATTTTGTCACTGCCATAACAAAGAGTGGATTAAGCAAGAATTAATCAATGGATGCTAAATCTAGGGGAATTTTTTTTTTTTTTTTTTTTTTTTTGAGATGGAGTCTTGCTCTGTCACCCAGGCTGGAGTGCAGTGGCACAATCTCAGCTCACTGCAACCTATACTTCCTGGGTTCAAGCAATTCTCCTTCCTCAAGCCTCCCGAGTAGCTGGGACTTCAGACATGCGCCACCAAATCCAGGCAATTTTTGCATGTTTTAGTAGAGATGTGGTTTCACTATGTTAGCCAGGCTGGTCTCAAACTCCTGACCTGAAGGGATCTGCCTCCCAAAATGCTGGGATTACAGGCATGATTCACTGCACCCAGCCAATTTAGGGAAAATTTTGAAAAGAAAGAGGATGTTTGCAAAACCTGAATGTATCCCCTTCCACAAACTGTTTATTAATAGAAATGGAGGGAAAAAATAGCAAGTATATCATGAAGATAACTGACAGCATCTTCCGTGGGTGAGCACAACTGACATGACCATTGCAGGACAGATGGATGTTTCATGCTCCCGGAAGACTTGCTGCCCTGATGACACAACATCACCTACGCAGTATTCTGAAATAGAATGCATAACCTGAATTTAATTATAAGGAAACATCGGACAAACCCAAAATGAAGAATATTAAAAAGGGAGGTGTCTTATAAAACTAAACACACTTAGGCCAGGGAGGCCAGGTGAGGTGGCTCACACCTGTAATCCCAGTACTTTGGGAGGCCAGGGCGGGTGGATTACCTGAGGTCAGACGTTCAAGAGCAGCCCAATCAACATGGTGAAACCCTGCTACTAAATACAAAAAAAAAGTTAGTCCGGTATGGTGGCACATGCCTGAAATCCCAGCTACTTTGGAGGCTGAGACAGGAGAATCACTTGAACCCAGGAGGCAGAGGTTGCAGTGAGCCACAGTTGTGCCATTGTACTCCAGCCTGGGCAACAAGAGCAAAAATCCATCTCAAAAAAATTTAAAAAATAACAACACACTCAACACATAATCCAGCTGTCACTCTCCTTGGTGTTTACACAAATGAGTTGAAAACTTATATCCACACTAAAACCTGCACATGCATGTTCATAACAGCTTTATACATAATTGTCAGTGTGGAAACAATCAAGATGTCCCTCAGTGGCTGAATAGATAAATCAACTGTGGTACATCCAAATAATGGAATATTATTCAGCATTCAAATGAAACGAGCTATCAAATCATGACAAGACATAGAGGAAACTTAAATAAATATTACTAAGTAAAAGAAGCCATTCTGAAAAGGCTACTACTGTACGTAGCTAATACTACACACTGTATGTAGCTACTACTACACAGTGTATATACTGTATGATTCCAACTATAAAACATTCTAAAAAAGGCAAAACTATGGAAACAGTAAATAGATCAGTGGTTGCCAGGGGTTGGGAGGAAGGGAGAGACAAACAGGCAAAGCACAGAAAATTTTTGAGCAGTGAAACTGTTCTGCATGATATTATAATGGTGAATGCATGTCATTATACATCTGCCACAGAATGTGCATCACCAAGAGTGAACTCTAATGTACACTACAGACTTTGGGTGATAATACTGTATCAATGTAGGTTTCTCAGTTGTAACAACTGGATCACTCTGGTTGGGGGAATGTTGATAACAGGGGAGGCTGTGTTTGTGCGGGTGCTGTGAACCTAAAACTACTCTAAAAGATAAAATCTATCAAAAAGGTCGGGGGAGGATCTTGTCTTTTGTGATTTCTTCAAAAATGTCAAAGACCAAAAAGACATAGAAAGGCTGTGGAAATGATTCAGGTTAAAGGTGGCTAAGGAGACATGGCAGCAAACTGCATCCTGACGCTCACCTGGAGCCTGCACTGGAGGGAGAAGGTATACTCCATAAAAAGATTAGTGCATCAACTGACAAATTTGAACACAAACAGTACATTTGATACAATTGTGGCATCAGTGTTAAATGTAATGCTCTAGCCAAATTTGTCTATTTACCATTGTCTGAATTCTTCTTTTGAATCACATTTGCCATTTCCACTGCCTGGAGTGCCTTTTCCCACCTATGCAAGTCCTATCCACCTCCAAATTTCACCTAACCACTCATGACCACCCAGAAGAGTTCCCCAAACATTTCAACCCCGAGTGATCTAGTCCTTCTCTGAACTCACAGAACCTGTTTCTACATGGTTGACTTTGTGCTTTTACAGCCTTGTACCCTCAATTGTCTCTCTCTATAAACATATCAAACTGATAAAGGGAATGTTGCTTTATGCTTCCTTTTACCTCATAGACCTTGCTATGATAGATGTCCACTATATTTCATTTATTTGACAATTATTTATTGAGCACCTACAATGCACTGTCAGTATACAAAGATAAATAAGACGTGGTCCCTGTCCTCAAGGAACTTACAGTTCTATGTGGGGAGCCAAACTATAAATAACAAGTTTTAAACATACAAGGAATATAAAAGAAATAACAGGGATTATTCCAAGGTAGGCTCCATGGAGTACTTCATACTTAAATTCAGGCTTGACATATGAGTAGGCATTCACCAGGTGACAGGGAACTGTTGGCAAGGTCCTAATATGGTACATGACTGAGAGAATGCAGGTGTCACAAGAAAGACTTCTGCAGGTCTGTCCTTGTCTGTACTTGTGCGCTTTTTGCATGAGAGCCACATGCCTCATCCTATCCCATATTTGTGGCTGGAATGTCATTAAAGGGAGGTAGTGATGGGTGACCTCAGGAGATTAAAGCCATTGCTGTAGACAAGAGGAATGGAGTGGGGGCAGTTCCAGGGTTTGCCAAGGGTGGAGAACTGAGAAGAAAGCCTTACTAGTAATTAGGGACATGTGCACAGTCTGTGAAATTGAGAAGGTTCAGTTAACCCATCCTGAGAACAGGCTATCATGTGGTGCCCACACACCCCAAGAGGACAGACTGTGTGCTCTCAGTGTGAACAGACTGTGCAGGTCATGATCAATGACAGAAAGACTCAATTCAAACTCTTCCCATTGTTCCGATAATCTCCATCTCAGAGGAAGCATAGAGGCCTTTATCAGGAGAAGAGAAGTAATCAGCTTTCATGCTTATCGGAGGGAAAGAGAACTAGAAGAATTTTTCATGTTATTTTTGGCTGGGTGCAGTGGCTCACGCTTATAATCTCAGCACTTAGGGAGGCTGAGGCGGGAGGATCACTTGAGTCCAAGAGTTCCAGATCAGCCTGGGCAACATAGTGAAACCGTCGCCACTAAAAATACAAAAATTAGCAGGTGTGGTAGCACACACCTGTAGTCTCGACTACTTGAGATGCTAAAGTGAGAGGATCCCTTGGGCCCAGGAGGTGGTGGTTGCAGTCAGCCAAGATCATACCTCCTTTATTTGCCTCTATTTGGAGGCCAGATGCTAACACAGTATGATTTTCACCTTTTTTCCCTTCTCTTAACTCTCCCATTTTGCTACAAATGTTTGAGATTAAGCCTAGGATATAGTTGTATACATTAATAATTATTTTACTTGACATCAAGTAGACTTCTCTGGATATCATTTTGGACTGCTTTATTGGGATGTTTACTGTGATTCAGAGATTAAAGGTTGTCAGTGGCACGGTCCACCTTCCACCGCCAAGGAATACAAAGAATCAGAAGACTAAAGAAAGAGGTGTTTTTTGCCCCTTTGTCAATTGTCTAGAGAGAGCAGATTCCCTGGAAACTTCCTATATTTGTCTAAGCCTCCCTAGTTTGCAGTCATCTCTTCTCCTTTTGTCTGTAATGAAGATGGAGATCTCTTCACCTAAATAACATGCTCAGACACTATCTGTCCCTGTCTCAAATATTTATTCTTGTTCATTATATTAAATCCTACATCACAATTGTAAGCATGGTAAGTATGATTTAAAGTCTCCATTTATTTTCTGAGCTTCAGACCTAATAATTCCATTTATTTCCTCATTTTTCCATAAGCATGGACTTATAAAAAATTCAATTCACTTTCTCCATTTTCTCCATCATCATGAACTTACTTAAATCCAGGTGTCCAGTGTCCTGAGTAAGGATGACTGGCCAATAAGCATCTTTCCTGTGGGCACTCAGTTCAGAGTGTGTGTGTGTGTGTGTGTGTGTGTGTGTGTGTGTGTGTGTACATGTGGTTTGTGCTGTGATAGATCTTGTTTTACAAACAGTGGTAAGACCCACTTTCTAGCTGGATAGAAAGATGGGGAATAATAAGCATAGAAGCCCACCTCATGTCAAATGCAGATCCAGGTGCTAGGGAGACATGGATGAATATGTGTGGATCTTTCTCCTGATGATTAAATTAAATTAAAGCTAAGACTCTGGACACAACAGACCTAAAGAGGAAATATTCTCCATAGAATAATGGGCATACTCTGTAGCTACCTCTCTCTATCTCCTAATCCTGTAGAAAAGAAAGTTTATATTTTTTATATGTATCAAAGGTTGAAAAATCCATCAGGTCTGGCAATAAGCTTAGCCTTGTATTGCTCCCTAGTGGCTCAGATGGGACAAGCACCTTGTTTAGGTCCCACAGAACATTTAATGATATCTGTATCTGTTTTCAGACAACACCCAAGCTTTCCTCCTAAAACGTAGCTTTGCCTTCTTAAGAAAGAATGGCAGAGGGCAAAGGGAAGAGTCAATGATAATAATTCTTGGAGAAAAATATTTTTTCAAAAGCAGTGGTTTCCTGGCTAGTGTGTGTTACCAAGCAGCCTATTGAAAGACAACAAAGAGGAAATTCTATTTATCCAGTGAGTGAAGCATTTTTCTTTAGAAGGGCGCTCTGGGTGAAAGAAGTAGATTCACCCCGTAAAAATTAGTCAAGAGTTCTCTGAGCAAATCTGGAATTCCAAGTATTCCTCTATCAGTATCACCTACTCAGAAGAAGAGCCCAAAATTCTAGGTGAATGTGCCACCTCCACTGTAGTAAAAAGAGGGTATTTGCAGGGCTGGAGAGGACCTCAGAATGTCTGATTTAAGAAGTCAATATTTTAAATAACACTTTAAACTTTTTTTCTGATTAGAAAAGTAACACATTTAAAATGCAGAAATATTAGGAAATTTGGAAAAATCACAAATCTAAAAACAAAATAAAAAAAAAAACTAGTCAGCCATAATCTCACCAACCAAAGATAAACACTCTTCATATCTATAGGTTTCCAGCCAGGTTTTTTGCTGATTATATCAAAAACTAAATCTAAGAAGATTGATCGCCACATGTATCACAGCTTGTACCTGAAGGCGAAGGGGAATGTGTTCAAAAACAAGTGGATGCTCACAGAACACATCCACAAGCTGAAGGCAGACAAGGCCTGCAAGAAGCTTCTGGTTGACCAGGCTGAGGTTTGCAGGTCTAAGACCAAGGAAGTACTCAAGCTCTGTGAAGAGCACCTCCAGGCCAAGTAGGAGATCATCAAGACTTTGTCCAAGGAGGAAGAAACCAATAAATAAAAGCTCCCCCTTTGTCTGTATATACTGGCCTCCGTGATTACATAGATCAGCTATTTAAATAAAACAAGCCTTTATCTGCAAAAAAGAGAGAGAGAAGAAAGAAACAAAAACATAAATGAGGTGGACCCATTCTAAAACAGTTTCCACATGAGTGAGTAAGTAGTTGCTTCTACATGTCTGAAAAAATTTCTGTCTAATAAGAGAGACCTATCTCAAAAGTTTTATCCATAAAAAAAGGTACAAAAAAGTCAGAATAAAAATAGGACACTAAATTAATGCTGTAAATACTAAACAGATTATGAATAACTTTGTGCTAATATATTTTGAAATTTTAGATGAAAGGAATAAATTCCTAGGTGGGAAAAAACAATCTGCCAGAGCTTTTTTTTTTTTTTTTTTTTTTTTTTTTTTTGCGGTGAGCCACCGCAAAGCTTTCTTAAGAAGAAATTGAGGCCGGACGCGGTGGCTCAAGCCTGTAATCCCAGCACTTTGGGAGGCCGAGGCGGGTGGATCACGAGGTCAAGAGATCGAGACCATCCTGGTCAACACGGTGAAACCCCGGCTCTACTAAATATACAAAAAATCAGCTGGGTATGGTGACGCGTGCCTGTAATCCCAGGTACTCAGGAGGTTGAGGCAGGAGAATTGCCTGAATCCAGGAGGCAGAGGTTGCGGTGAGCCGAGATCGCGCCATTGCACTCCAGCCTGGGTAACAAGAGCGAAACTCCGTCTCAAAAAAAAAAGGAATAGAAAAGAAATTGAAAAGTTAGCATCTCTGTAACCATTAAGGATATTGAAACAGAAGTTTAAATAGTTTGAAGTTGAGCCTGGTGGTGTACACCTGTAGACCTAGCTACACTGGAAGCTGAGGCAGGAGGATTATTTGAGATCAGAAGTTTGAGACCAGGAGTTTGAGGCACTTGAGAACAAATATTCAAGGATCATTTAGACCAGTAGTTCGAGGTATGCTCTGTGATCATACCTGTGAATAGCCACTGCATCCCAGCCTGGGCAATGTCGAAAGACCCATCTCCAAAAAAAAAAGGCAGTCTGAAAAAAGAAGAAAATAACAGGACTTCACATGTGAGTTCTATTTCAGTTACAAAATAAAGAAGGAACACTCCCCAATTCCTTTCTGGAGGCCAACATATAACCTAGATGCAAAACTTCAACAAGGTAGTATAAAAAAATTACTCACCAATGTCATTCATAAACATAAATGCAAAAGAAAACCTTTAACAAAATATTAGCAAATTAAATTTAGTCATATATAAAAAAGATTATACCATATAACCAAAATGGGTTCATCCCAGGAATACAAGTTTGGCTTAGTATTCTAAAATCCACTAATCTAATTCACCCCATTAACTGATTAAAGAAAAATACCGTATAATCCCATAATTCAGTGAAATGCCCAATCCATTCAAGAGAGACTTGTTATGAAAGCAGGAATAAGACTCTATAGAGCAGTTTCACAGTATTTGTTCAACACTATCTGAAAGAGAGAGACCTTGTATCTGACAGCCTTCAGCTTTCTGGTCACTGTGGTATGGGCGAATTCATAAAGCTTTTCCAGGGCATTGATGAAACATCCCTCAAGGCCATGTGCTTCTCTTTACTCTGATTAAATAATTTTTATACAGCATTTTGATAACTGGCTTGTCCTTACCATTATTACTGTGTATTACTAGCACAGAAGACAAAATATCATTGAAATAGAGTCTTCAGAAGTAAACTATGAACAATGGCAATTTAGTAAATCTCATAATGGTGGTATTTCTAACTGGAGAGAAAACAATTAATTGTTCAATCAATAGCACTTAGAATATTGGTGATCCATTTAAAAGTAAATAAGACTATATCCCTCTCTGATAACATAGAGTTGAGGGGTTTTTGTTTGTTTGTTTTTTTGAGATAAACTCACTCTGTTGCCCAGGCTAGAGTGCAGTGATCTTGGCTCACTGTAACCTCTGCCTCCCGAGTTCAAGAGATTCTTATGCCTCAGCCTCTCGAGTAGCTGGGCCTACAGGCATGAGCCACGACGCCTGGCTAATTTTTGTATTTTTAGTAGAGACAGGGTTTTACCCTGTCAGGCTGGGTCTTGAACTCCTGACCTCAGGTGAGCCACCCACCTTGGCCTCCTGAAGCACTGGGATAACAGGGATGAACCACCAAGCCCAGCCATCATAGAGTTTTAAAATTGGAAAAGAAGGAACAAAACTGTCACTATTTACAGATATAATAGCGTATGTTGAAAAATCTGAAAGCACATGTGTCAGAACTCAGAAACAATACCCCAAAGTCGGTGCTTTCGCATGCTGAGCACTCTGGGCTTTTTCTGTTACTTCTTTTTAAATTTTTTTTAAAAAATTCATGTGGTTACATAGTAGGTATATGTATCTATGGGGTACATGAGATTTTGATACAGGCATACAGTGCCTGATGATCACATCAGGGTAAATGGGGTACCCATCCCCTCAAGCATTTATCCTTTATGTTACAAACAAGCCAATTATACTCTTTTAGTTGTTTTTAATTGTACAATAAAATTATTGCACCCTATAGTCATCCTATATTTGTGCTATGAAATACTAAATCTTATTCATTATTATTACTATTTTTTTTTTGAGATGGAGTCTTGCTCTGGAGTCTAGTGGCATGATCTCAGCTCACTGTAACTTCTGCCTCCTGAGTTCAAGTGATTCTCCTGCCTTGGCCTCACAAGTAGCTGGGATTACAGGCATGCACCACCACACCCAGCTAATTTTTATATTTTTAGTAGAGATGGGGTTTCACCATGTTGGCCAGGCTGGTTTCAAACTCCTGACCTCAGATGATCCGCTTGCCTCAACCTCCCAAAGTGCTAGGATTACAGGTGTGAGCCACTGTGCCCAGCCTATTCGTTCTATTTTTTTTACCCATTAACCATTCACTTCTTTCTCACCCTTCAATGCTAAGCACTTTGAACTAAAGAACTTAAAGAGTGTTAGAAGTAGCCTCAGAACCAAGGACTTTCTTAACTCTCCTGTTTTGCCCCCACGTGCAGGATGAAACTCTTCCTCTCTGAAGTTACCTTATTTGAAGCTCCTCGAGAAAGAACCCAGTAGTCTTTGATCACCTCTCTGAGGTTTTCTTAACCAAGGAAGATTAAACTAATGGTAGAAAAGTAAGACTAAGGGATGTCACCACACCTAGGCAGACTTTGTCAGAAGCTGTTATCTATTCTTCGGTCATATTCCAAAGAGTTTTCAAAGAGTATAATTTACAAACCATGGTCTGTTCTTTGGGCCCATTCAACTGTCCTAAAAATAATTTCCTACTCCTCAAAGTGCCTACATTTCCCCATCTCTCTCTCTCCTATGAAGAAGGGCATATGATTCTGAATCTCACTGGGTTATTGGGTAGTCAATCTCTCGTGATTCCCCAGTGAATACAATAAACTCGCCTTTTTCTTTTCCTTCCTTCCCTTCTTTCCTTGCTTGCTTGCTTGCTTCCTTCCTTCCTTTATTTCTTTCTTTTTTTGATGGAGTTTCATTCATTTTTTTTTTTTAGACAGAGTCTTGCTCCATTGTCAGACGCCAGGCTGGAGTGCTGTGGCATGATCTTGGCTCACCGCATCCTCCGCCTCGAGGGATCAACTGATTCTCCTGCCCCAGCCTTCCAAGTAGCTGGGATTACAGGCATGCACCACCATGCCCGGCTAATTTTGTATTTTTAGTAGAGACAAGGGTTTCTCCATATTGGTCAGGCTGATCTCCAACTCCTGATCTCGTGATCCACCCACCTAGGCCTCCCAAAGTGCTGGAATTACAGGCATGAGCCACCGCACCTGGCCAAACTTCCCTTTTTCTCCAGTTAATCTACCATTGGTTTATTTCAGCAGACCCAAACCTTCAAAGGGAAAGGGAAATTCCCCTTTGCCCCTATGCGTGCAAATTAATTATTTAGATTAATTACTGCTAGATATAAAATTGGCATATAGTTTATTTTTGTATTTCAGCACATGGGAGGACAAAATGACTTCCTTCCACCCTGTCAGGTGTATTTTGGCTGGGCTACAAGTTAATTTTACAGAAGACAGATTAACAGGAGAAGAACTATATTTAATTATGTATGTATACATAGGAGTCACACAAAAATATAAGACTCAAAGAAGGGCCAGATGAACAAAGTTTATAAAGCATCTTAAGCTACAGAAAGAAACAGAAGCTTGGGGCTTCTGGAGGGTGGTGGTGCAAGTTATGGGAGAGTGAGAGGAGGAATATGTAGCAAATATACGGTAAACAAAGGTTGCCCTTGTTATGCAGATAAGAGTCTCTCAGGCGATAAAAATTGTCTTGGAGCATCTCTCTTCCTGATCAGAAACATCATCTTTACCAATGAAAATTTCTTTTATAGATCTAACTTTCTTTTACAAAAGGGAAGTTTTTCAGAGCTAATTTCTGTGTGGGCAGTTTCTCTAAATAAATAGTCATCAATATGCTAAAGAGAAATATTTTGGAGTGGTGCCTTCTGAGCCCTACACCAGCAGCAGGCAGAAACTGAAATGTTAAAATGATACAATTTGCAATACTATTAAAAATATTAAGTTCATAAGGAGAGAAACTAGGAAAAGATAAATAAGAACTTTATGGACAAAAGTAGAAAATCATTCCTCCACCTTGCTCCAGTTTGTGGCTTGGATGGACTGGCTCCACCCTAGCTCCAGTAATGAGCTACTCCGTGTTTGTGTCTCATTAGATGAGATGAGCACTTGACCCAGTCAGAGACATTTGCTAGGAATACTGGGAGATGGAGACAGAACTCCATCTTGAGAGAATGTATGTGGAGTTGCTCCTGCCATCTTAAGAATATATGAGGAGCATCTGCCTGATAGTGGGACTATGATAAAGGAGAAAGAAACAGTAAAATACAGAGAAACCCACTTCTGTTTTCATCATCTGAGTTCTGATAAGCTGCTTACTAAGCCATAACAATTCGTTATTGCTTACGATAGTTTAACGGTACATTTAAGTTCTTAGGCCATCAGAAAAGATCAAGTACTCGGGGAAAGGGGTTTCAGTTGTGCTAAGTGGCCAAAAGAAGATTATAGTAAATTTTGGATTAAAAATCCATGAGTGTCATTTATTTATTTCCACATGGGTAGCCTTTATTTTTACTTATTTATTTATTTATTTATTTTGGGTAGAGGCAAGGTCTTGCTATAGTGCCCAGTCTGGTCTTGAACTCCTGGGCTCAAGTGATCCTCCTGCCTTGCTCTTGCAAAGTGCTGGGGTTACAGGCATGAGCCGCCATACCTGGCCATGGGTAGCATTTTAAAATAAAGTATTCAAATAGAGCTCCTTGAGAAAGTTATTTTTAAGTAGACTGAGAGAGACACAGATGAAGTTAGCTATGCACATTGAGGGTGCGATGTGGCCAGGGTGGCCCTAAGGTAGGGATATTCCTGGTGTCTTCAGGGAACAGCCAAGAGGCCAGGGAACTAGAGGAAACTGAATGGGAAGGAGAAGAGTAAGGGATTAGTTCTGAAAGGCAAATGATTTGGGAATATGGATCATGTAAGAGTGCATGAGATTTTATAAGGATTTAGCTTTCACTCAAGGCAAAATGAAGAGCACTAAAAGATTTTGAGCAGAGTTTCATAATCTAATTTATGTTTTAAAAGGACCCTCTAGCTGCTTGGGCTATCAATGATGAAGCAGGAAGACCAATGAGAATGCTTTTCCAGTAATCCTAGTGAAAGGTGATGGTGGCTCAGAATGGTGATAGCCATGAAAGCAATGAGAAGTGGTCAGATTCTGTGTGTAATTTGAAGGCAGAAACAGACTTCCCTGACAGGCTGGATGTGGGATGTGAGAGAAAGGAAGACTCTTCAAGAATTAGAGACAATGGACTTACCTTATCCTGAAATGAGGAATACTGAGGGAGGAACAATTTCAGGCGAAGAGTAGGAAAGATGATCAGTGTTTACTGAGGAATGCTAGATTTGATATACTTATTAGAAGTTTAAGAAGAAGTGTCGCCGGGCACGGTGGCTCAAGCCTGTAATCCCAGCACTTTGGGAGGCCGAGGCAGGTGGATCACGAGGTCAAGAGATCGAGACCATCCTGGTCAACATGGTGAAAACCTGTCTCTACTAAAAATACAAAAAATTAGCTGGGCATGGTGGCACGTGCCTATAATCCCAGCTATTCAGGAGGCTGAGGCAGGAGAATTGCCTGAACCCAGGAGGCGGAGGTTGCGGTGAGCCAAGATTGCGCCATTGCACTCCAGCCTGGGTAACAACAGTGAAACTCCGTCTCAAAAAAAAAAAAAAAAAAAAAGAAGTGTCAAATAGGAAGTTGCTATACAAGTATAGGGTTCAGGAGAGAGAAGTGAGTGAAGATTTGGGCATTGTCAGAAAACTGATGATATTAAAAGTGTAAAGGTAGAAGAAGTATGCTATCTCTCCCCTCCATCATAAGGGTCTGACACTCCCAAAGCAAAAGACAAGTTAACAAGAGAAAAGCATAACAAAACTTAAAGTTTTATGTGACTCAGAAGCCTTCAGAAATGAAGACCCAAAGATCCAGGGAAAACTGTCCTTTTTTATGCTCAGATTCTAGGATAGACAGCCAGGCAGCAAGATAATTGGACAAAAAGGGTATGATTTGATAGTAATAGACTGAGGGAGGTATCTAGCATGGACTGTCTGTTTAGATTTTTCTTGGCCTCCCTGAATAGCAATTCTACTTCCCAACTACAGGACAAGACCCTCTCTGGAATCAGTCTTGTGACCTACTATCAGATAAAGTAGTTCAGATAATTTATTTATGGCCAGCTCCTATACAGAACAGCAGAGGGAAAACTAGAGTAATAGTTCTAGGTTTTGTGACCGATTTGGGGGAGAGGGGAACAAGAGACAGGAAGCCAGGAGAAGGTCAGAGAGACAGTTCTGGAGGCTGCATCTGAGCCCTTCCAGTCTCCTTTATTTCAAAGTGTTCAGTATGCCAAAGTGCCATATTTCAGAGTATAGTGTGCTGAAGCCCAGCAAAGCTGTGAGATTAGATATGATCATGAAGAGAGTGCACGTGTCCATAGAAAAGAAAGAATAGTTAACCCCTGGGAAAATCCAATATCAAGAGGCTGGAGAGAAAGGGGAAGAACTAATGAAGAAGACTGAGAACATGAGTCCAGGGACATAGGAGAAGTAATCATGAAAGGGTGCCATTCTTTAACTCAGCAGACATCTTTGACGAGACTGTAGCCTTGAGGGCACCAGGCCTGAGCTCACCAGACTTTTCCTCCTGTTTCTGTCATAAGAAGCTCATTCTCAGGTTGGCTTTAACAAGGTACAGGGAGCAATCAACTCTGTCAAATGCTGCTGAGCATGGAAAGTTAACTCTGTCAGGAGAGAAATGTCTTATTCCAAGTGTAAAGGCTTCCCTCATGATGACGGTTGATGGGGTGGAAGACTCTGGGGAATTCATTGAAGAGATATCCAAATTTCTGGGTCTAGAGAAAGACAATCTTGTCCAGGAGATGAACAGGAAGAGGGTCCACATCTGAATCACGTTTTCATCATGAAGGGAATAAGGAGAAGAAGAGTAGGGCATCTGTGTCTCACTGCCCTAAGATACTGTCCTCCTCTTAACCACACCCCAGACCTCAGTACTTCTCACATTTGTCTCCATCTCTCTTTGCTTCTCTAAGGACCCATCTGAGTAACTCACTTGACCACATCTTCCTTACCTCTTACATATTCATCTCTCTCTCTCTCTCTCTCTCTCTCTCTCTCTCTCTCTCTCTCTCTCTCTCTCTCTCCTCTCTCCTCTCTCTCTCTCTGGGAAGGAGTCTTACCCTCTCACCCAGGCTGGAGTGCACTGGTGCAATCTCGACTCACTGCAACATCCACCTCCCAGGTTCAAGCAATTCTCCTGTTTCAGCCTCCTGAGTAGTTGGGATTACAGGTGCCCACCACCATGCCATGCCCGGCTAATTTTTATATTTTTATTAGAGATGGGGTTTCACTAGGCTGGCCAGGCTGGTCTCAAACTCCTGACCTCAAGTGATCCATCCACCTCAGCATCCCAAAGTGCTGGGATTACAGGGGTGAGCCACCACACTTGGCCCCTCTCTCTTTTCCTTCTTCCCATTTCACTACTCTGGCCCAGCAGGATTTCTTGGAAGTTTACACAGATTACAGATACACTCATCTCATTCTTCACAGCTTTAATTGAGATATAATTGACAAATAAAACTTGTATATATTTAAGATATACAAGTCGATTTTTTGATATACAAAAGCATTGTGAGATAATCATCACAATCAAGCTAATTAACATATCTATCATCTCACATAGTTACCATTTTCTTTTCTTTTTCATGGTGAGAAAACATGAGGTCTACCCTTTTAATAGATTTCAAGTATTAAATATGGTATTGCTAACTATAGTCATCTTGCTAAATACTACATCTACATCTCCAAACCCTCCAGATGGTTGAGGTCACCCATCTCAGTTTTGAATTGTACTAATAGAATACACATAGTACTAATACAATTCTCAAAGCAAAAAGATGTGTTTTTGTTTTTGAGACTGAGTCTCTCTCTCTCGCCCAGGCCGGAGTGCAGTAGCATAATCTCAGCTCATGCAACCTCCACCTCCTGGGTTCAAGTGATTCTCATGCCTCAGCCTCCCAAGTAGCTGGGATTGCAGGCACCAACCACCATGCCCGGCTAATTTTTGTGTTTTTAGTAGAGCCAGGGTTTCACTATTTTGGCCAGGCTGGTCTCAAACTCCTGACCTCAGTGATCTACCTACCTCTGCCTCCCAAAGTGTTAAGATTACAGGTGTGAGCCACCGTAACCGGCCGCAAAAAGATACTTTCTAATACTCAGTACTATCATTTTTTCAGTGTGCTTAACAGATCACTCTACCATTATTCTTCCTCAGCTGGAAAGTAAGGGGTTTGGATAAATGTCTTTAGGAGTTCCTTCCAGCTCAGACTATTTAGAAATCTGATAATCTGCAGCATAGGTATGTGTGTATGTATGCATGAATGTGTAGGAAAAGATGTAAAGGAAATTTGATTGACATTTGTGCATTGTTTGTGTAAATCTGATTTTCCTAAATCATTATTAATTTAGGCAGAAAGAAGCATAATTGTCTGAAATAAAATTATTATATACAGATTACATCATTCTTTTTAAACTATGCAAAAAAAATGCTTGTAACCAATTTTATTGTAGAGAAGATGTGAGGTCCTGACATTTAGAACTGTCATTTAATGGAGCAAGAGAAAACATTAGCACAAAGACTATGGGATAATTTCAAGCCCCTGAGATCTAGATGAGAGGACTGGTTAATAGCCTGGGAGATATCTCTCAGTCAACAAACAATAATGTAGTAGTTCCTCTTCTTGGCTATCTTCCTTCCCTTTGCCTAATTCTAGTCTAATCGGTGATCAAAGGGCACAAAACTCCTTAGACCCAAGAGGAAGCTTTGTTTAACAGGTACTATCTAGCTGAGAAAATCTCAGCATCACTCAACATTTACATATATTGTAATTTTTCATTGAGCTTTGGGAAAAAAAAGGAACCCAACACCACATGGGGGTAACTATTTCATTCAAGGCATTTTTATTAAGACTCACAGCAGGACTGTCTTGTAGGTAACCCTCGCCTCTACTGTTTCAGAGACACCATAGACTTTCACCTGTGCTCAGGATGCAGGGTGTCCCATCATCAGACTTATTAGGTCTGTATATTTGTGATATAAGAGATAAAGAATTTTAAAATTTTCCTGGTAGAAGAGAGAAGATAAGTGCCTTGTTTGAGGTCACATGTTGGTGAATAGCAGAGTTTGGAGTCAAACTCTAATCTTTTTTTTTTTAAAGTCCATTACTTTAGATGGACAACCAAGCTTAAGGATGTGAGCCAAATAGGAGATTCAAATAGATGAAGTAAGGGATGATGCTCCATGAAGGAAAAGATCCTGGTTTCAAAGGAAGAGCATATCTTGATAGGGTAAGAGGCCAAGAATCCTTTTGAAGAAAAGGTACCATTTACTAAAAAATGTCAGTCATAGTGACTGTTGTCGAGCAATAAATGAATTATCACAAATTGAGAAATTTAGGCAAGTAGACTGTTGACTTAGGCAAGCCCGACTCTTGATCTCAGGGTTTTCCAGACATCAAGCATCCCTGGACCATGGCCCTTGTACTATTAACTAATATTATCAGTTCACTAACTCTTGCATTTATACAACATGACCCTAAGCAATAATATACACAACATTATGGACTAATGTGTTAATCATTCACTCCCATTAAAGGAAATGCATAACAAGGAACAATTTTAAATATTTATGTGTACTTTCTAATATCAGTCACTTCACTTTCCACCTGTTGTACATATTTCATAATTTTGTGTGCAGTTTCATCTAGAGCTGTAAATTAATTCTACCTTGGAAAATATTTTTACAGAAGAATAAAGGATCCAAGGACAG
The DNA here is from genome assembly GCF_049354715.1 of Callithrix jacchus. Classification (NCBI taxonomy): domain Eukaryota; kingdom Metazoa; phylum Chordata; class Mammalia; order Primates; family Cebidae; genus Callithrix; species Callithrix jacchus. The sequence continues at coordinate 55,447,792 of NC_133509.1, forward strand.
TAGAAAAAAAAAGTGAAGCTCAAGGTCAAGGATTTGGCCAAATTCATCAAATTCTGTACAAAAAGAGACTAAATCAAGCAGGTACTATATTTTTTTATCATGAAAAGGTGCTGTAATTATTTGCTAAGACAGTTCCTCAAATTTACCACTAAATTGATGGAAAATATAATTTTCATGATGATCTATTTCCCTTTTTTCTGACTTCACAAGTAAATGCAAGATGTTGAAAGGTGATTTTTTTCTATTTCAGTTTGGGTAAGAGTTCCTGAGAAACAGAAGCCCTATCAAAATGACTTGCTGTCCACCCAAGTAGCACTTAGTCAAAAAAAAGATAAAACTCTGAGTTCTAGTTCCAGTGTCTTCACTTTGGGGAGTAAGGAAAAGAAGCAAGTATACTGTCTTATTGTGAACACCACAGAGGGGATAACACAGTAACGCATACTACACTAACACCTTGATGCATAAGATTGATCGTCCTTATCAAGATTTTTTTTTCCTTTTGCAATGTTTTATGGTACATATTTCGTTATTTCATACACACACACACAAATTACCACATTAAATTTCCCCTACAAACCAATGTATGTGTTGTTGTATTTTACAAATTACAAAACAGAGGCATAGAGAGGATGAATAACTGTCCAACTCTTTTTTTTTAAGAGACAGAGTCTTGCCCTGTCTCCCAGGCTGCAGGGCAGTGGCACGATATCAACTCACTGCAGCCTCTGACTCCCGGATTCAATCAATCCTACCTCATCCTCCTGAGTAGCTGAGATTACAGGTGCATGCCACCATGCCTGGCTAATTTTTATGTTTTTGATAGAGATGGGGTTTCACTATATTGGCCAGGCTGGTCTCAAACTCCTCACCTAAAGTAATCCCTCTGCCTTGGCCTCCCAAAGTGCTGAGATTACAGGCATGAGTCACTGCACCTGAACCTGGACAACTCTTATGGCAAGAGTCTCAAATAGAAAAAGTCAGAGCTGGTATCTGGACAAGACTATAACAAATCTACACTCGACATCACTATGACACAAAACTTATATAATAAATTCATCTACAGAAACACTAACCTATATAATAATTCATTTCCTGTGAGCCCTGAAATCTCAGCAAATGCATCTGTGTGCTCAAAATGCAGCGGTGATAGAGAGGTTGATTAATGGGTATAAATATAATAAATGATATAAGAAATAAGGCCTGGTGTTTGATAGATCAGGAAGATGACTATAGTTAATGATAATCTACTGAACACATCAAAATAGTTAGAAGACAAGAATTTGAATTTTCTAACATAAAGAAAAGGTAACGGATATCCCAATTTTCCTGATGTGATCTTTATACATTATATGAATGTATTAAATGATCGCATGTACCCGGAAAATATGTACCTCCATTATGTATCAATGAAAAGAAATAAGGCTGGGCCTGGTGGCTCATGCCTTGTAATCCTAGTACCTTGGGAGGGCAAGGTGTGCAGATCACCCAAGGTTAAGAGTTCGAAACCAACATAGCCAACATGATAAAACTCTGTCTCTACTAAAAATACAAAAAGTAGCTGGGCATGCCTGTAATCCCAGATACTCAGGAGGCTGAGGGAGGAGAGTCGCTTGAACCCGGGAGGCAGATGTTACAGTGAGCCAAGATCTCAACATTGCATTCCAGCCTGGGTGGCAGAGTGAGAGAAGAAAGAAAAGAAAAGAAAGAGAAAGGAGGGAGGGGTGGGAGGGAAGGAAGGAAGGGAGAGAAAGGGAGGGAGGGAGGGAGGGAAGGAAGGAAGAGAAGAAAGATTTTTTAAATATGCAATGGGATATGAATGCAATTTTCCAATTTCTTGGAAAACACACTTTATTTCATCCCTCCTAAGACATACCTCTTCATAAATCCATCTGAGCTCTATTTCCATTTCTTCCCTTTCCAGGGAGGGAAAGGACTTGTTATAGTTGAGGAAAAAGAAGAAAGGCTTAGTCTTTTCCTCTTTCACACCAGAAACTTGATCAAAGGGATCAGATCTACTTGTTCAATGGCTTTCAGAGGAGATATGCAGGAGGGCCCACACAGGAAGAAAGGGGTTAAGACTATCTCTCTGAGGTTCAAGAGACCAGGAATAGCTCAGTACACCAAATATCTTTAGAACTTAGGTAAGTTAAATATTACTCCATTTGTGCAATTTAATTAACCTGCACCATATTATTATGACAATCTTGTATTACTTTTTTTTGAGGGGGGGAGGAAGGCAGGAAGGGAGGGAAGAAGGACGGTAGGGAGGAAGGAAGGGATGAAGGAAGGAAGGGAGGAAGTGGGGAGGGAGGGAGGGAAGGGAAGGAAGGAAATCAAGCAATGAGAGAGACATTGCCGACCTGGATCTAGAGGTTTACAAGTTGATTTCTTTTTTTTTTTTTTTTTTTGAGAGAAGGAAAGAAAAAAAAAATAAGTAAAGGAGAGGAAGAAAGAGGAAGAGAAAGAGGGAGAGTAAATGGAAATATTGCTTTATTTTGAAAAAAATTGGGTATTATTAATGGCCAATCAATGTTTCATTTAAACTTATGGGTAGGTGTGATGTGGTATTGACAAGAATGTATATTTTGTGTATTTGAAGTGGAGAGCTCTATAAATATTTATTAAGTTTACTTGTTCCGGATCTGAGTTCGAGTCCTTGATATCCTTATTAATTTTCTGTCTCATTGAGTCTAAGTCTCGTATCTGGGTGTTAGAATCGTTAGCTCTTGTTGTTGCATTGATCCTTTTACCACTGTATCTTTGTTGCTTTAAAATCTATTTTATCCGCTACGAGATTTGCAACTCCTGCTTTTTATTTATTTATTATTTATTTTTGCTCTCTATTTGGTTGGTAAATCTTTCTCCATCCCTTTGTTTTGAGTCTTTGTGTATCCTTGCATGTGAAACAGGTCTGGATGTAACATGCCATTGGGTTTTGGCTGTATCTTTTGATTGGGGGATTTAGTCAATTTAAATTTAGGGTTACTGCCATTTGATGTTGACTGGCTGTTTTATCCATTCGTTGGTGTAAATTCTTCTTTATGTTGGTGCTCTTTACTTTTTGGTGTATTTTTAGAAAGGCTAATACTGGTTGTTTCTTTCTGTGTGTAATGCCTCTTTCAGAAGCTCTTGTAAAGCAGGCCTGGTGGTAATAAAATCTCTGAGTTCTTGCTTGTTCATAAAAGATTTTATTTTTCCTTCAGTTGTGAAGCTTAGTTTGGCTGGATATGAAATTCTGGGCTGAAGGTTCTGTTCTTTGAGGATGTTGAATATTGGCCCCCACTCTCTTCTGGCTTGTAGAGTTTCTGCTGAGAGATCTGCTGTAAGTCTGATAGGCTTGCCTTTGTGGGTAACATGACCTTTCTCTCTGGCTGGTCTCTTAGTATTTTCTCCTTCGTTTCAACCCTGGTGAATCTAATGATTATGTGCCTTGGGGTTGCTCTTCTTGAGGAATATCTTTGTGGTGTTCTCTGTATTACCTGGGGTTGAATGTTGACCTGCTTTGCTAGTTTAGGAAAATTTTCCTGAATAATATCCTGAAGGGTATTTTCCAGCTTGGATTCATTCTCTCCGTCGCATTCAGGTACACCTATCAAACGTAAATTTGGTCTTTTCACATAGTCCCACATTTCTTGGAGACTTTGCTCATTCCTTTTTATCCTTTTTTCTCTACCATAGACTGAAAAGAACACAGGAATAGTGAGTGCTAGGTTGGAATCTTTCATGACACCAAATGTTCATTCATTCTCTTCCAGATTTTACAACCTTCCTCTGTGTGTTTTTAGGTTGCGTAACTTTACACGAAGTGGAAGCAATAATCAGGGCAAGACTGAGAAAGTGGATCCAGTGCAAGAGGAGTAAAGAAAAAAATCCCTCAAATATGTGGAGCAGATTGCTTTAATTATCTACAGATTCTTCTGCGCCAAGAAATTAATATCTCAAGTTTCCAGCAAAGAGTGGTGAATGAGATAGAGAGCATTTGTGAGAGAGAGCAAGGATATTACTAAAAATGAAAGGGAAGCTGGGTTCCTCCTGGGCTAACAGCCCTCTGTGGCTCTATTTGTTCTACCTACTATGCCTGCCTTCGTGTACTTTGTTTCATTTAGTGGCCTGCCCCAAAGGACAGTTACAAAATCTGTGGTCATTCTGCAGGCAGCATATAGTTTTCATCCAGAGTCCAGATTCAACTGGTAAAACTCTGTCTTACACAGGATGACTTCGAATTAGAGTCCTTATAGCAGAAAGAGCAACAGGGCTGTCCTTGAATATCTGTTGCTCAGTCAAGTCATCAGATAAAAAGGCTGATTGCACAGTAGACCATGTGCCAATCTGTGGGTTTCTGCATGGCCAAGAGTCAGACCCTCCCTCCTGGCTCTGCTGGCCCAACCCACCAAGAGCTGCTTTATTTAAACAGTTCAAAGTAGGGAAGACCAGCTGCCCCTGAACCCCAAAACGACCAGCTGGATCAGTTCTTGCAGGAGCTGCAGTGCAGAGACTGGGTAAGTCAACATCTCCAAAGCTGGGACAGGAGGGGCAGCGACTGTTAGTATTTAGGAGATGTGGCACACTTTGGGGACAAGAAGAAAAAGGAAATGGAACTCCCACGTGGCAGCAGAGGGGCCTGTGGGGTGAGACACCACAGTGTGTCATAACAAAAACCAGATCAGGGAGTAGTTACTTCTCTTCTCTTCTTTTCTCACAGGAAACATGGTTCCAAAACTGTTCACCTCTCAAATTTGTCTGCTTCTTCTGTTGGGGCTTTTGAGTGCAGAGGGCTCACCCCATGCCAGACCCCAGCAGTATTCCAGGGCTCAGTGGTTTAGCATCCAGCACATCCAAACGGCTCCCCTCCACTGCACCTCTGCAATGCGGGCAATTAACAAGTATCAATCTCGATGCAAAAACAAAAATACTTTTCTTCATACAACTTTTGCTGATGTAGTTAATGTTTGCGGTAACACAAATATGACCTGCCCTCATAATGCATCTCTCAACAATTGTCATCACAGTGGAGTCCAGGTGCCTTTAACCTACTGTAACCTCACAGGTCCACAGACTATTTCAAACTGCGTGTATTCCTCGACTCAAGCAAACAAGTTCTATGTAGTTGCATGTGAAAACAGAGATCCACGGGACCCTCCACAGTATCCAGTGGTCCCGGTTCACCTGGATACCATCATCTAAGCTCCTGCATCAGCACTCCTCATCATCACTCATCTGCCAAGCTCCTCAATCATAGCCAAGATCCCATCCCTCTATGTACCCTGGGTATCAGCATCTATCCTCATCAGTCTCCCTACCCCTTCAGGTTTCCTGAGCTGAAGTGCCTTGTGAACCTCGCAATAAACTGCTTTGGAAATTCATCTGGAAGTGTCTGTGTGTCTACTTCAGCTGCTTTGCTGTCATTTACTGACAATCTACTCTAGAGATTTTTCCTTCCTCTAACCTGAGATTTGTGGGAAATAGAGAGATTTCAGGATAAGAGACTTTCTTCTGTCATGAAGCAGCAGGGACTTATCCCTCTCCCTGATTTAGGCTGAAAAGTTAAGGTCTCAACTGACATCTACCAACTGTCTAAGACTCTTGCCTTGACCAAACTTTAGTCATCTCCTCTGAGCCCTCTCCACAACTAGGTCATTCATTCCTAGTCCTTTCTTATAGAGTCAGGTTTATATTTATATTTATTTATATTTATATTTATTTTTACTTACTTACTTTTTGAAACAGAGTCTTGCCTTGTCACCCAGCTTGGAGTACAGTGGTGAGATCTCAGTTCACTACAACCTCTGACTCTTGGGTTCAAGCTATTCTCCTGCCTCAGCCTCCCGAGTAGCTGAGATTATAGGCATGCACCACCACACCCGGCCAATTTTTGCAATTTAATAGAGACAGGGTTTTACCATATTGGCCAGGCTGGTCTCAAACTCCTGACCTCTGGTGATCTGCCTGCCTCGGCCTCCCAAAGTGCTGGGATTACAGGCATGAGTCACCAGTGCCCGAACAAGAGTTGGGTTTTAAAGAAGTCCTCCTAACTTGGTTTATCATGAATCTCTCACCCTCAATATCTGACCAAATTCCTTAATTCCCCCATCATCCTCCATGTGATACCTTATTCCTGGGCTGCCTTCAAAAAAAAAATATCCAATTGAGTCAACTTAGCATTGGTCCCCTGGCCTTGATATCTCCTCTACGTAATTTTCCATCCACTGACCCCTCTCCCTACACCCACCTATAACTTGTGTATAGATCTCCACTTGTTTTAGTTGTATTCCAGAATAGAGTCCAATTTGGTACTGAGGTCCCATTTGATGCTTTATGGTACAAGTCTTGTTTTTATAGGCATGATTTCTATCCCAAGAGATAAAGAGGCTGCAGTGAATAAACTGAAAATGCACATGTTTGATTATGATTTATGAATAATACATTTTTATAGAATTGAACATTATGATAGAAAACAAAAAAAAAGAAAGTAGTAAAAGTCAAGAATGCTATAAATATGGTAAAACCAAGATTTAAGAAAAGTTTAGCCTCAGAGATATTTCTTTTAAATGAGCACATCAAATCTCCAGCTATTAGGAATTGTACTAGAGGTGGATCTAGCATTTGAGTCACATGTGGAAGGAGATAAATTGTTCAGACAGCAATATGGACAGATTGTAATACTGCCCAGAGGAGAGATGGGCATCTTTCCCAAAACTTCCATGTCCTGGAGATGGGGAGCATCTGGTCACTTGGGAAGGAGAAAGGGAAGGAAGAGGATAGAGAATTGCAAGCACTCATCAAGATGATTGGCTCCTGCCCATTCTGCCCCACATAGCTGTCCCCAGTGGTGAGTCAAAGGGTTCATTCAACGCCTGTCAGGAAAGCACAGCCTCTAAAATTAGGGATTTGTAGACCCAGAGAAGAAATGGATAATGAGAGCCCTTGCCCTGGCCTCCATTACAGGGCTTCACTCAAGAATCCATGAGTAACAGGAAGGGGAAGCCCCTTCTTGCAAGTTTTAGACAGGTGCAGCAATCAAGTGATTGTTCTGGGGACCAAGTGGGTCTTGGATGGCCTGACTCACAATACAACAGAGATATGATGCCATCAGATCTACACCTTGGTCCTTCAGTCTGCGATTTCTGACTTCTATATTTCTGCTCCTCTTCCAGACCCTCAGAAATAGCGATTTCCATTCCTTGGATGACTCCATGTCAGTAGTGGCACCAGAAACAGCTGTATTTAAGTCTCTCCTCTGGAGAAGCTATTGAGATCTTGCTTCTCCAAGGAGGGGCTGTGAACATAAAAGCTTGCACAGGTATACTAGGTTCAGGAAATCCCAGTGCCCAACAGAATCCACTGGCTGTAGGTAAAATAGGGCATGTCAGGAAGTGAGTCCACTCTTTTCACAAGCTCAAAGTAGCAGAAGGAGAAGATGGGACCTTGAAAGCTGGAGCCACATTTCCTGTAAAGAAAGATGGAGTGGACCTTCCTCGCTTCAGGTACCAGATCACAGTCAGGGATGCCTCATCTCTAAAGCCATAGGATAGAGGGATCACATCCTCTCCCCCTTGTGTCCTCATCCCAAAGACATGATCCTTGGAGTCCACTTCTCTTCCTTGAACCTCCAATGTCTGATTTTATAAAACTCTCTTAATATCAAATCTTCAGGAAGTCTTGCAGGAGTAAATGCAGTTAATTGTTGTATAAGCAGGCAGGGAGGGTCTCCAGGGATTATAAGAATTTAACCAACTTGAGCAATCAGCCTGTTTTACAGGCTTGCTGGTGGGAATCAACTCCTGGCATAACCCAGCAACTTACAGACAAACTGCCACAAAATTTCCTCATTACCATGCTGAAGTTTCCACCTGAGGAGGCTATAGCCTCATTATGATAACATGTGAACTATGGGCTGGCAGAATCATTCCCTGTGTCTGGACAACTGAGACTCCAGATTTAACAACTATCTACACACAAAAAAAGCACCTACATAGGAAACAAAAATCAAGTCAACTATCATAGTACCTGATTTGAACTTCATATCACTGAAAGAGGCACTGATGTGATTAGGAAAACAAGTTGAATCACTGAGGCCACCACTCCCCCATCTCCCAACTTCCACCACATGGAGCTGAGAGAGAACCTGAGCGCATGGAGGAGGGAGAATGCAGCAATTGTGGAAATCCGCATTGAACTCGGTGCTGCCCTGTCACAGCCCACCCACAGAGGGAGCATTTAGACCAACCTTAGCCAAAGGGGAATTGCCTATCCCAGTGGTCAGAACCTGAGTTGCCACAGCAGGATAAAGTGCTTTGGGGTCCTAAATTCATTTGAAAGGCAATCTAGGCCATAAGAACTATAACTACAAGGCAAGTCCCAGTGCTGTGCTGGGCTCAGAGCCAGTGGACTCAGATACCACTAGCGTGACACCTGTCAGGACAGCTAAGGCAGTGCTTGCCCAACCCCTCCCCAAAACCCGGGCAGCACAGCTCACAGCAATAAAAGTGACTCCTTCCTTCTGCTTGAGGAGAGGAGAGGAAAGAGTAACTTGGACTTTGTCTTACATCGTAAACACCTGCTCAGCCATAGTAGGATAGGGCACCAATCAGAGTCATGAAGCTGCTATTTCAGGCCCTCGCTCCTGAAGGACATTTCTAGACACACCATGCACCAGAAGAAAACCCACTGCCTAGAAGGATAGGACCCAGTCCTGCCAGGATTCATCATCTGCTGACTGAAGAACCCTCAGGCCCTAAATAACCAGCAGCAATATTCAGTAGTACACTCCCTTGGCCTTGGGTGAGACTCTGAGATATGCTGACTTCAGGTGAAACCCACCATATTCACAGCTGTGGTAGTCATGAAGACAGAATCCTTCTACTTGAGAAAAGCAGAGGGAAAAGTAAAGGGGACTCTGTCTTGCAGCTTAGATACCAGCTCAACTACACTAGAGTAGAGCACCAAGCAGGCTCTTGGGGTCCCCAATTCCAGATCTTGGCTCTTGGTTGGCATTTCTAGACCTGCCCTGAGTCAGAGGGGAGCCTACTGCCTTGAAGGGTGAGTCTCAGGCCAGGCAGCGTTCACCACAAGCTGAATGAAGAGCCCTTGGGCCTTAAGGGAACATTGGTGGCAGCCTGGCAGTACTCCCTTTGAGCCTGTGGTGGAGGTAGCTGCAGGGAGAGGCTTCTCTGCCTGTGGAAAGGGAAGGGAAGAGTGGAAGGACTTCGTCTCATGGCTTGAGTACAAGTCACCCACAGTACAACAAAACACCACATAAACTTCTCAACTTTTTTACTTTGGTCCCTAGCTTTCAAATAGTACCTCTGGATATGCCTGGGCCTAGAGAAACTCGTCACCCTGAAGGGAAGGACACAAGCCTGGCTGGTATTGCCACCTGCTAATTGTAGAACTCTAGGGTCATGGGTGAGCATAGGCAATAGCCAGGTAGGAGTTATAGAGGGCTCTGGGTAAGACTCAGCGCTATGCTGGATTCAGGTCTTACCCAGCACTGTCCCAGCAGTGGTGACTACAGGGGTGCTTGTGTCACCCCACCACCAGCTCCAGACAGCTCAACACAAGGAGAGAGACATCATTTGTTTGAGAGAAAGTGAAGAAAGAAAACAAGAGTATCTGCCTTGTAATCCAGAGAATTCTGAAGACATTCTGGAGTTTAAAATGCAATCAACATACTGAAGAATTCATGAGAATATCTTAATAGCAGAATTGATCAAGCAGAAAAACTTAGTGAGATTGAAGATAGGTGAGTTGAACATACACTGTCAGAGGACACAAAAGAAAAAAGAATAAAAAAGAATGAAGCACACCTACGAGATCTAGAACATAGCCTTCAAAAGGGAAAATTTAAGAGTTCTTTATCTTAAAGAGGCGATAGAGAAAGAGATGGGGTAGAAGTTTATTCAAAGGGATAATAACAGTGAACTTCCCAAAGCTATCAATATTTAAGAAAGAGACCCATATTTGAGTACAAAAAGATTAGAGAACACCAAGCAGATTTAACTCAAAGAAGACTACATCAGTGCATTTGATAATCAAATTCACAAAGTGAAGGATAAAGAAAGGATCCTAAAAGCAGCAGGAGAAAAGAAACAAATAGTACACAGTGGAGCTCCAACATGTCTGGCAGCAGACTTTTCAGTGAAAGCCCTACAGGCCAGGAGAGGCAGGACATATTTAAAATGCTAAGAAAAAAATAAATAAAACTTTAATGCTAGAATAATATATCCAGTGAAAATATTCTTCAATCATGAAGGAAAAGTAAAGGCTTTCCCAGACAAACACTAGTCGAGAAATTTTATCAACATCAAACCTTTCCTACAAGAAATGGTAAAGGGTATACTTCAATCAGAAATAAAAAGACATTAATGAGCAATAATTAGTCACCTGAAAGTATAAAACTCACCGGAAATAGTAAGTACATAGAAAAACACAGAATATTATAACACTGTAATTGTGACATATAAATCACTATTACCTAAGTGGAAGGAAAAAACACAAACTGATCAAAAATAATTACAACAACTTTTCAACACACAGTACAATAAGACATAAATAGAAAAAACAAAATGGCAAAAAGTGAGTGGATGAAGTTAAGTGTAGGGTTTTATTAATTTTCTTTTTGCTTGTTGACATTCCCACGAGGACATCTGCAGACCATCGTGAGATAAGGACATCATCTGCCTCTTTTTGCTTGTTTATGGTCTGTTTGTTTAAGCAATCAGTGTTAAGTTGTCATCAGTTTAAAATAATGGGTTATAAGATACTATTTGGGGGCCTCATAATAACCTCAAATCAAAAAATATACAACAGATACTAAAAAATTGAAAGTAAGAAATTAAATTATACCACCAGAGAAAATCACCTTCACTAAATGAAAGACAGGATGCAAAGAAAGAAGAAGATCACAAAACAACCAGAAAACAAAAAACAAAATGGCAGGAGTTAGTCCTTACCTATCAATTCAAGTCCTTACCTTGAATGCTGATGGACTATCCTCTCCAATCAAAAGATACAGAGTGGCTGAATAGATTTAAAAAACAAGACTCAGTGATCTATTGCCTATAAGAAACACACTTCAAGGCTGGTTCAACATACGGAAGTCTATCAACGTAATTCACCACATAAACAGAACCAAAAACAAAAACCACATGATTATCTCAATTGACGCAGAGAAGGCATTTGACAAAATTCAACAGCCCTTTATGCTAAAAACCCTCAATAAACTCGGTATTGATGGAACGTATCTCAAAGTAATAAAAGCTATTTATGACAAACCAACAGCCAATATCATACTGAATGGGCAAAAACTGGAAGCATTCCCTTTGAAATCTGGCACTAGACAAGGATGCCCTCTTTCACCACTCCTATTCAATATAGTACTGGAAGTTCTAGCCAGAGCAATCAGGCAAGAAAAAGAAATAAAGTGTATTCAAATAGGAAAGGTGGAAGCCAAATTGTCTCTATTTGCAGATGACATGATAGTATACCTAGAAGACCCCATCGCCTCAGCCCAAAAACTCCTGAAACTGATAAGCAACTTCAGCAAAGTCTCAGGATATAAAATCAATGTGCAAAAATCACAAGCATTCGTCTACACAAATAACATACTTAAAGAAAGCCAAATCAAGAACGAACTGCCATTCGCAATTGCTACAAAAAGAATAAAATACCTTGGAATACAACTCACAAGGAACGTAAGAGACCTCTTCAAGGAGAACTACAAACCACTGCTCAACGAAATCAGAGAGGACACAAACAGATGGAGAAACATTCCATGTTCATGGTTAGGAAGAATTAATATCGTGAAAATGGCTATACTGCCCAAAGTAATTTACAGAATCAACGCTATCCCCATCAAGCTACCATTGACTTTCTTCACAGAACTGGAAAAAACCACCATGAACTTCATATGGAACCAAAAGAGAGCCTGCATAGCCAAGTCAATTCTAAGCAAAAAGAACACAGCGGGGGGCATCACACTACCGGATTTCAAACTATACTACAAGGCTACAGTAACCAAAACAGCATGGTACTGGTACCAAAACAGAGATATAGACCAATTGAACAAAACAGAGGCACCGGAGGCAACACAACATACATACAACTATACAATATTTGATAAACCTGACAAAAACAAGCAATGGGGAAAGGATTCCATGTTTAACAAATGGTGTTGGGAAAACTGGCTAGCCATGTGCAGAAAGCAGAAACTGGACCCCTTCCTGACACCTTACACTAAAATTAACTCCAGATGGATTAAAGACTTAAACATAAGACCTGGCACCATAAAAACCCTAGAAGGAAATCTAGGCAAAACTATCCAGGACATAGGAGTAGGCAAGGACTTCATGAACAAAACACCAAAAGCATTGGCAACAAAAGCCAAAATAGACAAATCGGACCTAATCAAACTCCACAGCTTCGGCACGGCAAAAGAAACAGTCACTAGAGTGGATCGGCAACCAACAGAATGGGAAAAAATTTTCGCAGTCTACCCATCTGACAAAGGGCTGATATCCAGAATTTACGAAGAACTCAAACAGATCTACAGGAAAAAATCAAACAAGCCCATTCAAAAGTGGGCAAAGGATATGAACAGATACTTTACGAAAGAAGACATATATGAGGCCAACAATCATATGAAAAAATGCTCATCGTCATTGGTCATCAGAGAGATGCAAATCAAAACCACATTGAGATACCATCTCACGCCAGTTAGAATGGCGATCATTAAAAAATCTGGAGACAACAGATGCTGGAGAGGATGTGGAGAAAAAGGAACACTTCTACACTGTTGGTGGGAGTGTAAATTAGTTCAACCATTGTGGAAGACAGTGTGGCGATTCCTCAAGGCCTTAGAAATAGAAATTCCATTTGACCCAGCAATCCCATTACTGGGTATATATCCAAAAGACTATAAATCGTTCTACTATAAGGACACATGTACACGAATGTTCATTGCAGCACTGTTTACAATAGCAAAGACCTGGAATCAACCCAAATGCCCATTGATAATAGACTGGATTGGAAAAATGTGGCACATATACACCATGGAATATTATGCAGCAATCAGAAATGATGAGTTTGTGTCGTTTGTAGGGACATGGATGAATCTGGAGAACATCATCCTCAGCAAACTGACACAAGAACAGAAAATGAAACACCGCATATTCTCACTCATAGGTGGGTGATGAAAAATGAGAACACATGGACACAGAAAGGGGAGTACTAAACACTGGGGTCTATTGGGGGGGAAACGGGAGGGCCAGTGGGAGGGGGTGGTGGGGAGGGATAGCCTGGGGAGAAATGCCAAATGTGGGTGAAGGGGAGAAGCAAAGCAAAGCACACTGCCATGTGTGTACCTACGCAACTGTCTTGCATGCTCTGCTCATGTACCCTAAAACCTAAAATCCAATAAAAAATAAAAAAAAAAAAAAAAAGAAACACACTTCACCTATAAAGACACACTGAGACTGAAAATAAAGATATGGAAAAAGATATTCCATGCCAATGGAAACGAAAAAAGAGCAGGAGTAGTTATATCAGACAAAATAGATTTCAAGACAAAATCTATTAGGACAGACAAAAAACTCATTCTACCATGACAAAGGGGCTATTCAGCAAGATGATATAACAATTGCAAATATATATGCACCTAACACTAAAACACCCAGATGTATAAAGAACATATTATCAGAGCTAAAAAGAGAGATTGGTCCCAAATACAGTAATAGCTGAAGACTTCAACACTCCAATATTACCATTGGACAAATCTTCCAGACAGAAAATCAACAAAGAAACATTGGGTTAAATCTTCACCATAGACCAACAGGCCCTAGTAGATATTTATAGAACACTTCATTCAATGGCTGTAGAATACACATTCTTCTCAGCACTTGGATCATTCTCAAGGATAGACCATGTGTTAGGTCAAACACATACAAAAAATTCTTAAAACTTTCAAAAGCATTCAAACAATAACAAACATCTTCTCTGACCACAATGGAATAAAACTGAAATTAATAACGAGGAGTTTTAGAAACTATACAACTATACAAACACATGGAAATTAAACAATATGCTCCTGAGTTTGAGGGTGCAGTGAGCTATGATCATGCACTGCACTCCAGTCTGGGTGACAGAGTGAGACTGTCTCCCCAAAAAATAAACTAATAAATAAATAAACAAATAATGGGCAAAATATCTGAATAGATATTTCTCAAAATAAGACATACAAGTGGCAAACAGGCACATGAAAAGGTGCTCCACATCACTGATCATCAGAGAAACACAAACCAAGTTAAAATGGCTTTCATCCAAAAGACATGCAATAAAGAATGCTGACAAGGATATGGAGAAAAGGAAACCCTAGTACACTGTTGGTATAAACGTAAATTAGTACAACCACTATGGAGAACAGTTTGGAAGTCCCCCAAAAAACTAAAACTAGAGCTACCACACAATCCAGCAATCCCACTGCCAGGTATATACCCCACAAAAGAAAAATCAGTAGATCAAAGAAATATCTGCACTCTGGTGTTCATTGCAGCACTATCCACTATAGCCAAGATTTGGAAGAACCTAAGGGTCCAGCAATAGATGAATGGATAAAGAAAATATGGTACATATACATAATAGAGTATTCTTCAGCCATGAAAAAAGAATGAGAACCTGTCATTTGCAACAACATGAATAGAACTGGAGGCCATTATATTAAGGGAAATAAGTTAGGTACAGAAAAACAAACTGCATGTTCTTACTTCTTTATGGGAGCTAAAAACGAAAACAGTTGAATTCATGAAGATAGAGAGTAGAAGAATGGTTACCAGAGGCTGGAAAGGGTAATGGGATGAGGCAGAGGAAAAAATAGAAAGAAAGACTAAGACCTAGCATTTGTTAGCACAACAGAGTGAGTATAATCAATAATAATTTCATTGTTCATTTTAAAATAACTAAAAGTATAATTGGATTGTTTGCAACACAAAAGATAAATGCTTGAGGGAATGAGTACCTCATTTATTCTGATATGATTATTACACATTGCATGCCTGTATCAAAATATCTAATGTACCCCATAAACATATAATCCTACTATGTACACACAAAACTTAAAAATTAAAAAGGGAGTTGGGGAGAGATAGCATGGGAGGAAATGCCAGATATAGGTGATGGGGAGGAAGGCAGCAAATCACACTGCCATGTGTGTACCTATGCAACAATCTTGCATGTCCCCCACATGTACCCCAAAATCTAAAATGCAATTTAAAAAAAAAAGAATTAAGGGACCTGGTTTGAACAGCGAAAGACAGTTGTTGCCAGCTTCTGTAGCCTAAGCTACTGAGGAAGCAGAGGCAGGATGATCACTTGAGCCCAGGAGATGTGGGCTATAAGTGTGCTTAATGGTAGTGTCCACATTAGGTTAAGCATCAATACGGTGGCCTCCTAACAGGAAGGGACCACCAGGTGGCCTAAGGAGAGATGAACCAGCCCAAATCAGAAACAGAGCAGGTCAAATCTTGTGTGCTAATCAGTAGTAGGATCATGCCTATGAATAGCCACTGCACTCCAGCCTGGACAAGATAGTGAGACTCCATCTCTAAAGATCAAGCCATAACAAAAAATACAGCTACTGTCAAATAATTTATAATAGATATACTGAAGGAGTAACCAAGATTCTAAAAAGATAATGGTGTTTTACAAAGAGCAGGAAAATGCCATTAGTACATCAAGTCTATCATATAATTTCTCACTATTCTCTGGGTTTGCTCACTCAACTTGCTTTGGCTCCACATAGTATCAGCTGCACTGGCTACAGCAGGTGTAATCTAGGCTAGAGATTTCAAGAGAACCTCATTGTACGTCTAGTTGATCTACAGGGACGACCAGAACACCATCTACTTTATCTTCACCATCCAGAGCCTAAGCTTAGACTCTTCTGCAGCTATAACAGCATACTTGAAACTTGGTGATTTAAAAAGAAAAGAGGTTTGACTCAGGATCCTGGAGGCTTGTAAGTTCAAGAAGCATAGCACCAGCATTTGCTTGGCTTCTGGTGAGGACCTCATGCTGCATCACAACATGGCAGATAAGTGAAAGGGGTAGCAAGCATGCTGGAAAAGGGATAAAACAAAAGGCATAACCTGGCTTTATAATGACTCTCTGAGGCCAGGTGCAGTGGCTCATGCATGTAATCCTAGCACTTTGGAAGCCCAGGAGTTTCACCTGGTAACATGGTGAAACCCCACTTCTGCCCTCAAAAATATAAAAATTATTCTGGCATGTGGCACATGCCTATAGTCCCAGCTACTTGAGAGGCTGAGGTGGGAGGAACACTTGAGTCCAGGAGGCAGAGGTTGCAGTGAGGGGAATCGCACCACTGCACTCCAGCATAGAGACAGAGTGAGACACTGTCTCAAAACAGACAAACTAACTAAAACTCTCTCATAGTAACCAATCCAGTACTGGGAAAACTAACTTAGTCTCCCAAAAATACATTCATTCATTTATGAGGGTGGAGCCCCCATGACCCAAACTCTTCTTAAAAGACCCAATACCTGTCTATACTATTACAATGGTAATTAAGTTTCAACATGAGTTTTAGCAGGAATAAGCCACATCCAAACCATAGCAGCCTCTCCCTCCATGTGGTCCCTCCAGTAACAGAACCCATCTTCCTTTACATGCTGCTCAAGGATCCAAGGCAGCTTGGAATAGTCCAAGCAGCAGCAAGAACTGTACTTAGGGGTGTACATGGTCACTTTTTTAAATTGCATTTAGGTTTTTGGGGTACATGTGAAGAACATGCAATACAGTTGCACAGGTACACACGTGGCAGTGTGATTTGCTGCCTTCCTCCCCTTCATCTATATCTGGTATTTCTCCCCATGATATCTCTCCCCAACTCCCCACCCCCCACTGTCCCTCCCCTATTCCCCCCAATAGACCCCAGTGTGTAGTGCTCCCCTTCCTGTGGCCATGTGTTCTCATTGTTCAACACCCGCCTATGAGTGAGAACATGCAGTATTTCATTTTCTGTTCTTGTGTCAGTTTGCTGAGAATGATGTTCTCCAGGTTCATTCATGTCCCTACAAAGGACACGAACTCATCATTTTTGATTGTTACATAATATTCCATGGTATATATGTGCCACATTTTCCCAGTCCAGTCTATCATCGATGGGCATTTGGGTTGATTCCAGGTCTTTGCTATTGTAAACAGTGCTGCAATGAACATTCGTGTGCATGTGTCCTTATAGTAGAACGGTTTATAGTCCTTTGGATATATACCCAGTAATGGGATTGCTGGGTCAAATGGAATTTCTATTTCTAGGTCCTTGAGGAATCGCCACACTGTCTTCCACAATGGTTGAACTAATTTACACTCCCACCAGCAGTGTAAAAGTGTTCCTATTTCACCACATCCTCTCCAGCATCTGTTGTCTCCAGATGTTTTAATGATCGCCATTCTAATTGGTGTGAGATGGTATCTCAATGTAGTTTTGATTTGCATTTCTCTAATGAGCATTTTTTAATACGTTTGTTGGCCTCTTGTATGTCTTCTTTTGTAAAGTGTCTGTTCATATCCTTTGCCCATTTTTGAATGGGCTTGTTCGTTTTTTCTTGTAAATCTGTTTTAGTTCTTTGTAAATTCTGGATATCAGCCCTTCGTCAGATGGGTAAACTGCAAAAAATTTTTCCCATTCTGTTGGTTGCCGATTCACTCTAATGACTGTTTCTTTTGCTGTGCAGAAGTTGTGCAGTTTCATTAGGTTCCATTTGTCTATTTTGGCTTTTGTTGCCAATGCTTTTGGTGTTTTGTTCATGAAGTCCTTGCCTACTCCTATGTCCTGAATGCTTTTGCCTAGATTTTCTTCTAGAGTTTGTATGGTGTTAGGTCTTATGTCTAAGTCTTTAATCCATCTGGAGTTAATTTTAGTGTAAGGTGTCAGGAAGAGGTCCAGTTTCTGCTTTCTACATATAACTAGCCAGTTTTTCCAACACCATTTATTAAACAGGGAATCCTTTCCCCATTGCTTGTTTTTGTCAGGTTTATCAAAGATTGTATGGTTGTAGATATGTTGTGTTGCCTCTGATGCCTCTGTTTTGTTCCATTGGTCTATGTCTCTGTTTTGGTACCAGTACCATGCTGTTTTGATTACTGCAGCCTTGTAGTATAGTTTGAAGTCCGATAGTGTGATGCCTCCTGCTGTGCTCTTTTTTACTTAGAATTGACTTGGCTATGTGGGCTCTCTTTTGGTTACATATGAAGTTTAAGGTAGTTTTTTCCAGTTCTGTGAAGAAGGTCATTGGTAGCTTGATGAGGATAGCATTGAATCTGTAAATTACTTTGGGCAGTATGGCCATTTTCACGATATTGATTCTTCCTAACCATGAACATGGAATGTTTCTCCATCTGTTTGTGTCCTCTCTTATTTCATTGAGCAGTGGTTTGTATTTCTTCTTGAAGAGATCCTTTACATTCCTTGTTAGTTGTATTCCTAGATATTTTATTCTCTTTGTAGCAATTGTGAATGGCAGTTCATTCTTGATTTGGCTCTCTTTAAGTCTGTTATTGGTGTATAGGAATGCTTGTGATTTTTGCACACTGATTTTGTATCCTGAGACTTTGCTGAAGTTGCTTATCAGTTTCAGGAGATTTTGTGCTGAAACAATGGAGTCTTCTAGATATACTATCATGTCGTCTGCAAATAGAGACTATTTGACTTCCTCCTTTCCTATTTGAATACACTTTATTTCTTTTTCTTGCCTGATTGCTCTGGCTAGAACTTCCAGTACTATATTGAATAGGAGTGGTGAAAGAGGGCATCCTTGTCTAGTGCCAGATTTCAAAGGGAATGCTTCCAGTTTTTGCCCATTCAGTATGATATTGGCTGTTGGTTTGTCATAAATAGCTTTTATTATTTTGAGATACGTTCCATCAATACCGAATTTATTGAGGGTTTTTAGCATAAAGGGCTGTTGAATTTTGTCAAAGGCCTTCTCTGCATCAATTGAGATAATCATGTGGTTTTTGTTTTTGGTTCTGTTTATCTGGTGAATTACGTTTATAGACTTGCATATGTTGAACCAGCCTTGCATCCCCAGGATGAATCCTACTTGATCATGGTGGATACACTTTTTGACGTGCTGTTGCAATGAGCTTGCCAGTATTTTATTGAAGATTTTTGCATCTATGTTCATCATGGATATTGGCCTGAAGTTTTCTTTTCTTGTTGAGTCTCTGCCAGGTTTTGGTATCAGAATTATGTTGGTCTCATAAAATGATTTGGGAAGGATTCCCTATGTTTGGATTATTTGGAATAGTATCAGGGGGTATGGTAACAGTTCCTCTTTGTGTGTCTGGTAGAATTCGGCTGTGAACCCATCTGGACCCGGGCTTTTTATGTGTGGTAGGCTCTTAATTGCTGCCTCAACTTCAGATCTTGTTATTGGTCTATTCATAGTTTTGACTTCTTCCTGGTTTAGGCTTGGGAGAATGCAAGTGTCCAGGAATTTATCCATTTCTTCCAGGTTTACTAGTTCATGTGCATAGAGTTGTTTGTAATATTATCTGATGATAGCTTGAATTTCTGTGGTATCTGTGGTGATTTCCCCTTTATCATTTTTTATTGCATCTATTTGGTTATTCTCTCTCTTTATTAAATTAATCTGGCTAGTGGTCTGTCTATTTTGTTGATCTTTTTGAAAAACCAGTTCCTGGATTTATTGATTTTTTTGAAGGGTTTTTCATATCTCTATCTCCTTCAGTTCTGCTCTGATCTTAGTTATTTCTTGTCTTCTGCTAGGTTTTGAGTTTTTTTGATCTTGCTCCTCTAGCTCTTTCAATTTTGATGATAGGGTGTCAATTTTGGATCTCTCCACTCTTCTCATGTGGGCACTTATTGCTATATATTTTCCTCTAGAGACTGCTTTAAATGTGTCCACGAGATTCTGGTGTGTTGTCTTCATTCTCGTTGGTTTCGAAGAACTTCTTTATTTCTGCCTTCATTTCATTGTTTATCCAGTCAACATTCAAGAGCCAGTTGTTCAGTTTCCATGAAGCTGTGCGGTTCTGAGTTAGTTTCTGAATTCTGAGTTCTAACTTGATTGCACTGTGGTCTGAGAGACTGTTTGTTATAATTTCCATTCTTTTGCATTTGCTGAGGAGTGATTTACTTCCAATTATGTGGTCAATTTTAGAGTAGGTGTGATGTGGTGCTGAGAAGAATGTATATTCTTTGCATTTGGGGTGGAGAGTTCTGTAAATATCTATCAGGTTTGCTTGCTCCAGGTCTGAGTTCAGGACCTGGCTATCCTCGTTAATTTTCTGTCTAGTTGATCTGTCTAATATTGACAGTGGAGTGTTAAAGTCTCCCACTATTATTGTATGGGAGTCTAAGTCTCTTTGTAAGTCATTAAGAACTTGCCTTATGTATCTGGGTGCTCCTGTATTGGGTCCGTATATATTTAGGATCGTTAGCTCTTCTTGTTGTATTGATCCTTTTATCATTATGTAATGTCCTTCTTTGTCTCTTTTGATCTTTGTTGCTTTAAAGTCTATTTTATCAGAGACGAGAATTGCAACTCCTGCTTTTTTTTGCTCTCCATTTGCTTGGTAAATCTTCCTCCATCCCTTTATTTTGAGCCTTTGTGTATCCTTGCATGTGAGATGGGTTTCCTGGATACAGCACACCAATGGGTTTTGGCTTTTTATCCAATTTGCCAGTCTGTGTCTTTTGATTGGGGCATTTAGCCCATTTACATTTAGGGTTAATATTATGTGTGAAATTTGTTCCTGCCATTTTGATGCTAGCTGACTGTTTTGCCTGTTAGTTGATGCAGATTCTTCATTTTGTTGATGCTCTTTAGCATTTGGTATGTTTTTGGAGTGGCTGGTACTGGTTGTTCCTTTCTATGTGTAGTGCTTCTTTTAGGAGCTCTTGTAAAGCAGGCCTGGTGGTGACAAAATCTCTGAGTACTTGCTTGTTCTCAAAGGATTTTATTTTTCCTTCACTTATGAGGCTCAGTTTGGCTGGATATGAAATTCTGGGTTGAAAGTTCTTTTCTTTAAGGATGTTGAATATTGGCCCCCACTCTCTTCTGGCTTGTAGGGTTTCTGCTGACAGATCTGCTGTGAGTCTGATGGGCTTCCCTTTGTGGGTAACCCGACCCTTCTCTCTGGCTGCCCTTAGCATTTTCTCCTTCATTTCAACCCTGGTGAATCTGATGATTATGTGTCTTGGGGTTGCTCTTCTTGCGGAATATCTTTGTGGTGTTCTCTGTATTTCCTGGACTTGAATATTGGCCTGTCTTCCTAGGTTGGGGAAGTTTTCCTGGATAATACCCTGAAGAGTATTTTCCAGCTTGGATTCATTCTCTTCATTACCTTCAGGTACACTTATCAAACGTAGATTAGGTCTCTTTACATAGTCCCACATTTCTTGGAGACTTTGTTCATTCCTTTTTGCACTTTTTTCTCTAATCTTGCCTTCTCATTTTATTTCATTGAGTTGATCTTCGATCTCTGATATCCTTTCTTCTGCTTGGTCAATTCGGCTGTTGAAACTTGTGCATGCTTCATGAAGTTCTCGTGTTGTGTTTTTCAGCTCCATCAATTCACTCATATTCCTCTCTAAGTTGTCCATTCTTGTTATCATTTCCTCAAATCTTTTTTCAAGGTTCTTAGTTTCTTTGCATTGAGTTAGAACATGTTCTTTTAGCTCACAGAAGTTTCTCATTACCCTCCTTCTGAAGTCTAATTCTGTCATTTCATCACACTCATTCTCCATCCAGCTTTGTTCCCTTGCTGGTGAGGAGTTGTGATCCCTTGTAGAAGGAGAGGTGTTCTGGTTTCGGGTGTTTTCCTCCTTTTTGCGCCAGTTTCTTCCCATCTTTGTGGATTTATCCACCTGTCATCTGTGTAGTTGCTGATTTTCAGATTGTGTCTCTGAGTGGACGTCCAGGTTGTTGATGATGAAGTTATTTCTGTTTCTTAGTTTTCCTTCTAATAGTCTGGCCCCTCTGCTGTAGGACTGCTGAGGTCCACTCCAGGCTCTGCTTGCCTGGGGATCACTTGCAGCAGCTACAGAACAGTAAGGGTTGCTACCAGTTTCTTCTTCTGCTATCTTTGTCCCAGAATGATGCCTCCCAAAAGTCAGTCTGATCAGTCTTTTGTGAGGTGACTCTTTGGATATACGGGGGTCAGGGAACTGCTTGATGAGACAGTCTGTCTTTACAGGAGCTGAAGTGTTGAGCTGTGAGCTCCATTGTTCTTTCAGAGCTGCTAGGCAGGTACATTTAAGTCTGCTGCAGCAGAACTCATAAAGCGCCTTTTTTTCCCCAAGTACTCTGTCCTGGGGAGTTAGGGCTTTATTTATGAGTGCCCATTGTGCTGCTGCCTTTTTTTTTTTTTTTTTCAGGGCTGAGCTGCCCAGCAAGGAGGCAGCCTAGTCATTGTCTGCCTGCAGAGGCTTTGCTGAGCTCTGCCCTGCTGCCGTTGAGCTTCCCTGTAGTCCTGTTTATATGGGTGTGTTTAGAACTGCCTTGGCAATGGTGGCCGTCTCTGTAATGACGGACTCTCTCTGTTATGGTGGGTTGCCTCGGCAACAGCAAGCTGCCTCAGCAATTGCGGACTAGCTCCGTAGGGGGGGAGTGCCTCAGTAATGGCGGATGCTCCTCCCCGGAGCTGCACCGTCCTGGGTTCAGCTGTGCTTGCCGTGAAACTCTCAACCCCGAGCATTTCCAATTGCTGGGTTTGCTTTGTTTTTGTGGGGGTGGGACCCGCAGAGCCTGATCACCTGGCTCCCTGCCTCAGAGCCCTTTTTTTTTAAGTTGAATGGTTGACTCTCTCCTAGGTGTTCCAGTCACCTGCTGAAAGGGCACTAGGATCTGTGTGATTTCCCATGCGGCAACTCACCGCACCAGCTGAAATGATGGCGCTGCCTGGGAATCTCCTGGCCAGCTTAAAAGGGCGACCAGACCAATGTATTTTGTACAGAGAGCCACCGCGCCGCAGCACCAGCAAAACAGCCGCGCTGGCTGAAACAGCCATGCTGGCGACTTGTAGGGCTCCTCCACCTAGGAATCTCCTGGTCTGTGGGCAATAAAGATCTGTCTGGAAATGCGGCATCCACTCACCCTCTGTGCTTTCACTGGGAGCTGCAATCCTGAGCTGCTCCTAAAAGGGCCATCTTGGATCTTCCTCCATGGTCACTCTTTACTGAAGTCAAAGCAATTCCAAAGTGTTTTGGTCCGAGTAAGTCACAAAGTCAGGCTAGGGTCATCGTAACAAGAGAATTACAGAAAGGGATGGATGATAGGAGGCAATAATGATTGGGGCCACTCTGTAATAATTTGCAGCAATTAGGTCAACTTCATGGATGTGTGAACAGTGAAGTCACATGACACTTCAGACTTAGAAGGAGCCCATGCTTGATTTCATGTTCCAATATCATTTGAAATTTCTAATAATTTTTAAAGAAGAGAACTCACATTTTTATTCTGCACTGAGTCCAACCAATTGTTTAGCATGTCTGACCACGGATATATTACTATGTATTACCCTATGTGCACCCCAGCCCTACATTACAGTCTCTCTCAACACAGGCTCTATTTATGGTTCTCTTGGCAATGAAGGATGGATATAGCATAGGGCAAGAATACTGACTCTGGCTCCAAGAATCTGGAGGTCAGCCTGCTTAAGTTCAACTCTTGTCACTAAAGACTCTACCCTCACGTTTTTGATCCCAGTCGAGCAGGTGATTGGATTCCTATTGACAGATGCTCTGAACACCTGATGTTACAAATTATAACAGGGCTTACTCGCCATACAGAAAATATGTTAAAATCAAAGTGATGATTCAAAAAGGGGGCATCATAAATGAGATGTCTCTCATACTTAGAGATGGCAAGGCAATAACAGAAAACACTTCTTTGGATCTCAAATCCTACAGTTTGCTAAATGCAAATGCATAGACAAGATTCACTGAGTCAAACACTAGAATGATGTATCAGTTATCACCACATAGGCTTAGTTTCTTCTAAGGCATCTTAATAGATAAAACAGAAAATCCTCACTCAGTATGACCTTATGAGACTGCTTAGTACAAGAGCCCCATTCTGAGATTCTGAGGAATAATTCTAAGTCATTGCTTAAGTGACCAAATGCAGATGTTTTGACATGATAAATCAGCTCCAACCAATATCCCCTTCCCACTGCCTAAAATATTAGCCCAAATACTGGGACAATCCATCACAAAGTCAAAGCAGAGCAGCAGCTGCAGGGTGAGTAAGACTCCTGTTTTAGTGGGGGACAAATCCCACCTCATCCACACACCCCGACCCTCCACCCAACATTCTTTAGGATCACTTTACTGCCTGAGAGTCTCTAAGAACCATAAAAAAACCTTCATTTATGTTGATGACTCATATTTATCTCATTAGAAATTAGAACTAAAACATTTTTAAATAATTATTAATCATAAATTAGTTCATACAATAATTATTACACATAAAGATCACACTTTTTGAAGAGAAATCCTATCTTTTAAAACAAAAAAAAGGAAAAAGGAATAGCATTGTTTTACATTTTCAAAATCTCTTTAATGTCTGAGTCTATATAGACATCTGGATGCTCACGTCTGCCTGGTGTTCAATCTGTTTTACGATGTTTTGCTGAATTATAGAAAGAGAATCTTGCCTCACATAAATGGGTGGTTGGGAAGGAGATACCCCAAAAAGGGTTTGAAGACCACCAGCATTCTTGGGCCACACTTGACTAAATAGAGCATTTATCCCATTTCAGAGGTCCTGGTGGGTTCTGAGATGGCCCTTTGAAATAATTAGAGACATTGGCTGAGAATGTTGGGGGAATAAAACAGGAGATTTTTTCTCCTCTACCTATTTCTGAGATAATATAAGATTTGGGGCTGTTGCAACCATCTTGCCAATATGTAAAGGACATATGCCTGAAAATTGAACCAAGATAGAGCAGCGAGAGGCATGGAGAAAGAGTAACTGGGTTCTCTTTTCATCATCTGAGTTCTGATAAGCTGTTCATTAAGCCATAACTGTCCCTTATTGCTTACAACAGTTTAACTGTACTTTCAGATTCTTAGGTCATGAGAAAGACCAAGTACTTGGAGGGGAGGTGTTTCAGGGTGCTAAAAATCAGGAAAGAAGTTATAATGAATTTAAGATAAAAGTCTATGCTCAGTTATTTGTTCATTTTAATATGAAAAGCATTTTTATGTAGGTTTCCTTGAGAAAATTACTTTAGAACAAAGACTTACAGGGAATGAAGAACTTAGCCTGGCACATGCAGGTGGGTGGGCTAAAGTAGCCATGAGGTAGGCACATGCCAGGTGTCCTCAATGAACAGCAAAAGATCAGGAAACTAGAGGGGAGTGACTGAGAGCCAAAAGAATAGAAGATATGTCCTGAAAAGTGTGTAGGAAGATAGATTACTTTAGGACACAGGAGATTGTAGGGATTCCAGCTTTTATTCAGTGAAATGCCAAAGTTCTACAGGTTCTGAGCAGAGCTGCAGGACCTGAGTTATGGTGTAAAAGGATCACTCTGGCCGCTGTGGGGGGTGAAGGTGAAAGCAGGGCACAGTGACAAGGTCTTGCAGTTCTGCCAGAGGGAGGTGTTGGTGTCTTTGACTTGGTGGTTGCAGTGGAAACAGAAATCAGTAATCAGATCCAGGCACATTTTGAAGGTAGAAACAACAGTCTTTTCCCGGAGATTAGCTGGAGTATGTCAGAGAATGAAAGCGTAAAGGATTACTTCAAACCAGTTTGGTTTTCACTGAAAATGATGGAGTTCTCTTCAACTGAGATAGGAACTGGTAGATGAGATTTTGGGAGAAGTTCAGTGTTTCCACTTGGGATGTAAAAAGTCTGCAACATATATGATACCTCCATGTGGTGTTATTAAATAACAAATTGGACGCAAGAGTCTATAGCTCAACCAAGAGAGCTGGACTGAAGATTTGGGATTGGTTTGGGAGTTGATGGCATTTTATCCATTGATCCCCCTGATGAAAACCACGAGATGTTATATGGATCAAGAAGAAGCCCACCACTGACCCTTAGGGAGCTCCAACAACAAGATTCCAGGGGGAAGAGGAGGGATTCACATAGGTGACTGAGAATGAAAGCCCTGTAGGGTGGGGGACAGGCCGGGAGATAGAAGTGTCCTACGCACTGAGAGGCACTCCCTTGAGGGCACCACGACTGAACTTATGATGCCTTTTTCCCTCTTTCTGTCACAGGAAGCTCATTCCCAGATCATCCCAGGTGGAGGGAGTGATACTGTGTTAAATGCTTCTGATAGATCAGTAAAGTAAGAATGGAAAATTGACCCAGACAGAGACTGGGGCTGGGGGGAATTGTCTCATTCCAAATGTCAGGGATCCCAATGATTCAAATTATTGGAGGATAGGAATCTGGGTAGAGGATTCAGGAGATTTTCAAAGTTCTTGACCTAGAGAAGACAGTCTTGTCCAGGAGGTGAGAAGAAAGAGGGTCCACCCTGGAGTTATATTTTCCTCCCAGAGGAGGGAATGAAAAGGAGGAGAGTAGAGCATGTATGTCTCCCTTCCCCTGAGACCTTGGTCCTACTTTTCCATTACCCCAGCTCCATACTTCAAATGAACTGTTTGTCTCTATCTCTCCTCACTCTTCTACAGACTCATCAGAGCAACTCACTTAACAATTCTTCTGTCCCTCTCAAGCACCCCTCTCTAGCACCTTCCTTCTCTCTAATTCCTCCCTTCTGCCCTGCCCTTTCTCGTGGAGACCTCTACAGATTATCTATTCTATTTCCTTCCTGGGGCTGCTAGAATGAAATACCACAGACTAGGTGGCTTATACAAGAGAAACTTATTTTCTCACAGTTCTAGAAACTAGAAATCCAAGGTGTATAAGACACGGTTTTCTAGAGAGACAGAATATTAAGGATACACATACAACAAACACACACACACGTGTGTGTGGGAGTTTATTAAGTATTAATTTACAGGATCACAAGGTCCTACACTAGGCTGTCTGCAAGCTGAAGATCAAGGAGAGCCAGTCAGAGTCCCAAAACTGAAGAACTTGGAGTCCAATGTTCGAGGGCAGGAAGCACCCCACACAGGAGAAAGATGTAGACTCAGGGAGGCTAGGACAGTCTCTCCTTTTCCTGTTTTTCTGCCTGCTTTATATTCACTGGCAGCTGATTAGATTGTGCCCACCAGATTAAAAGTGGATCTGCCTTCCCCAGCCCACTGACTCAAATGTCAATCTCTTTTGGCAACAACCTCACAGAAACACCCAGGATCAATACTTTGTATCCTTCAATCCAATCAAGTTGACACTCAGTATCACACAAAGTAAAGCATCAGCAGTTCTGGTTTCTTCTGAGGCCTCAGTCCATGGCCTGCAGACAGTTGCCTTCTCGCTGTGTCCTCACATGGTCACTCCTCTGTGCATGTTCCCATCCTGGGTGTCTCTTGAGTGTCCTAATCTCCCCTTCTTATGAGGACACCAATCAAACTTGATTAGGGCCCAACCTAAAAGCCTCATTTTAACTTAATTACCTCTTGAAAAGCCCCATCCTCAAACACTGTCACTTTAGGAGCTACCAAAGAATATGGCTTCACATATGAATTTTGGGGGAACACAATTCATTCCATAACACCTAGAGGCCCACCTTGCTTTTTATTTCCACTTAGTCCATATAGAATCTTGAAGAGAAAGGCATATGTGAACAATTCCAAATCTACCATTAATTTTTGTGGGACCTTGGCAGATCACCTCATCTTTCTCTCAGTTGGAAAAGGAGAGGCTTATAATAAAAGAGTTCTCAACCTCTTTCCAGCTCAGACTCTCTGTGTTCTGCAGAGTTCCTGATGTGGGTGTGGGTGTGGGTGTGTTTGTGGCAAACCGTCTGCAGAAAATGTAATGTTCTCCATATCTCTGTGCTGATAGGTCCTGAAAGTCAAATATTCTTAAAATATCGTGAAATATTCTGTGATTAAATTATTGCTAGATGCAAATTGCATAACTATTTTAAAACTTTCTAACAAAAACTAACCAGTTTTATTGCAGGGGATGACCAAGGACTGTCCCTCAGAACTATCATTCAATTGTCCAGTGGAAAATATCAGTAAGCACAAATGGCTACAGTAATGTCATGCCTCTAGATCTGAGGACTGACTAGTATGCTAGGAGAACCTGTGAGTCAGCAGACATTCACATACTGCATCCCATCCATATCCATGTCTAATGAGGTTCCTTCTGTAACCTACTATTGGTCTCAGGAGAACAAGAGGCATCAAACTCATTAAACCTAAAATGAAGATTTATTTGCCAGGTGCTAAACAGTCAAAATGTCCCAACACTATTCACTGTTTTTGTGTCTTATGGTTTAACAAGGAGACTTAAAAATAAAGAAGAAACCACCAGCACTTTGGTTCACCCATTTCATACAAGGCAATTGGGATTCAAACTCACTAAGGTATGGTCCCGGGGGATAACACTCTTCTCTTTACTGAGATGGCACACATGTTCACCCGTGCTCAAGATGCTAGTAGTGATGCACCAGCAGGCTTATTATCTGCTGCATTCATAACGGGTTTTACTGTTTCCCTGGTGGAACAGAGCAGGCAAGCTCCTTGTCTGAGGTGACGTGGTTGGTGAGTAGCAGAGCTCTCATTCTAACTCCCATGTGTCCTTTCATAAAGGCAATGTGCTTTATGTAGACGTCCAAGCCTGGCATTCTCTTAAAACTGCAGAAAATAATGAGTTAGGACCATGGCTAGCTAATTAATGAATTTTCCTCCTACAAAAAATTATTAACAGCCAGAAGTCTTTGGAAGCTGTATGGGATGGAGAATTACACTGCTTTTGCAGGCCATTCTTGCACATTGCATTATCTCTGATATATGTGACCTCTGCCCAAAAGGAGGCCAATAGGAAATGATGAAAAACTGGCAAGAAAAATTCCCAAGATGTCTCTAACAAGGCCTCCCATGCAGCAGCCTTCCTCAGGGAGGCCCAGCCACTGATCCACCCTACCTTCCATGTCCATGCTAATGGCAGGGTGACCTGCTTGGAGCAGTCTTCAGTAAGTGACTACTTGAAATGCCTTACTGCAGTTCTCCTTGGTGACCTGTAAGAAGGATTAAGGGACTCCCCTGTGGCTGCATCCACAGCCATCAAACCTACCTTCACTGGACCACACCAGTCTCTGCTTGGTCTTTCCAGATGGTCATGGCCCGAGGCTTGTGAATCATGTCTGAGTTCCTCTGTTGTTTTTCCAGGAAGCCAGCATCCTAAGGCTAGTCCCTGTCTGACAAACTGACCCCTCCAGTTATCTCCCTGTATATGCCTTTCCATCACTGCACTGATACCCCAGGCCCAGACCGTAATTTCACCCTCAATCCATTGTGCCCTACCTGCTTATAAAGGTTGACTAACTGATTGTATCATACACTTAGAGTTAGGACTGGAACCCTCAAAACACTGTCCATAATCCAAGCACTGTGCCAAGGAAGTTTTTGTTTACTCAAATGCAAATGTACAAGATGTACAAACTCTATTTCCTGTGAGTTCTCAAGTCTCAATGGCCAGCTTCAGTATAACTGTTACATGCACTGGGAAACAAAAAAAAAAGTGTGTTTTTAAAAATAAAAATTGCAATAGTCTAGTACCAAACCCACAATATCTCTGAGGTATGCCTGCACTATAAAGACATTAAAATAGAATGAGGTATACTCTTGTTACTGGTGTGAAATATGTCTAAAATACATTGTTAGTGGGAAAGAGGTAATGTTGTAGAATGTTGTGCATAGAATGTTAGTATTGGGGGGGGAAATGGGAGATAAACACTAATCTATATACATGTCAATGAGCTTATGAATATAGCATGTAGCTATGCACAGACAGTAAAAGGATATCAAAACACTGCAAAGTGTTGCATCTGGAAAAGACAAATAGGATGTCTTCATCCTTTTCACTACATTTCCTCTCCCAATGTTTGAATTTACCTCTGCCATTTGTATGCACAACATATCTGTATATGTAAAAGAAAAATCAAACAGCCTACCTCACTTTAGCCCTTTCTGAGCCTGCTAAGGAATGGTCCCTGATAACAGAAAGTTTAAAGAATGAAGCTAGGCCGGGCGCGGTGGCTCACGCCTGTAATCCCAGCACTTTGGGAGGCCGAGGCGGGTGGATCACGAGGTCAAGAGATAGAGACCATCCTGGTCAACATGGTGAAACCCCGTCTCTACTAAAAATACAAAAAATTAGCTGGGCATGGTGGTGCGTGCCTGTAATCCCAGCTACTCAGGAGGCTAAGGCAGGAGAATTGCCTGAACCCAGGAGGCGGAGGTTGCGGTGAGCCGAGATCGCGCCATTGCCCTCCAGCTTGGGTAACAAGAGCGAAACTCTGTCTCAAAAAAAAAAAAAAGAACGAAGCTGTGAAATTCAACTGTAAACTAACCTAGCTATCCGGCATAGACTTGACCAGAGCCCGCGGCAGGCAGGCCGAGAGTGGGGCAGCCGTCCCTCCTTCCCCGCCCTGCCCTCCTGCACATCCAGCCACTTCCGCGATGGAGAGCTCGTGGCATACAGCAGGTGCTCATTATTTGAAGACTGTTTATTCTCCTGCTTCCTCGGTGGTTAAGGAGGCTTTTGAACGCTCAAGTCGTCTCAGCTAAGAACCAGGAGACACAGCTCTGGTGCCTCTCGGCCCGCGGGGTCTCGGGGGCTCAGCGTCCCCTGACGACCACTGTGGCGGCGGCTGAAATCGGCCCCAGCACTTAAAGGGCCGCACCGGAGGAGTTGCCTCTGCTCGACGTCCTCCCTCCAGGCAGCTCTTTCCAGCGCGGTGCAGGCAAGTCTAGGGGTTGTCTCTACAATGGAAGCGGGTTGGCTCGGTGGAGTGGCTTCAGATCCCCTCCCAACAGCCTGTGAGCCGCCATCGGGTGATACGTAGACCTTATTCTATTTCAATGTCCGCATAGTACAGACATTTGCTGTGGGAAAATCGGACCCGTGAGCCCAGAGAACTTCATGTCGGCCGGAAAAGCTTTCCCGAAGCACAGGATTCCCTACACCAACACACACGCGCACACCTGCAGACCCGCACACGCTCACTGCCCCAGCCCTCCTCCACTACTTCACTCCTGTCCAAGAGGAAGCGGGGAGCTGAGGGGACAGGCGGAACCAGTGGTGAAAGGCGCCAGGCCGGAGCCCGCGCAGGCCCGGCCTTGGACCTCGCAGCCGCTCCTGCCCTCTGCTGGCTGGAAGGCGCACTTACACCTTCCAGGGCCGTTGGTGCAGCTCTGCTGCCAAAGACTCTGAGCTGTTGGAGCAGCTGTGAGGGAGGCCGCGCGCGGGCTGAGGTCAGAGACGAGTGAGGATTCCCCCCTCTCTGACCTCAGCCAGCGCGCGGCCTCCCTCACAGCTGCTTCGTCAGGAAGGGCTGAAGTTCCCACAGATAAACAGGGGTTGGGCCACCAGTAACTTGTCACATGAGGAGTGGGGGTGTCTTCACACCTTGGTGAACCTGCCAGTGGTGAACCTGTCGTGAGTGGAGACTCAGCGACATCAGCATCTGGTGAAGGCTGCCCAAATCCGTCAGTGACTCTGACATCTCAGGGACAGTGTGTGGCAGCCATAATGCTTTGCGAAGTTGCTGCCGGGAATTATGCAGAAACGTCTTAGGGTGTTCAGATCCCTCTTAATTAAGGCTTTTAGAGCTGTGAGTATTCCCACAAACGGGTCCCTATAGTACAATTATTTTGCAGCGTTCATAGGGCCTACTGGGGCTCTTGATTTGAGGAGCCTTATTCAGCAAACATTTCTTGAGTACCTATGTGCCAGGCGTGGTTAGAGGTATGTGGGACTCATCAGAGAACACAGGACATACATACAAAAAAATCTCTGCTTTCACGGAGGTCACATTCCAGTGACCTAGACACATAATGTGTACTCACAATAAACATACATGTAAATTACACAGACTGTGAAGGTGATAAGCTCTATGGAAAAAATAAAGCAGAAAGGAGAATGGGGGAGCAATGGGTAGCTTTTTTTTTTTTTCTTTGAGACAGTCTGGCTCTGTCACCCAGGCTAGAGTACAGTGGCATGATCTCAGCTCACTGCAACCTCTGCCTCCCAGGTTTAGGCAATTGTTGTGTGTCAGCCTCCGGAGTAGCTGAGGTTACAGGCGCACGCCACCACACCCAGCTAATGTGGGACATAAGTCTGAAGGGTCTGTTAGACCTCCAAGTGAGGATCTCAAATAGACAGTTCGAGGTACCAGTCCAAAGAGAGAGAGCTGGGCTGGAGGTATGTGTTTGGTAGTTGTTGGAGAATCAACAGCATTTAAAACCTTGAGACTGGATAAGGTCACCAAGGGATTGTGCGCAGATAGAGAAGAAGACCCTGACTAACTCCTGGGGACCTCCAACATCAAGTTACCAGAGACAAGAGGAAAAATGTGTGAGGAGCCTGAGAATGAAAGGCCTGGATCATAAGGGAAGAGCCAGGAGACAGGGACATCCCAGAGACCGTCACACGGCCTCGACATGACTGCCTGTGTTGAGGGACCAGGACTGATCTCACAATGCTTTTCATCCCTATTTCTGTCACAAAAAGCCTCATTTCTAGGTCAGCCTCATCAAAAGGGAGGGCATGATCCATTGTGCCTAATGCTGCTGACTGTGGAAAATCAACCTGTTGAAGTGGGAGGTCTTACTTCCAATGCAAGGAATGCTCTCCATAACCCTCATAACTGCTACTGATAGAGCTGAGGAGGCTGGGGAGTCCATTGAGAAGACTTTCTTTTTTTTGAGACAGAGTCTCACTTTGTAGCCCAGGCTGGAGTGCAATGGCACAGCCTCAGCTCACTGCAACCTCTGCCTCCCAGGTTCAAGTGATTCTCCTGCCTCAGCCTCCCCAGTAGCTGGGATTCCAGGTGTGTGCTACCACACCCAGCTAATTTTTGTATTTTTAGTAGAGACAGGGTTTCACTATGTTGACCAGGCTGGTCTCCAACTCCTGACCTCAAGTAATCCTCCCAACTTGGCCTCCCAAAGTGCTGGGATTACAGAAGCCACCATCCCCAGCCTAAGAAGATTTTCTAAGTGCTGGGCCTAGAAGAAGACAATCTTGTCCAGGAGGTGATTAGAAAGAGGGCCCACATATGAGCTGTGTTATCTGTTCTAGAGGAGGGAGTGAGAAGATGGAGAGGAGGACATCTACATCCTTCAAAGGAAAGAAAAATCCCCTCTGATTTGCCATACCCCAGATCCTCAGGACCACATTTTCCCAGAACGCAGATCCTCAGGACCACATTCTCCCCATCTCTCCTCATTCCTCCAAGTACTCACCTGAGGAACTCACTCTGTCCTCCTTCCTCTGACGCACCTGGTGCCAATGCCTCCACCCTCTACCCTGAGTGCACATTCACCTGGAGAGCTCCACAACTTACACACAGACCCACCTTATTTTTTTAACTGCCACACAGTACTAAGGAAATCCTCATACCAAAGAGTGATATGTTTAATTCCCAGTTCTAGAACTAATTTTCTCTGCTGACTACCATTCTGATCCTCAGGTATGAAATGAAGCACTTGGAATAAAAGACCTCACAAATTCCTTTTAGATCAGACACTTGTAGTTCTTTGAAGCCCTGAAAAGGAGTGTGTGTGTGTGTGTGTGTGTGTGTGTAGAGGAATGTCTATGGAAAATGCAATCTACAGTTTTGAAATTTTTTCAATTAAATGTTTTTTTTAAATATTATGCCTAAATCTAGAAAAAAATCACCCGATTAACTAAAATTATTGTCCTAGATACACATGTATGTATGTATGTTTATTGTTATTGTTGCTACCTTAAGACTGTCAAGAAAAACATTTAACTATTACATTGCAGTCAACACAGAAATCTCTATTTCTTTTCTCTTCATCAATAGAGCAAGAGAAAAAGTCACCACAAAAGATGATAGAATAATCTTATACCTCTGAGATTATTTAGGTTTGAGGTTAGTACCCTGGGAGATATCAATCAGCAAACAAAGATGTAGTCATTCCCATCCTTAGCGGTCTCTCTCACCCTCACCTACCTCATTTAATGACCTAAAACTCATTAAACATAAGAGGAAACTTTGATGAGTGCTTAACAGCCTAAAATATCTCAGCATCCTTCAAAATGTTTATCCCCCATGGTTTTGCAAGGAGTGCTGGAAATAAACAAGAAAGCCACTCCCTCTTTGGTGCACCTATTTCATATAAAGTAATTGGGATTAAGCCTCAAAACAACATTGTCCTGTAGGTAACACTCTCCATACTTTTCTAGAGCTGATACAGGCTTTCATCTGTGCTCACGATCTAAAGTGACCCACCATCAGACTTATGATTATGTATTGTGAAGGGTTTTAATGTCTCCACGGTAGAAAAGAGAAAATGCCTGGAGCAGTGGCTCACACCTATAATCCCAGCACTTTGGGATGCCATGGCAGGTGGATCACCTGAGGTCAGGAGTTAGAGACCAGCCAGGCCAACCTGGAGAAACCCCATCACTAATAAAAATACAAAAACTAGCTGGGTGTCGTGGCAGATGCCTATAATCCCAGCTATTCAGGAGGCTGAGGCAGGAGAATCACTTGAAACCGGGAGGCGGAGGTTGCAGTGAGCCAAGATCACGCCATTGCACTCCAGCCTGGGCAACAGAGCGAGACTCAATCTCAAAAAGAAAAGAGAAAACAAGGGCTGAGTCTGAGGTCATGAGGTAAATACACAGCTGTGAGTCAGACTCTGATATGTCTTTTTTTTTTTTTTGAAACAAAGTCGTGCTGTGTGGCCCAAGCTGGAATGCAGTAGTAGGATCACAGCTCACTGTAGCCTCAACCTCCTAGACTCAAGCAATTCTTCATGAAACCACAGATTTGATATATTGATTATTCATTAACATTAAAATAAATATACAACAATAAGCACTTTAAATGGGTATCTGTGTGCCCTAACGTCGGTCATCTCACCTACCATCAGCTGTACATGTGTCATTTTTTCACATATAGCTTTTTCTTGAACTTTAACTTAAAAAATTCTACCTGGAAAATGTTTTCACAGTAAAGGACCCAAGGACAGTATTTAAAAAAAAAGAATCCTAACGCCAAAGATTTGATCATATTTATCCAATTCTGTAAGCGGTTAAACAGGCAGGCTCTATATATACATCATTGTGAAAATGATCAAATGGCTTACTAGGACAGCTGCTCATATTTTTCATGGAGTTAACAAAAGAAGTAATTCTTGTTTTTTTCTCTTTGCTCTGATTCCTTGAATTAAATAGTATATTAAAAGGTGATTTCCAGCCAGATATGGTGGCTCACGCCTGTAATCCTATAATCCTACCACTTTGGGAGGCCTGGGTTGGGGAATCACCTGAGGTCAGGAGTTCAAGACCAGCTTGGCCAACATAGTGAAACCCCGTCTCTACTAAAAATACAAAAACTAGCCTGGCGTGGTGGTGCATGCCTGTAATCCCAGCTACTCAAGAGGCTGAGGCATTAGGATCCCTTAAACCTAAGAGGCAGAGGTTGCAGTGAGCCAAGATCACACCACGGCACTCCAGCCTGGGCAACAGAGCAAAACTCTGCCTCCAAGAAAAAAAAGAGGTGATTTTCTGGGAGTCTCTCTGAGTCCACTCTGGCTCAGGAGGCTGCTCAATTCAAAAACAAACAAAGAAGTGATTTTCTCTGTCTGAGATAGCAAGTGTTACCAATAAATAGGGGCCAATGACTAACCTATCTCAAGTCAACCAAACCAAGACTTGGTAAAAAGGAAGATGAAACCCGGTTTGTGGCCTTTGCTTGCTAACCACCCCTAGTCTATAGAAGAACTTTCAGAGACCTAGACAGAGGCGTGGTTTCCCTCAATTTACATGATAGTTACATTACCAGCAAACTCTTTGCATTTTAAAACCATGCAAAGTAAAAGGAGTTAGGGTAGAAGCTCAGATGATTCTAAGCAGTTTTCTTTTCTTTCCTTTTTTTCCTCCCACGCAACTCTAAGCTGCTTTGTTACCTACATCAGTAG
Source organism: Callithrix jacchus (assembly GCF_049354715.1). Taxonomy (NCBI): domain Eukaryota; kingdom Metazoa; phylum Chordata; class Mammalia; order Primates; family Cebidae; genus Callithrix; species Callithrix jacchus. The sequence continues at coordinate 55,483,885 of NC_133509.1, forward strand.
CCAAAAAAACAGTGATAAGTTATGGAGGTCACTCACTAATTCTTTTACTTTGCTATACTCTGAGCACACTTGTCCCCCATCCATTAAATACTAGCCCTGATCTCCTCCCCACTTATTATTGTTACCAAAAGATCTCTAGAAATTTCAAAACCACAAAATCACTTTTTAAAAAAACTGCTCTAGAAGATGAAAATCTGTGTAACTATATTTTCATTACTGTGTCATTATGTGATCAAATAGGAATAGCTCAAATTGTATGTCAGCCATATCCTCACATCCTAGCAGTATATATTTGATTTCCTAAGTCATCTTCATTTTTTTCTTTCTTTTCTTTTTTTTTTTTTTTTTTTTCAGAGATAGAGTCTCACTCTGTCTCCCAGGCTGCTGGAGTGCAGTGGCGCCATCTTGGCTCACCTCAACCTCCGCTTCCCTGGTTCAAGTGATTCTCCTGACTCGGCCTCCCAAGTAGCTGGGACTACAGGCATGTGCTACCATGCCCAGTTAATTTCTTGTTGTTGTTGTATTTTTAGTAGAGACAGGGTTTCAGCATGTTAGCCAGGGTGGTCTTGATCTCCTAACCTCGTGATCTGCCTGCCTCTGCCTCCCAAAGTGCTGGCATTACAGGCATGAGCCACTGTGCCTGGCTTTTTTTTTTTTTTTCCCCCTAAGAAACAGGGTTTCTCTATGTTGCCCAAGCTGGTCTCAAACTCCTAGCCCCAAGTCATCCCCAACCCTGCCCCACCTTGGCCTCCCATAGTGCTGTGATTACTTGAGCCACTATGCCTGGCCAATCTTCGTTTATTTTTAAGAGACTCTAACAATGTTCAACTGTTTATTTACACAACATACATATTTCAAATTAAGCAATATGCCTAGCTCTCTTCTAGGCACTGGAGATACAAATCTGAATAGGGACAATTTGTGCCCTCTAGGCCCCCAGTTAAAGAACTGGAAGCTTGCAGGGAATTACAATACACAGGGATAAGTGAGCACTCAGAGTTTTTTGAAACCTGAATGGCATAACACACACAAAATGTTCCTATAATACAGTGAAGTTAGTTCCTTCACATTCCCTTTGAATTACATAAAACTAGAAAAAGAGATCCCCAGGACATCTCTAGCAAGACCTCCTATGCGGCAGCCTTCCTCAATGAGGCCCAGCTACCGACCCACCCCACCTGTCCTGTGCTCAGGGCAGGGGTGACCTGCTCAGTAAGTGATAACCTCAACTACCTTGCTGCAATATTTCTTCAGAAGCATCCAAAATAAGGAGGAAAGGACTGCTTTGTGGCCCAGATAGAATCAGACTATCTGTATTGTTTGGTAGAAGGGGGTATTGAAGACATTAATGCCTTGTTTCCAAAAGAAAGTTTATGTCACCATTGTGTTAGAGTTGAATGGACACTAGATTGAGGTAGAGCGTCATTTGGCAGGAGTGGAGTCCTGTTATTTGCCTGTTAATGGGCAACAGAAAGACACTGATTGGAACGAGGAAGCAGGGAGAACCAGGAATCTGCTTTTCCCTCTGCCCTATATCCTGATCCTGCTGTCCCAAAGGAATGTCTGATAAATCATGTTCACTGCAGCCAGACTCAGGGCAGTGAGAGTCCATGAAGGATTCTAAGCTCCTTTGTCTTTGAAGGAAGTGCGATCAAAGGAGGGTAAAAATCCCTCCTGGAAGGTGTTCTTTCTTGTCAATAACCAAAAAGAGGACTCTTCCCCTTTATCACCCCTCACCCAGCTGTTGCTACCCTGAAAAGACCTAGGCGCATCCACAAAGATGTCTTTTAATAAACACGGTTTATTAAATAAATCTCTGATGTAATAAGTAGCCTAATGCAGAAATCCCCAGTTCAGACTCGTGGTGCTTGCTACAATAGTATAAAAAGTCTGTGGCTCTGGAAAGATGATGTGATCCCACTGTAACTCCCTGAGATGTCATGAACTAAGGAATTCTTTCCCCCATCTCTTCAGATACCCAGTTCTACAATTTTGCTGGGTTTTGTTTTTGTCTGATGTCCCTCACATCCAACTTGGCACCCCACAATGTATTTCTTTCCACTCAGATCACACCAGTTAGCCACTGAACTCTATATCTAACTATTCACACTGAGATACAAACAAAAGTTAACTTTTACATGCTTGGTTTTTTGGGGGAGTTTGTTTGTTTTTGAGACGGAATCTCCCACTGTAGCCGGGGCTGGAGTCCAAAGGGACAATCTCAGCTCACTGCAACCTCCACCTCCACCTCCAGGGGTTCACACAATTCTCCTGCCTCAGCTTCCTGAGTAGCTGGGATTACCTGCACACACCACCACACCCAGCTATTTTTTTGTATTTTTAGTAGAGACAAGGTTTCACTATGTTGGCCAAATTGGTCTCAAACTCCTGACCTCGTGATCTTGCCCACCTCGGCCTCCCAAAGTGCTGGAATTACAGGCGTGAGCCACCGTGCCCAGCCTACATGCTTGATTTTACAAGGTCAAAGGGAATTCTTTTTTTTTTTTTTTTTTGAGACGGAGTTTCACTCTTGTTACCCAGTCTGGAGTGCAATGGTGCGATCTCGGCTCACCGCAACATCCGCCTCCTGGGTTCAGGCAATTCTCCTGCCTCAGCCTCCTGAGTAGCTGGGATTACAGGCACGCACCACCATGCCCAGCTAATTTTTTGTATTTTTAATAGAGACGGGGTTTCACCATGTTGACCAGGATAGTCTCGATCTCTTGACCTCGTGATCCACCTGCCTCGGCCTCCCAAAGTGCTGGGATTACAGGCGTGAGCCACCGCACCCATCCTTCAAGAGGAATTCTTAACCTAGTGATGGCTTGAATACCTGAAATATTTTTGAAAAAGTGGAAGGGAACTTAGAAAGCTCTTCCCTTGTCTGCCATATCCACTCACTCACTTAAATTGTTTATAAGACAATAAAACATATAAAAGCAACATTTTCCCCAGGCCAATCATCTTTCTCCAGCTTCACAATGATTAGCCTATCCAGATTTCCCTATAATTAATAACATTGCATTTTTACATTTACCATCCTGGAACATTAAATATGCCTTGGCTTAGCTATGTTAGTTTGCACTTGGTCCTTCCTGATGGTCATGGTCCAGGCTTGTAAATTATGTCCAAGTTCCTCTGTTGCTGTTCTCAGGCCTGGGTGGCATGGAAGGTCCTACTATCCCCATCAGCCTCAGCTCATGCTGCTCCATGTTGCCTGACTCTTTATCCTCAGACCCATCCCTTGCTGTTAACTTTTCTATTTAATACCTGAAACCTCATCAAACAGGCCAAGATATGCTTTCATTTGGTGCCTTCAGGGAAGATATGCACAAGGCTCCATCCAAGAAGGAAGGTCTAGGGTCACCTTGCTGAACCCAAGAAACCAGGGAGAGGTCAGTACACCAAATGTCTTTTTTTTTTTTTTTTTAAGACATGGGGTCTCATTATGTTGACCAGTTTAAACTCAAACTCCTGAGCTCAATTGATCTTCCCACGTCAGCCTCTTGCATAGCTGGTACTGAAAGTGTGCATCACCATGCCTAGCTACTAAATGTCTTTTGAGCTAAGATTAGTTAGCTCCCTCCATTCATTGCAATTACAATAACCTGTACCACGGTTTATGAAATCCTTCATGTGGTACCCACAAGTAGTATGTGTCATTCCCATAGATAGCCACTGCATTAGGGAAAGCTGTGTGAAAGAAGGTATTGACAGTTGGTATCTGTAGGTTAAGGGCAGCTGTTGCAAGGATACCTCACAAATGAAGAAATTTCAAGTGACAGATATCCAGGTGGCTTTGAGCAACCCTGTGGCCAATGTCCTCAACAGTTGTTTTTACCATAACACAGAAGATCTTCTCCTGGGACCATATCTTACCATGTCCCTTGATTTCAAATAATGGCATAATGACATTATCATAATTTAGTGGCTGCTGTGAAAATGATTTGATGCTTAATCTAATGAAATCATAGAATAAACCCACATTTAGCAGCCCTTTGATATTAAAGACAAACTCATGCTGAAAACCCAGGGTACTCTCTTTAACGTGTTAATATTGATTCCTGATTTAAACAAACAGGTCCTTAGCCCAAGATCCTTCCTAACATTTGGATTTAATTTTGAGGCAGTGAAGGGCAGTTAAATATATGCAGAGGAACCTATAAAAGAAATAGTCAGGCAAAGTAGCTCACGCCTGTAATCCCAACACTTTGGGAGGCCGTGGTGGGAGGATCACTTGATCCCAGGAATTCAAGATGAGCCTGGGCAACACAGCAAGACCCTGTCTCTAAAAAAATAAAAATAGGGGAGAGGACTCAAGATGGCGCTGTGAGAACAACCCAGGATTGAAGCTCGCGGTCAATGCGTGGAGGGGGTGAGTCAGGGCTGCATTTCCAGACGGATCTCTGTTGCCCACAGAACGGGGAAATTCCTAGGTATAGAGGAGACGTGGGACGCCAGGCAGAGGTTTTGGCTGGTGCAGCCGGCGGCCGGTGCGGCAGTGGCCTGCGCTGTGGCGGTGCTCCACAGCGCTCCACACAAAGCACGCTCGTCTGGGTGCCGTGTTGGGCCGGCAACCTGAGACTTGGGAGGGCTGAACTTGAGACTGAACGGGACTTGGACAGTGAGCCAGCCCAGGAGATTCCAGGGTCATAGCGTTTGGGGTAGCACAGTGGGACAAACAAAACGGCGATTCCAAATGCTCCCTGTGGAGGGGTTCCCTGAGGCCACAGCTCCGTGGGGGAAAGGTGTCCGCCATTACCGAGGCAAACCGCCCCTACTGAGGTACACGCCCATTGCTGACGCAGCCTGCCATTGCCAAGGCAACCCGCTACAACAGAGAGACTCCACCGCAGGGCATAGCTTGTGGCAGCAGGGCGGAGACCGCAACAGAAGGGCAGAGCCTGCAGCAACAGGGCGAACCTCACACCAGCAGGGCGGAGCCTCAACAGGCAAATAATGACTAGACTGCCTCCTAGCTGGGCAGGACAGCGCGGCAGACACTCACAGGAAAGCACCAACCCCCCCAGACAGAGCATCTGAGAAAAAAAGGGTTTTTTTTATTAATTATGTAGCAGCAGAATTAAACATAGCAGCCTAACAGCCCTGAATGAACAACAGAGCTCACAGCTCAGCAATTGAGCTCCTATAAAGTACAGACTGTCTCCTCAAGCAGCTGCCTGACCCCTCTATATCCAAAAGACTGACATTTGGCAGGCATCATTCTGGGACAAAGATAGCAGAAAAAGAAACTGGTAGCATCCCTTACTGTTCTGCAGCTGCTATAGGTGCACCCCAGACAAGCAGGGCCTGGAGTGGACCTCAGCAGTCATACAGTGAAGGGGCTAGACTGGTAGAAGGAAAACCAAGTAACAGAAATACTTCATCATCAACAATCTGGGTGTCCACTCAGAGAACCAATCGAAAAGTCAGCAACTACACAGACGACAGGTGGATAAATCCACAAAGATGGGAAGAAACCAGCGCAAAATGGAGGAAAACACCCGAAACCAGAACCCCTCGCCGCCTAGAAAGGACCAAAACTCCTCACCAGCAAGGGAACAAAGCTGGATGGAGAATGACTGTGACGAAATGACGGAATTAGACTTCAGAAGGTGGATAACGAGAAACTTTTGTGAGCTAAAAGAACATGTTATAAATCAATGCAAAGAAATTAAGAACCTTGAAAAAAGATTTGAGGAAATGATAACAAGAATGGATACCTTAGAGAGGAATATGAATGAATTAAAGGAGCTGAAAAACACAATACGAGAACTTCGCGAAGCATGCACAAGATTCAATAGCTGAATTGACCAAGCAGAAGAAAGAATATCTAAAGTCGAAGACCAACTCAATGAAATAAAACGAGAAACCAAGATTAGAGAAAAAAGCGCAAAAAGGAATGAACAAAGTCTCCAAGAAATGTGGGACTATGTGAAAAGACCTAACCTACCTTTGATAGGTGTACCAGAAGGGGACGAAGAGAATGAATCCAAGCTGTAAAATACTCTTCAGGACATTATCCAGGAAAATTTCCCCCACCTAGCAAGACAGGCCAACACTCAATTGCAGGAAATACAGAGAACACCACAAAGATATTCCGCAAGAAGAGCAACCCCAAGGCACATAATCGTCAGATTCAACAAGGTTGAAATAAAGGAGAAAATACTAAGGGCAGCCAGAGAGAAAGGTTGGGTCACCCACAAAGGGAAGCCCATCAGACTCAGAGCAGATCTCTCGGCAGAAACTCTACAAGCCAGAAGAGAGTGGGGGCCAATATTCAACATCCTTAAAGAAAAGAACTTTCAACCCAGAATTTCATATCCAGCCAAACTGAGCTTCAGAAGTGAAGGAAAAATAAAATCCTTTGCGAACAAGCAAGTACTCAGAGATTTTGTCACCACCAGGCCTGCTTTACAAGAGCTCCTAAAAGAAGCACTACACATAGAAAGGAACAACCAGTACCAGCCATTCCAAAATCACACTAAATGCTAAAGAGCATCAACATAATGAAGAATCTACAACAACTAACGGGCAAAACAGCCAGCTAGCATCAAAATGGCAGTATCAAATTCACACATAACAATATTAACCCTAAATGTAAATGGACTAAATGCACCAATCAAAAGACACAGACTGGCAAATTGGATAAAAAGCCAAAACCCATCAGTGTGCTGTATTCAGGAAACCCATCTCACATGCAAGGATACACAAAGGTTCAAAATAAAGAGATGGAGGAAGATTTACCAAGCAAATGGAGAGCAAAAAAAAGCAGGAGTTGCAATTCTCATCTCTGATAAAATAGACTTTAAAGCAACAAAGATCAAAAGAGACAAAGAATGCCATTACATAATGGTAAAAGGATCGATAAAACAAGAAGAGCTAATGATCCTAAACATATATGGACCCAATGCAGGAGCACCCAGATACATAAGGCAAGTTCTTAATGACTTACAAAGAGACTTAGACTCCCACACAATAATAGTGGGAGACTTTAACACCCCACTGTCAATATTAGACAGATCAACCAGACAGAAAATCAACAAGGATATCCAGGGCTTGAACTCAGACCTGGAGCAAGCAAACCTGATAGACATTTACAGAACTCTCCACCCCAAATCCACAGAATATACATTCTTCTCAGCACCACATCACACCTACTCTAAAATTGACCACATAATTGGAAGTAAAGCACTGCTCAGCAAATGCAAAACAACTGAAATCATAACAAACAGCCTCTCAGACCATAGTGCAATCAAGTTAGAACTCAGAATTCAGAAACCGACCCAGAACCGCACAGCTTCATGGAAACTGAACAACTGGCTCTTGAATGTTGACTGGATAAACAATGAAATGAAGGCAGAAATAAAGAAGTTCTTCGAAACCAATGAGAACGAAGACACAACATGCCAGAATCTCTGGGACACATTTAAAGCAGTCTCTAGAGGAAAGTACATAGCAATAAGTGCCCATATGAGAAGAATGGAGAGATCCAAAATTGACACCCTATCGTCAAAATTGAAAGAGCTAGAGGAGCAAGATCAAAAAAACTCAAAACCCAGCAGAAGACAAGAAATAACTAAGATCAGAGCTGAACTGAAGGAGATTGAGACACGAAAAACCCTCCAAAAAATCAATAAATCCAAGAGCTGGTTTTTTGAAAAGATCAACAAAATAGACCACTAGCCAGATTGATTAAAAAGAAAAGAGAGAACAACCAAATAGATGCAATAAAAAACGATAAAGGGGAAATCACCACAGATTCCACAGAAATTCAAACCATCATCAGAGAATATTACAAACAACTCTATGCACATAAACTAGTAAACCTGGAAGAAATGGATAAATTCCTGGACTCCAGTGTCCTCCCAAGCCTAAACCAGGAGGAAGCTGAAACTATGAATAGACCAATAACAAGGGCAGAAGTCGAGGCAGCAATTAAGAGCCTACTACACAAAAAAAGCCCAGGTCCGGATGGATTCACAGCCGAATTCTACCAGACACACAAAGAGGAGCTGGTACTATTCCTTCTGAAACTATTCCAAATAATCCAAAAAGAAGGAATCCTTCCCAAATCATTCTGTGAGACCAATATCATCCTGATACCAAAACCCGGCAGAGACCCAACAAGAAAAGAAAACTTCAGGCCAATATCCATGATGAACATAGATGCAAAAATCTTCAATAAAATATTGGCAAGCCGATTGCAAGAGCAAATCAAAAAACTTATTCATCATGATCAAGTAGGATTCATCCCGGGGATGCAAGGCTGGTTCAACATACACAAGTCTATAAACGTAATTCACCACATAAACAGAACCAAAAACAAAAACCACATGATTATCTCAATTGATGCAGAGGAGGCCTTTGACAAAATTCAACAGCCTTTATGCTAAAAACCCTCAATAAACTCGGTATCGATGGAACGTATCTCAAAGTAATAAAAGCTATTTATGACAAACCAACAGCCAATATCATACTGAATGGGCAAAAACTGGAAGCATTCCCTTTGAAATCTGGCACTAGACAAGGATGCCCCCTTTCACCACTCCTATTCAATATAGTACTGGAAGTTCTAGCCACAGCAATCAGGCAAGAAAAAGAAATAAAGGGTATTCAAATAGGAAAGGTGGAAGCCAAATTGTCTCTATTTGCAGACGACATGATAGTATACCTAGAAGACCCCATCGCCTCAGCCCAAAAACTCCTGAAACTGATAAGCAACTTCAGCAAATTCTCAGGATATAAAATCAATGTGCAAAAATCACAAGCCTTCCTCTACACCAATAACAGACTTAAAGAAAGCCAAATCAAGAGCGAACTGCCATTCACAATTGCTACAAAAAGAATAAAATACCTTGGAATACAACTCAGAAGGAACGTAAGGGACCTCTTCAAGTAAAACTACAAACCACTGCTCAACGAAATCAGAGAGGACACAAACAGATGGAGAAACATTCCATGTTCATGGTTAGGAAGAATTAATATCGTAAAAATGGCTATACTGCCCAAAGTAATTTACAGAATCAATGCTATACCCATCAAGCTACCATTGGCTTTCTTCACAGAACTGGAAAAAACCACCATGAACTTCATATGGAACCAAAAGAGAGCCCACATAGCCAAGTCAATTCTAAGCAAAAAGAACACAGTGGGGGGCATCACACTACCAGATTTCAAACTATACTACAAGGCTACAGTAATCAAAACAGCATGGTACTGGTACCAAAACAGAGATATAGACCAATGGAACAGAACAGAGGCATCAGAGGCAACACAACATATCTACAACCATACAATCTTTGATAAACCTGACAAAAACAAGCAATGGGGAAAGGATTCCCTGTTCAACAAATGGTGTTGGGAAAACTGGCTAGCCATGTGCAGAAAGCAGAAACTGGACCCCTTCCTGACACCTTACACTAAAATTAACTCCAGATGGATTAAAGACTTAAACATAAGACCTGGCACCATAAAAATCCTAGAGGAAAACCTAGGCAAAACCATCCAAGACATAGGAGTAGGCAAGGACTTCATGAACAAAACACCAAAAGCATTGACAACAAAGGCCAAAATAGACAAATGGGACCTAATCAAACTCCACAGCTTCTGCACGGAACTGTGCAAAAGAAACAGTCACTAGAGTAAATCGGCAACCAACAGAATGGGAAAAAATTTTTGCAGTTTACCCATCTGACAAAGGGTTGATATCCAGAATTTACAAAGAACTAAAACAGATTTACAGAAAAAAAAAAACAAGCCCATTCAAAACTGGGCAAAGGATATGAACAGACACTTTACGAAAGAAGACATATATGAGGCCAACAATCATATGAAAAAATGCTCATCGTCACGGGTCATCAGAGAGATGCAAATCAAAACCACATGGAGATACCATCTCATGCCAGTTAGAATGGCGATCATTAAAAAATCTGGAGACAACAGATGCTGGAGAGGATGTGGAGAAAAAGGAACACTTCTACACTGTTGGTGGGAGTGTAAATTAGTTCAACCATTGTGGAAGACAGTGTGGCGATTCCTCAAGGCCTTAGAAATAGAAATTCCATTTGATCCAGCAATCCCATTACTGGGTATATATCCAAAAGACTATAAATCATTCTACTATAAGGACACATGCACACGAATGTTCATTGCAGCACTGTTTACAATAGCAAAGACCTGGAATCAACCCAAATGCCCATCGATGATAGACTGGATTGGGAAAATGTGGCACATATACACTATGGAATATTATTCAGCAATCAGAAATGATGAGTTTGTGTCGTTTGTAGGGACATGGATGAATCTGGAGAACATCATTCTCAGCAAACTGACACAAGAACAGAAAATGAAACACCGCATATTCTCACTCATAGGCGGGTGATGAAAAATGAGAACACATGGACACAGGGAGGGGAGTACTAAACACTGGGGTCTATTGGGGGGAAAGGGGGAGGGCCAGTGGGAGGGGGTGGTGGGGAGGGATAGCCTGGGGAGAAATGCCAAATGTGGGTGAAGGGGAGAAAGGAAGCAAAACACACTGCCATGTGTGTACCTATGCAACTGTCTTGCATGTTCTGCACATGTACCCCCAAACCTAAAATGCAATAAAAAATTTAAATAAATAAATAAATAAAAATTTAACTTAGCCCAGCATGGTGGCATGCACCTATAGTCCCAGCAACTCAGGAGGCTGAGAGGAGAGGATTTCTTGAGCCCAGGAGGTGAAGGCTGCAGTGAACCATGATCACGCCACTGTACTCCAGCCTGGGTAACACAGCAAGACCCTGAAAGGAGAGAGAGAGAGAGAGAGAGAGAAAGAAGGAGAGAAGGAGAGAGAGAGAGAAGGAGAGAGAGATAAGAAAGAAAAAAGAGTAAAGAAAAACTGGAGGGTGTGCTTTGAACACAATTTAAAGAAGAAGAATGTGCAAGGATTAGAGAGAGTATTATCTGAGTCATTTTTCAGGATATCATAGAAGTTTGATGTGTCATAAACAGAAATGTCTCCAGAAACCAGGGAGGTGTTGTCACTGACTGAACAGACAGGAGGGAGGAATGGAGGTAGTGGAGACCCCTGAACTTTGGTCTTAAAAGCAGAGGTGGCTACTACTTAATATGTGACTGGCCAGGTGTCGTTGCTCATGTCTGTAATCCCAGTACTTTGGGAGGCCAGAGCGGGCAGATTCCTTGAGCCCAGGCATTCAAGACCAGCCTGTGCAACATGGCAAAAACCCGTATCTACAAAACAATACAAGAAGTAGTGGATGTGTGGCACATGCCTGAAGTCATAATTACCGGGGAGGCTGAGGTGGGAAGATCACTTGAGCCTGGGAGGTGGAGGTTGCAGTAAGCTGAGATTGCGCCACTGCACTCCAGTCTGGGCAACAGAGTGGAACTCTGTCTCAAAAAAAAAAAACAAAGGCATGACTTAAAAAGAAGTAACTGCTATTCACATTGAGCTAATGGTGGCCCAACAGGGTCACATTTTTGCTATTTTAAGGCAAGTCAGGAATCCAAATTTTTTATGTGAAAATCTCCATTTGGAAAGTTGCCACCACATCCAAAATTATTTTAAACAAAATAAAAAACTGCATAGGCCAATCAGAATAGGTCTTGAGCCAGATAAACCTGCTGTAACTGCACTATATATGTTTAGCCTCATGTTATAAAGACGTGAGTGCAGCTCGTTCCACCCATTGAGACTATATATGCATCACAGAGGGACCACACTACACCTAAGTTCTGTTTACATCCTCCTCACCCATAAAACTGCATCCCACACAACATATATTTTAAAACTTGCAGCCAGGCATGGTGGCTAACACCTGTAATCCCAGCACTTTGAGAGGCTAAGGCAGGAGGATCATTCAAGGCCAGGAGTTTGAGACACGTGGCAACAAAGCAAGACCCCCATCTCTGCAAAAAAATTAAAGAATTATCTGGGCATGGGGGCATGTTCTTATAGTCCCAGCTACTCAGGAAACTGAGGCAGGAGGATCACTTGGGCACCGGAGGTTGAGGCTTCAGTGAGCTATGACTATACCACTGTACTACAGCCTGAGCAACAGGCTGAAACCCTGTCTCAAATAAATACTTGCTTAAAACTTAAGGAATTAAGGAATGCCACAGAATGAGATGGCTAAGTTCTGTTAGCTCTGCCTTCAGTTCTATTCAGGTCAATATTTGTGTCCATATTTATATTAAAGGGCATCAACAATAACATTGCATTTTCATATGACAAGAATGTAAAAAGAGAGTGAAAAAATATGTGAATTATTTTTGTTGAAAGATGACATAATATCAGTTCAAGGGTCTAATTCCAATGTTTCTCACCTAGAACTTGACCCAGTGATTTAACACCTCTAACCATGCCTTCCTTACCTTCAATACACTTCTCCACCTCTGTGCATTTTCCCATGCCAATCCTTTTGCATACAATGTCCATCCCTTCCTAAATGCCCCAGCAAACCCCTGCTCACCCTCATGACTTAGAAGCCTTCCTAGACCCAATGGGCAAAGTAACTTCCTCCATCTCTGTGCTCCCAAAAAGCCATATTCATATAAGTAGTATTGCTTCTATCACATATTTAGTTTCCCTGCTTCTCCATAAGCTACTTGAGGACCAAGACTATGTTTCAGGTATCTTAACATATCCTGTGACTAACAGTGTTTCAGGAATAGAGTGCACACTACATAAATGCCTCATTTACAAAAATTAAATTCCCATTTTAAATAATGAAATACGAGCACTAGGAATGTAAATGACAGTTGTGTAGAAAGAAGCACAAATGTGAATGAATGCAAGATTTTGGAAACCTAAGTTGGAGTTGTTTAAACCTTAAATATTCATTTTTTAAATTTTTAGTCAAGAACAAACTTTATTGAACTTTGCACCCTATTAACAGAGGTTTAAAAAAAAAAGAACAGACTCTGTTTTACTAAACCTTCAGCTGTTGTCCCTCCTTCCCAGCTGGGGCTGTGACTGGAGCCCTTTGCCACAGCCTTGCTGCATCTTCTTAGTACCTGCTCCACCTGCCAGGAAGTAGCTAGTTTCCATGTCTCTGTGCTCCAGTTTATGGGCCCCTTCCAGATCGGACTGTCAGCACCTCCTCATCTTCCTTTATATGAAGTCCTCAGGAAAAGGTATGCTGGCCTCTGATTCTGAGGCCACCATACCCTTATCTGGCTTGCTATCTTGTAGCAGCTTCATGGTTCGGAGCCGCATGTTCAGAAGCTCCTAGTGGGCTCCAGCCAGAGTAGTAACACACTCAAAAAGGGGGTCCAATTGGGCCATCAAATTGTCCAGCTGCTGCTCTATCTGGATCAGCTGTTGCTCCAACTGCTGTGGTCGCTTCTTGCCTGTCTCCTCTGGGAGAACTGCAGCTTCATCTTTCCCTATTGTGGAAGAAGAAATGGGCAATACTGCAGCAAAATAGTTCTGCTCCATCACCTCAGTCTCCAAATCCAGTAAGGAGAGGGGTGTAATTTAAGGTAGAGAAAGCTATTAAGTTTTTAACTCAGATAATCATAATTACTTCTAGTGTAGTTCCTCACCCAGCACAACATGTCCCACACATGGTCATTCAGTCTGCCGAAACACCTCCAGGAATGAGCAGCTCTCTCCAGTCTGATAGAGCTCTGGTTGTTAGACAGTTCATGCACAAATCTAAAATTTGTCCTTCATGTATCTTCTTTCCATAGTGCTGCTGAGAGCATTCCAAAATAATGGCTCTTCAAAATGATAGTTCCTCAGGAATTTAAAGGCAAAGGGCATACCCTTGTCCCCTTTCCTGATTTTTTTCTGTTTTAATATCTTCAATCTTTTCAGTCAGCCTCATTTTGCATAGTTTTCTCTGGTTGCTTTACTGAACATATAGTGCTCTTAAGGCAGTTCTGTGAGAAGAATAAAATTCTCCAGGAATGTTCTGATCAGTAGATAAGGCACCACACCTTGTTCCTACCATTGATTTGGAAAGTAGGTTGTCACATCACATCACAAACTTATTAGTCAATGAGATGCATAAGGCTCAAGTGGATGTGTTGGGGGAACATCCTAAACGTGTAATGGAAATCAGGGGGCCAGGACCCCAGAGAGATCACACACTGGGTGAGCTCAAGCATTCAGAGATTGAGGTAGCAGTTGTCCACTGCCAGGCTCAGAAAGTAGGTATGGCCTTACATATGCCATTTATCCTTCTTTTTTTTTTTTTTTTTTTTTTTTTTTTGAGACGGAGTTTCGCTGTTGTTACCCAGACTGGAGTGCAATGGCACGATCTCGGCTCACCGCAACCTCCACCTTCTGGGTTTTAGCTGGGACTACAGGTGCGCACCACCATGCCCAGCTAATTTTTGTATTTTTAGTAGAGACGGGGTTTCACCTTGTTGACCAGGATGGTCTTGATCTCCTGACCTCGTGATCCACCCGCCTCGGCCTCCCAAAGTGCTGGGATTATAGGCGTGAGCTACCGCGCCCGGCGCCACTTATCCTTCTGATGCTCCGGTGAATGAAGGTGTTGATGGGCTTGCAGACCCTGGAGACCATTCCCCTATGTTACATTATCACGTCACAATAGTGGCTGAACCCACCTGGGATTCTGCACCTCAGGTAGTCAAGAGGGCATCTGTAGAAGTCCTGGGACAGAAAGAAACAGTCTGATCTAGTAGCAGGCGCAGGATATTCCACTCAGAACCATGTTTTCTGTGAAATGGGGATCAATCCCTTTCCCTGAAGTACCTGGCACATAGGTGTTCTCAGTGTTATGTTATTACTAAGAAGACTGGTCTAATTTGAAGAGAAAATAACAAATATTTAAAAAATAATAAACCTATTAACTAGGTTTAATATTTATCAAACTATTAACTATTCAATAATTATTTAACTATTAATATCTGTTATCTTCAGTCGCCGAAATCTGATTTTCCTCTTTTCTTCTTTCCATTACTGCATTCTCCCTTTTTCCACACAGGGAAAACAACCTAAGACTCAGTTATCCGCGGAGGAGAGCAAAACACAGAAGTCTACTCCGAGAAACAATCTTTGCCAGTCTTTGCTCGCAACCCAACTCCATCCCGCCCCCGTCCCGCCCCATCCTCTTAACTTTTGGCGCTGGCGACAAAGCCCAACCCAGCCTCCAAGTTAGCCCAAACATGGTTTCCGCCTCAAGAATATTTACATAGCCATTGCTTATTGGCTGCTGGCAAACACTCGCTCTTCTCGTTGGCTGAAACTGCCGGGAGAAGTTCTGCGAAGGCTGCTCCTTGCGGCGTTGGGACTGAAGGTCACGGGCATTTACACTTCCGTTTCCGGCTCGCCTCCGGAACCATGGCGGGGCCTCTGAGGTATCGACTGACATTAGGAAGATTGTGTCCCGGCCTTGGAGTAGTTCCCCAGACCCGGGTGAGTGGCTGCATTCCCTGCTCTCGGAGAAACTCTGGATCTCCAGAGACATCTCGGCGCGGAGGAGGAGCGCTCCTGGCAGTCCCTGCCCTAGCGAGCGCCCGCGGCTTGCCTTTCTGCCAAGCAATCAGCCTTTCTTTATCCGCTTGCAGGCTCTCGCCGCCGTAGTACCTGGAGTGACCCAGGTAGATAACAAGTCCGATTTCCTGCAGAAGAGGCCCCATCGCCAACACCCTGGCATCCGGAAACTACCGCACGTGCGGCTGCCACAGGCACTGTCTAACGGTGCCCAGTTACTGCTACGTGGTGAGTAACGGCGGGAAAGGGAGAAGAAACGGGACTGGACCTGCATGCAAGTGATTCCGCTTTTCATCTTTGGCCCATAGAGATCGCTGAGCCCAATATGGAGAATCAGGTGCAAGCACTGACCAATTATCTCTGGAGCAGACATTTGCCTGTAGAGCCAGAGGAGTTGCAAAGACGGGCTGTGCATCTTGAGAAAAAATTCCTGGAAAACCCAGGTAGGACTTAAGAATAATTTAAAAGTAGGCCAGATTGAAATACCAGTGAGAAATGAAAAGCAAGAAATAGTCTCTCAAACAGATACTGAAGTCCCTATTTGACTTTCTGACCACAGCAGCAGTTGTTACAACGATTCCTTACTAAAAGGAGGTAGATTATTCTAGAGATTGCTAGAGAGTGTCCCAGTATACTGGGTTTGGTTTGGTTTGGTTTTTGTTTTTGCTTTGAGACAGAGTATTGCTCTGTTTCCAGGCTGAAGTGCAATGACTCAATCTCAGGTCACTGCAGCCTCCTTCTCCTGGGTTTAAGTGATTCTCCTGCCTCAGCCTCTTCAGTAGCTGGGATTACAAGTGTGCACCACCGCACACACCCGGCTACATTTTGTATTTTTAGTGGAGACGGTTTCTTTATGGTGGCCAGGCTGGTCTTGAACTCCTGACCCCAGGTGATCTGCCTACCTCGGCCTCCCAAAGTGCTGGGATTACAGGCGTGAACTACCACGCCCAGCCAATATACTGTTAAAATCTAGATATTTGTTTTTTTCCTGCAAGTCCACTGGATTAGGACCTTCTAAGTTTCTATTCAGGTGAAATAAAGCCCTTGGATGGCCCCTGCCCAGTACTGAAACCTTCTTTCGGGATAAGAGAATACATATAATTCATCAATTAGTTTCATGATTGTGAGCTCCTTGACACTACAGACCTGCCATTTATTCATCTTACATTCCTTGCACACCTCACAGTACCTGGGTCACAGTAGGTGATTGGTAGATACTTGCTAAATAGTACTGAACTGAACACAGTCATGAGACCTAGATTTTCAGTCTCCTTTCTTCTCCATAGGAATAGTGGAGATCATCAAAACCATAAATTTTGGAGAAGTGAGGAAATCCAAAAACTAATGTCCTTGTCCTACCCTTTAAATTTTTTATCACAGTTTCCTTTAATATAAAACAAACCTGTGGGACAGAATTGGTTAAGTTAAATAAACCATTCTTAGAAGCAAAATGCCATCTGATACATTCTGTTAGTGGTAGTTGCTACTGTTCTTACCTGAAGCTTTTCTCTAGGTTTGTCTTCTCTCTTGAGCTTGAAGGTTTTCTTAGGTGGGAGTCAGAGAAGACTGGGTGGGCAGTATATTCAAATATTAGATCTGAACCCTGTTCTCCCTAGGTCCTGACTTCCAGTCCTTGTTCTCACCACAGACTTATTTCAGACAGAGGAGAAACTTCGTGAAGCAGTGCTTCATGCACTACGTAAAACTACCTACCATTGGCAAGAACTGAGGTAAGGGGGACTGGAAAAGGTGCACAAGAAGGAAAAGGTGAACTTTGAAAGAGAGGTGAACTTTGAAAGAGAGGGAATACAATTACACAATCAATGTAGTATTTTTTTTTAATCACCTGACCTTAAAAGGATCAATTTAGTATTTGAAAAAGCTAAAGTTCAAAGTTTTGAACATTAAAGTTTGAAAATTTAGTATTTGTAAGGCTCCCCAGGACCCTTCTGTATTGGGGAGTGAAAGACCAGAGCTGGAAGAGCCCTTTCCAGGATGTCATTTTCTAAATCTAGAAGGTAACTATGGGATTAAGATTATTTACTAGTTTGTATGACTCTCTGATTTTAATGGCAGCTACAGTGAGGGACTGAGCCTGGTGTATATGGCAGCAAGACTGGATGGTGGCTTTGCAGCAGTCTCCAGAGCATTCCATGAGGTAAAAGTCCCTTAACTTCCAACCTGAACTTTTTGACCGTCAGTTCCCTATTCATAAAGTAGTTTTCTGGGATGGGAATTCTTGGGACGTTGCATATGCATTTTTTTTTTTTTTTTTTATTAAAGAGGATCTTCACTGGGCATGGTGGGCTCCTGACTGTAGTTCCAGCTATTTGAGAGGCTGAGGCAGAAGGATTTCTTGAGCCCAGTTTGAGGCTGCAGTGAGCTGTGATCTCCACTGTACTCCAGCCTGGTGACAGAGTGAGACCTCATCTCTTAAAAAAAATACAAAATAAAGACATTCTCTTTATCCTATGAAAGCATTCTGTGACCCAAGAAAGGTTTGAATCACTATTTTAGGAGATTCTTATTCCATAAGATATTTATATTGAATCATTTATATTGAATTATATTTAAATTGAAAAAGCATTTACATCTCATATCCTCTGTGATAGCTCCTAATTCATATTTACCAAGGTCCTAAATAAGTATCTAATTACCCTACTGTGGGATGTTGTATATTTCTTCAGATCCAGGCTCAAAATCAAGCATTTCAGCCACAAACTTTAATGGACTTTGGCTCGGGGACTGGTTCTGTCACCTGGTGAGTAATTTCAGCCCTGTCTTGGTCAATTTTAGCTCTAGAAAGCCATACTTACACAACTCCAAAATCAAGAGACTGGAAAACCAGAGGGAGAAGAGGCAACTTGGGAATCTTTAATGTTTCTTCCATCAGATTAGGCAAGGCAGAAGAAGGTATATGAATTGGGGCCAGAACTTAAAGAAATGTCAAGTGAAAAAAAAGGCTCATTTTTAGAAAAATTAAAAAGAAAAGGAATTATCAGGCTTTTTTTGCCTACAAATAGTATTTTGAGTCTACCTTTTTTTGTTTGTTTTTTTTTGGGGGGGCAGGGAGTTGTTTGTTTTTTGTTTTTAAGATGAAGTCTCACTCTGTCACCCAGGCTGGAGTGAAGGGGTGTGATCTGGGCTCACTGCAACCTTCACCTTCTGGGTTCAAGCGATTCTTCTGCCTCAGCCTCCCAAGTAGCTGGGACTACAGGCACCCGCCACCGTGCCCATTTAATTTTTGTATTTTTAGTATTGGCCATATTGGCCAGGCTGATCTCAAACTCCTGAGTTTGCAATCTGTCCACCTCAGCCTTCTGAAGTGCTGGGATTACAGGCATGAGCCACCATACCTGACCAAGTCTACCTTTTTTTCTAAGGAGTTATAAATAAGAGAATAACACTTAGTTTTTCCAACTATTTTAATATAACACTCTCTTTTCCCAGTGATGGGGTTGGGTATAAGTGGGTCTCTTGTAGAGATGACTCTTGGTCATGCGAATTGGTGATTTATAATAATTTTGCCATCTTAGGGCTGCTCACAGTGTTTGGGGTCAGACCCTACGTGAATATATGTGTGTGGACAGATCAACTGCCATGTTGGTTTTGGCAGAAAAGCTACTGAAAGGTGAGTGCAAGAGCACTTCCAAAGTTGAGGGAGTTAAGAAAGCACAAGGGGACTAGTAAAAGCATTTTACTGGGAAGTAGAGAAGAGGGTAAAAATTAAGATGAATCTGGGCAATTTTAAAGTTATGGTCAAGCAAAGAGTGGTATTAGAGGTTTCTCCTGGACTGAGGATGGGGTGGGTAAGATTCAAAGGACAAGAAACCTAATATTCTCCCTGCCTTTTTTGTACTTTTTTTTTTTTTTAATTAGAGATAGGGTCTCCATATGTTACCCAGGCTGGTCTCAAACTCCTGGCCTGAAGCCATCCTCATCCTCCCACTTTAGCCTCTAGGGTAGCTGGGATTATAGGCATGTGCTGCCATGCCTAGCTCATCTCTGCCCTTTTTGATATACACTTTCCCTATTCTTGGGGCCCTGTTTCTTACCTGGGTATCTCTTCACTTAATATGTAACTTCCTACACACTACAGTTGCCTCTTCTTTTCTCCACAGGTGGTTCAGAATCTGGGGAGCCTTATATTCCAGGGGTATTTTTCAGACAGTTTCTACCTGTATCACCCAAGGCAAGTGGCAGTGTTTAGAATATTCTAAACATGGAATGTGGCAGATAGAAAACTGTGGCTTGAACTTTTACAACCCCACACTGAGTGTTAGAAGATAAAAGAAATTTAGTGGCTAGGACTTTGTTGTATTCTTAGGATGCAGAGATGTTGGGTCTGTCATGGTCCTTGTCTTGGTCCTCAGGTGCAGTTTGATATAGTCGTATCAGCCTTTTCCTTAAGTGAACTGCCCAGCAAGGCTGACCGTAATGAAGTAGTTCAAACCTTATGGCGTAAGACACATCATTTCCTGGTGAGTTAAAATTCCTTGTTCCCTTAAGTCTTAAAGCAGCTTGACGGATTTCATGCCTTTTCTTCTCTCATTGTCTTCATTCTCCATCTATGATTGTTCTTACAGAGCTACTGACATTTATACCTTCATGTAATTTAAGACTTCTGCGTATTATTCCCTTTTGTAAATAGGTGCTGGTGGAGAATGGAACAAAAGCTGGGCACAGCCTTCTCATGGATGCCAGGGATCTGGTCCTTAACGTAAGTCTTCTTCTTCCCTCACTCCCCCACCCATATGTCACCAATTACTATTACTGTCTTGAAAACTTAAAGAGACTGTACAATTCAGGACTTTACAATTCAAGATGAGATTTGGAGAAAAAAAGAGAAAAAGCTAAAGAGATTGTCATATATTGGCAAGGGTGACTCTCAGGAAACTGGGCATATAAAGTCATTATGATATAGAATAGTGGTTGGCAAATGAGAGCCTGTGGATCAAATCGGACCTGCCACCTGTTTTTATATAGGCTATACTTATTTGTGCCTCTGTTGTCTGTGACTGCTTTCAGACTGCAAAGAGCAGAGTTGAGTAGTTGGGACAGAGGTAGATTTTGCCTACTCACTGGCCCTTTAAAAGAGTTTGCTGACTCCTAATCTACAGCATTGCTGAGCCAAGAACCTTGTCACTGGAGGAAGAGTATGAGCCAGTGTATAATCATAAATTTAATTGTCCTGCAGTGGGATTTTTTTTTGAGAGTGGAGGTTGCTGACAAGGAAGAGCACCATACTATGTGCCAAGTTCTTGCCTTTCTCCTACAGCAAAGAGAAAGTTCTTTGTTCAGCGTATTAAAGATGCAGCCAGCTTAACTCAAAGGACATAGTTAATCGTTATTAGTGTTGAGTATTACAGGAGTCCTCAATTTACTGAATGCAGAGATTGAGTTATGAAAATAGACCCCTGGCCCAGCTTTATTTCTTTTATTTCCTTTGATTTCAGGGAAATGAGAAGTCACCTTTGGACCCTCGACCTGGTTTTGTCTTTGCCCCAGTGAGTATTACTTCTATCTGTCCCGCCACTCTCCACTACTTTGTGTTCCTATCCACTTTCTACCTAATGATTCCCCTGGCTCTTCCTACCCTCTGCTCCTGTCCTTCCTTCTCCCTGGCACCTTTTGACTCTGTCATTCTTAGTTTTTAAGTTTTGTGATTGATGGCTCTTTTGTCTTACCTCATTTTTTTCTGTGTTCACAGTGTCCCCATGAACTCCCTTGTCCCCAGTTGACAACCTCTAAGCCCCTGGCCTGTAGCATCTCACAGGCGTACCATCCCATCCCCTTCAGCTGGGTATGTACCTGGGGATATTGCAGCAGGGAGCAAACATCCTGGAAAAACAGGAAGAAAAAGAATCAGAGTTAGGAGGAGTTGAATAATTAATAGAACAGTCTAGAGACTTTAGGGCCTACATGTATATGATTTATACATTGTAAAAAAGGACTGCAGGAATGGGAAACGGGGGTGGGGGAGCTTTACAAACTTTTTCCCCATATCTTTTCTTCTAAGCAGTCTCTATGTTCCTTATCTTAGAACAAGAAACCAAAGGAAGAAAAGTTCTCTTTGGTGATCCTTGCTCGGGGGTCTCCAGAGGAGGCTAATCGCTGGCCCCGTATCACTCAACCTGTCCTTAAACGGCCTCGCCATGTGCATTGTCACTTGTGCTGTCCAGATGGGCATATGCAGCATGCTGTGATCACAGCCCGCCGGCATGGCAGGTATAGGGGATGTGACCAAAATTAGTGGGATGTGGCAAGAACCTGCAGCCCACATTAACATCTCATTTCCATAGGGATTTGTATCGTTGTGCCCGAGTCAGCTCCTGGGGAGATCTTTTACCTGTGTTTACTCCGTCTGCGTTTCCTCCATCCCCTGCTCAAGATCCCTCTGAGAGTTGACAAGGATGTGTAACAAGTATTTTCTTCTATCATGCCTGCCAGGGCTGAAGCTACCTGGTATCCAGGAGGGGAATGCTAGCATCCCCATATGTCTGTGTTTGTTTGAGATTTTTAATAATAAATAATAAATTTTTAAAGAATGAAAGTGGATTTCATGATTCTTAAGTGTAGAAGCCGGTCATGGTGGCATGTGCCTGCATTTCCAGCCACTCAGAAAGCTGAGGCGGGAGGATCATTTGAGCCCAGGAGTTAAGGCTGCAGTGAGCTATGATTGTACTACTGCACTGTAGCATAGTAGTGACACAGCAAGACCTCCTCTCTAAAAAAAATAAATAAGAATACGTAAAAGGTATAGTTAATTAACCTGGCCTATCCTGTAATGAAGAGCTTCCTCAGATTTTTGGTGCCACACTTCCCGCACAAATCCCAAGCTCACCTATTGTGACAGGCCAGAACTCCGCAAGGTCTTCACTCTAATGATGAATGTATAAGCTCATCTTTAAAGCAGAAGAAGAAAAACCAGATTTCCATAAGCCCTTTGCTGTAATGAATGTACATTAAAGCAGAAGCAAGAAAATGGATAATGAATTGGGGGAATTGGGTGCCTGAGTAAGAGGGCTGGAATACAAAACAAGCTAGCCCCACCTGTACTTTCTCGACCTCAGATGTAGTTTAGTGATAAAAGCAGTCCTGCACATAAGAGCCATACCAGGACCAACTTAAGATTGATAAACCTTTCTATCTGCAGATCCCTAGTTTAGATAGATTAGGAAACATACCCACAGGTAGACATAGAGCTCGAATTGTATATATAAGCTAAAGAAAAACTTGTAACTTTGAGTTGGTCTGGTGGGCTACTCCAGCCTTTGCCCTGTGATCAGTTGTAGAAATAAACTGCCTTCTTTCCCAGTCTGTCTGCATCTCATTATTAGACCACAAGAACAAGCAGCTGGACCCCATTCATCCAGAAACACTAAGAATAGTGCTCCTACCAGAGGCCAGGACTTCCCTAGGAAGATAATCTGGAGTAGCAAGGAAAGCCGCCTCCAGAGCTCTGAGAACTGGCTCAACAGGTCTGAGGGTTGTTATGTGGGCCACCTGAATAGGGGAATCAGCAACTGCCTGGACTGTCTTTTACTACTGCCTTCCCTTGTTTTTCCCAGGGTCCCTCAGCTACCCTAGAGTATATATGGGAAATCTCCCATACATTTCCATCAAGAATGATTCCCATCAGAACTGAATCTTCTACCACCCACTCCTCTATATCCAGGTAGAATCCTCCCATTTACTCAGTTCATTTGTTTTCCTCTAGGCCTTGCTGTTTCAGGGTTAGGGCAGCTTCCTTTGTCTCAAAACTTAAATGTCTTTTTCCACAGTTCTTAGCAGGAAACAGGCACAATCAGAAATTGTGACAGTATCAATGTAATACCAGAAATAACTCATTCCTCTCAAAACTGGTCCAATCAAAAGAGAAAGAAAAAATAAATCAATTTACCACTAGACATTTCCATGCCTGGAGCTATTTTTCTGGGGTTACAAGAAAACACTCCAGGTGGCCCCAAATAAAAGGGAGTGGTTCAAGTATCAGCATTGCAACCTATAAGACGGGGTGGGGTGGAGAGGGTATGGAAGGCTTAGATCAAATATCCTGAGTGAGACAGGACCAGATCGTCCCCAGTACAAAATAGCTGGGAAGCAGCTACCGTAGACTTTCCTATTTTGGATTAGACCAACCCTAGGCACACGAACTGAGACTATCCATAGCCCTTGGATTAGTCATGGCATTGAGGAGGAAGAGAAGACGCCACTGGGCTGTGCCTGACAGGGAGTCTGGAGTTTCTGTTTTCCAAGCTCAGGAAGGCGGAGCCAGGGGAGGGGCCTCCATGCAGTGGGAGGGCTGGAAGCTGGGGCAGGACCCATCAGCTCTGCAATGCTGCACAAGGAAAAGCAACACAGAAGATACCAACAGCCTCCTGAAACTTGCAAGAGTGGACACTCCAGTGTTGACCGCCTAAGATACCACTCGTGCTCCAAAGAGGACAACTCCCTTGTCATTCTGACTCCTGGGCTTACACTATACCCCAGAGATGGAGCAACTACTAGGAGTAAAACTTGGCTGCCTGTTTGCCCTTCTGGCTCTCACTCTGGGCTGTGGCCTTATTCCTATCTGCTTCAAATGGTTCCAGATTGAAGCAGCTGGAGGTACAGCTCTACCCCATCTTTGTTCCATAGCCTGAGTCTCACCTCAACCCTGTCCTGATACCTTGTTCTGATTCTCTCACCACCCCCACCCTTGGGATATTGAGTGCTACCTGCTGCTCTTTACTCACCTTTGTCTGTCTTCTCAGTGCCAGGTGGGTTGTAACTTCTGCTTTTTATTAGGTCACCATCGGCGGGTCCTCAGACTCCTGGGCTGTATTTCTGCTGGTGTTTTCCTGGGAGCAGGGTTCATGCACATGACTGCTGAAGCCCTGGAAGAAATTGAATCACAGATCCAGAAGTTCATTGTGCAGGTGAGAGCAAAGATGCCAAGCTGCGGGCCTCTGAGGCCAAAAGGCTAAACAGAACAAAGAGAAGAGAGCAGGAAAGGGATGGAGCCAAGGACATGGGTGGAACGACAGGGAAGATGAAGCTCTTGTGTGGAATGATGAAAGCAAGTCAGATTAGGCTTTACGGAAACAGAATTGCTGAAGGGACGGGACAGGACAGGAAGCTTCGCTGCTCCACCCCAAGTCTAATTTCTGCTGTTCTCTCCTTAGAACAGATCAGCAAGTGAGGGAAATTCTTCTGGTGATGCCAGTTCAGCTCATGTAAGTATCTCTCACCATCCCCTATCTGGAGGGTGAGGAGAACCAGAGAGGCCTTTCATATCCAGACCCTTTTGGGAGGAGTACATGAGGAGTACCAAGAATCCCTTCTGCTCCCTAGCTGAGAAATTGTAGAGGAAAAGGGGAGCAAACCCAATCCCTCTGAGTTTATAGAACCCCAGAAAAAGTTCTTGCTTTACTCTTTCATTCTTTCCCTAGATCCTCTGATACCCCTCACATCATTTTCCCGTATTTTTAACTCTATTGAGATTGTGTCTCTTAGTCCCTCTGGCAGTCTTTTGTTGTTGTTGTTGTTGTTGTTGTTGTTGTTTGTTTTCTGAGACAAAATCTCCTCTTTGTCACCCAGGCTGGAGTGCAGTGATGCAATTTCAGTTCACTGCCACCTCTGCCTTCCGGGTTCCAGCAAGTCTCCTGCCTCATCCTCTTGAGTAGTTGGGATTACAGGCACATGCCACCGTGCCTGGCTAGTTTTTATATTTGTTGTAGAGACGGGGTTTCATGATACTGGCCAGGCTGGTCTTGATCTCCTGACCTCCAGTGATCTGCCCACCTTGGTCCCCCAAAGTGCTGCGATTACAGGCGTGAGCCACTGTGTCCGGCCCACTCTGGCATTCTTGTTGTTGCATGTCCATGTCTACTCTTAGCTTTATTTCCCCTATTCTTTATTGCGTTCTGTTACCATGTTTTCTCATTCTCTTCAGTCTCCCAATTCCATGTCCATCCAACGAATTGCCTACTCTTCCTTTTCATCTCACAGCCCCCTTTTTTATTCCTAGATGGAGTATCCCTATGGAGAGCTCGTCATCTCCCTGGGCTTCTTTTTGGTCTTCTTTTTGGAGTCACTGGCATTGCAGTGCTGTCCTGGGGCTGCTGGAGGATCAACAGTGCAGGAGGAAGAATGGGGTGGGGCTCATGTCTTTGAACTCCACAGCCATGGACACATACCCTCACCCTCAAAGAGTCCCCTGCGAGCCCTTGTCCTCTTGCTCTCACTGTCCTTTCACTCAGTGTTTGAAGGGCTAGCTGTGGGGCTGCAGCCAACAGTAGCAGCTACAGTGCAGCTCTGCCTTGCGGTCCTGGCTCATAAGGGGCTTGTGGTATTTGGTGTAGGAATGCGGCTGGTGCAGTTAGGTACTAGATCACAATGGGCCATGTTCTCCATACTATTATTAGCTCTCATGTCCCCCCTAGGTCTAGCCATAGGGCTGGCTGTGACTGGAGGGGACTCTGAAGGAGGCTGGGGCTTAGCCCAGGCTGTGTTAGAGGGTGTGGCAGCTGGCACCTTCCTGTATGTCACCTTCCTAGAAATTCTTCCACGGGAGCTAGCTAGTCCTGAGGCCCCTCTAACTAAGTGGAGCTGTGTAGCCGCTGGTTTTGCCTTCATGGCCTTTATTGCCTTATGGGCCTGAGAGAGTCCTGGCTTTTCTGATGGACCTACTTACAATGCAATGACCTCTCTATCCCCAGGGACACCTCCCAATGGCTTTGGCCCTTAGACATTTCTTTACTGAGACTAAATAACATTCAATAGGACTGGACTGGACCCCAGCTTTCCTTTATCTGAGATCCCATTTCTCACCTAGGACTAAGAAAAAGAGATTCAGGTTGAGCAGCTATGAATTGGAGCATTGGTAGAGACCCTTCAGGTTTTGTTCTTGTCCATTTATGCTACTGTGTGTAATAAAATGCCCATTTTACCCTCCTTCAGCCGTTTTGGATTTTATTTCTCCTGGTTGCCTAGAAGCTACCTGGCACATGAAGCAGTGGAAGCAGTGGAATAGGGAATGGGAAGAACGAATGTTGAATGCAGTATTTTCTTCTGGAATTAGAACCTCTAGCCATTTTGTCAGTTGCCAGCCACAGCTCCAGACATGGAGCCTTGCTAAAATTCCAACAACCTCCTCCCACCTCACCCGCTGCTGTTGAGAAAATGAGCCAGTTCCCAGCATTTAAAAGGAAAGAAAGTTAGAAACCAAAATGATGTGGATTGATTATGTTCCTACACTTAACATACCCACCCCACTCCCAGTTCCTACTATCAGCCACCCATGACACGTCCAGGCTAAATGGAGATCAGGCAGAATGGATCCCGTCTCCATCAGGTTTCTATTTCTTCACACTGAGTCCTGTGTGGCCTCAGGGACCCTGTTGCTCTTCTTTGAGCTTCTATCTCCTTCCAGCTGCCTTGTGTTGAGGGATTAAAAAGCAGTGGGTTTGGAGAGGGAGAAAGGGCCAGATATTAAAATAAAGGCCTGGGGCAATTGCTTGGCTGTAGCAGGACTTACTGGCTTTCTTTGTGTCTGCCTCACCAGTTGTCTTTCCATCTGAGTAACCCCTACAATGTGTTGCTTCTCTTAAAAACTGCTGAGGATGGCTGGGCAAGGTGGCTCGCACCTGTAATCCCAGCACTTTGGGAGGCTAAGGCAGGCAGATCACAAAGTCAGGAGTTCAAGGACAGCCTGGCCAATATGGTGAAACCCCATCTCTACTAAAAATAGAAAAATTAGCTGGGCTTGGCGGCACATGCCTTCCCAGCTACTTGGGAGGCTGAAGAATTTCTTGAACCCGGGAGGAGGAGGTTTCAGTGAGCCGAGACGGTGCCACTGCACTCCAGCCTGGGCAACAGAGTAAGACTCCAGCTAAAAAAAAAAAAAAAAAAAAAACCGCTGAGGACAAATACGAAAGCAGGTTAGCTGAAATTGAGTAGGAACATGATAGCTATTGCGTAGCCCCCAACTCATGAGTTGGAGGAATATCTCAAACTTAGTGGAGAAATGGGGAAAGAGAAAGTGTGCTCTTTGAGTTCAGTTACCCTCACAAGTTGGCCCTTTCTAGTATTTTTAGCATGAAAGTCCAAGTAGCTTTAACTTGGATATTCATTCTTCTTCTCAGTTTCTGTCTCCTTTTGATACTGTTCCCCTCCCTACAAAGTAAGAAATACAAGCCTCCTCACAAGCCCAGTTTACACACGCAGAGATCAGCGAGAAGGCAAGCTTCAGGCAAAAATGATAGGTGATAGATAGATAGATAGATAGATAGATAATAGATAGATAGATAGATAGATGGATCTAACACAGGAAATCATTTCCCTAAAGCACCATAGTATTGTTTTCTATTTAGTGTTAAAATGCAGTAACATGTAATACACTCAGAACAGTTGTCCAGTGTGTAGTAGTTTCTATTGTAATAGTTTCTACATTGAACAACTGCTGTGTGCCAAGTACCACTGTGGCAGGCCAGGTTTCACTAATGCCGGACTCCATCAAAACTGTTTCAGTATTGACTGAGTGGTTAAGTATTAAAAGCTAAAAAAGGATAAGTACGGTGGCTCACGCCTGTAATCTCAGCACTTTGGAAGGCCAAGGCAGATGGATCACCTGAGGTCGGGAGTTCGAAACCAGCCTGGCCAACATGGTGAAATCCCATCTCTACTAAAAATACAAAAATTAGCCAGGCATGGTGGCATGCACCTGTAGTCCCAGCTACCCAGGAGGCTGAGGCAGGAGAATTGCTCAAACCCAGGAGGCAGAGGTTGCAGTGAGCCGAGACAGTGACATCAGAATAGAGGAAAAACATTCAGGGCTACTGGGAACAAATAGACCTCTTCCATTCCAGTGCTGCATTTGGTGCTTCATAACGATGACCCTCTCTCAGCAGGAAGTAGCCAGAAAGATTACAATGCCCCATCTCCCTATGATTCTCATGATAAACAAAAATACAAGCATGATAAAAATCATGCACAGATTGACAATGGGGATTGTGGCAGGCCAGGCTTCACTAATGCAGGCCTCTATCACAACTGTTTTAGTACTGACTGGGTGGTTAAGTTAAATGTTGAAAGCCAGTGTCCTTATACAAAGGCTATTATGTAACAAAAGCCCATCAAGAGTTTTGCCTATGCCTTTCCTGACAAAACTTAAAGCATGGCAAAATAACCAAAAAATTCTTAACAGGACTCATTTAGGATTAAACAAGTTTAATTGAGGGTCTTCACAAACAAGTCACAGCCTCTTGAATAGCTGGAACTACAGGTGCATGCTACCATGCCTGGCTAATTTTTGTATTTTTAGTAGAGATGGGATTTCACCATGTTGGCCAGGCTGGTCTTGAACTCCTGACATCAGGTGATCCACCCTTCTTGGCCTCCTAATGTGCTGGGATTATACGCATGAGCTACTGCACCCAACCCTGTTAGAGATTTATAGCTGATTATAAAACCACCTTCTAATGAGGATCAAAACAAGATGACAATTGTTTACAGATAACAAAATGTTTTAGGGTAGCCATAGTTAAAGACACAATCGATGGCCAGCTGTGGTGGCTCATGCCTGTAATCCCAGCACTTTGGGAGACTGAGGCGGGCAGATCAGGAAGTCAAGAGGTCAAGACCACCCTGGCCAACATGGTAAAACCCTGTCTCTACTAAAATTACAAAAATTAGCCAGGCATGGTGGCACATGCCTGTGATCCCAGCTATTTGGAAGGCTGAGGCAGGAGAATTGCTTGAACCCAGGAGGCGGAGGTTGCAGTGAGCTGAGATCACACCACTGCACTCAAGCCTGGGTGACAAGAGTGAGACTCTGTCTCAAAAAAAAATAGAAAGAGACACAATTGACAAGGAAATTTGTTACCTCTGTGGCACACAATAATTTAACATGACAATTATAATTATTACTGATAACATACACTGAGATATATCAGAATTGTAGAAATCTCCCATAACTTTGGAACATATACCAATAACATAGTTACAGGCCTTCACAAACAAGTTTATTGGACATCTGAAGGAACTCTCCAAACCTCTGTGATTTAGCAGGAGGCAAGATAAAGATAATCACCGCAGCACCTAGACCCATTTAGATTAAGTAAACTTCCTGAGGCTCCAGAAGTAGGTCTTCAGGACTCAAACCTTAGTTATAGATTAAAAGAAATTAATCACTTATGTCTTTAGATGAATGCACACTTACACGTCTCAAACTCCTGATGTCAGGTGATTCACCCTTCTTGGCCTGCCAAAGTGTTGGGATTACAGGCATGAGCTACCATGCCTAGCACTGTTAGAGTTTTATAGCTGATAATAAAACCACTTTCTATAGCTTGCAAAGTATATAAATTCTGAAAAATTTTGTAAATTTGAGTTGGTCTGAAAGACAATTACCAGGTCTCCCTGTAACCAGTTACAGAAATAAAAACTCACTTTCTCCACAGTTCATCTGCATTTCATTATTGGGCCAGAAGAAATAGCAGCCTGATCCTTAGTTTGGTTCAGGAACACTATAGTATTGCTTTCACATACTTTATCATTGAGAATGACACCAAACCAGGTGCTTATTTAAAGAAAGGAGGGGGCGGGCGTGGTGACTCACACCTGTAATCCCAGCACTTTGAGAGGCCTAGGCAGGCAGATCATGAGATCAGGAATTCAAGACCAGCCTGACCAACATGGTGAAACCCCATCTCTACTAAAAATACAAAAATTAGCCAGGCATAGTGGCATGCACCTATAGTCCCAGCTACTTGGGAGGCTGAGGCAGGAGAAGTGCTTGAACCCGGGAGGCGGAGGTTGCACTGAGCCGAGATTGTGCCACTGCACTCCAGCCTGAGTGACAGACTGAGACTCTGTCTCAAAAAAAAATAGAACTAAAATAAAATAAAATAATGAAAGAAGGGGATGATCCCTGTGTATAGAATGCTAAATACCACACAGCTACACATTCATTTCTTGCCTCTAGTTCTTGTGAAAGACTATTTAAAACTCTCAGAAAGCAACAATTTTCTTAGGCAATCCACAATATCTGGGGGTCTGGAATGTAAATTGATGGACAAATGCCCAAATGTACCTGATTGACTCAATGTTTCATAACCCCAACAGGTAGACGTTACTTCTACAGTAAGTCCAGGGAAACTGGCATTCAGAAAAGTTAAAAAATTAGATCATACAGCTAGCTGGGTTTCAAGCCCATGTTTCTGTGATTCTAAGAAAACTTCAATGCATAGATACTCTTCTCCCTCCTTACTTTTTCCTTACCATCTCCCCAACCTATATGAAAGGATCCCAGAAGAAAGTAGATAGTACATTAGGTGATTGAGCTGAGATTAATAAAGGGAATATTTAGAAATCTGTGTTGAACAGAGCAACAAATCAGGGCAACACCCTGGGACTGAATAAAAACAATGCTATTAATTAGGCTGAGGAGAAGGGAGCAGTTGTCAGAAACTAGAGAGGGCCGGCCAGTAAGGACTGTGGCCTTCAGTAGAGGGATGCAGCCAACCTGCAGTGACCCAACAAGCACAAACCAGGGGAAAAAGTTGACTATTCTACTCTTTGGTCTCCTGCAAAACCCAAACAGAAGTCAGATAATAGAAATATCTGTTGGTGCATTGCAGCCATGTAAGCCTCATGGGGCACAGAGCATAGTATCCAGATCTAAAGGGGCAAACAGAAGATGTTGCATGTACCATCCATTCTCTGCTACTTTCAACTCGTGTGACCTTACTAGGATTTTGGGAGGGATGAATTGAAAGGTACAAATTTAAGTGAAAGCTAAAGAGCTATTTCTAGTACAGAGGATTGGTATGGCTACAGAAAGGAGACTTAAGAAGAAGCACATTAGACTCTTGGAGCTCGTCAGCATGTTCTGAGTCACTGATGCTATCAGCATTTGAGGTAAATGAGGTAGAGCTTGGGATATGTCAAGCACAGGTGGATGAGTTATGAATTTTCTGCCTCCTTCTATCCCAGAAGCACTTGGATTCCCCCTTTAGCCTCCTCTGTCCTCAGCCCTCAATGCTTTCTTTCCTTTCCATGGCTGTTTCCTTTCCTTTTCCAAAAATTCTTACCAACCAGGAACAGAACCATCTTTACTTTAAACCATATTGTTTTCAGAGCTAGAATAGAGCTAGAGAACAGCTCCATGTAGAGAATATCAGGGAGAACATCAGGACGAGGAAACTGAAATAATCTTCGGATTGTTTTCAGGAGATATGAATTCCGAGCAAGGAGCCAGAGGAGGCTGCATGGGAACAGAAGATGAAAGTGATTTCTGAATGAGATTAAAACAAGAAAGGCTGGAATAAGAACAGGCATAAGAACCACAGGACAGGAAGGAGAGCTGAGATACCTGGGGTATGGTGACTACAAACCAGATTCAGGGGTAAGCCTTGATTCATTCAGCCCTAAGAGATAGATTATAACAAAGAATAACTAGAATGATGAGCACTGAAAAAATAAAAACAGAAGGAAAAGACCAGGCACAGTGCCAAGCACAGTGGCACATACCTGTAATCCCAGCACTTTCGGAGGCCAAGGCAGGTGTGTCAGTTGAGCTCAGGAGTTCAACAGCAGCCCAGGCAACGTGGCAAATACATACACACACACACACACACACACACACACACAAACTAGCTGGGCATGGTGGTGCACACCTGTAGTCCCAGCTACTCAGGAGACTAAGGTGAGAGGATTGTTTGAGCCCAGGAAATGGAGATTGCAGCGAGCTGAGATTGTACCACTGCACTCCAGTCTCGGCAACAAAGTGAGGCTATGTCTCAAAAAAAAAAAAAATCACAGGAAGGGCATGCAAGACGGGAAAAAGGATGAGGGAAAACTAGTTGAAATAGGAGAGGATGTTTGTAGAGCAATTCTCAAGTCTCCGCGATCCCTATCCTCCATCCCTACCCCTCATTCTCCACCACACAGCGTATTTTGTATATACTTATAGAGGAAGAAAATAGAACAATGATACCTCCAGCTGCACTCCTAGAGCCAGCTTTCCCTTTCTGCCACCAGTACCTTTTTCTCTAAAGTAACCCTTTGAAACTCATCTTCCCTTTGCTTTCAAGCTGAGGGCTTCATTTGAATATTATAGTTGTAGAATGACAATGTGTAAAGAAAGAGAGATGGGGAATAGCATTGGCGAGAAACCAGAGTTTCAGCAGTAGTATGGGAGGTCAGTCAGAGATAACATAAAAGGACAAGACACATCTCGGAACAAAAAAACAAAAGCTCCAGACAAACTATTACGAGAGTTTGTGCCACTTCACCCTCACCACAGGAAACGGTCCCTTGCTCCTACCTCTGGTCTGATAAGGTACAAGGAACAGCTGCCAGAGTTTGAGCGAGTTTGTATATGTGAGTGTGGCAATCAGCCAGACACCCTCACGTTCCCCCCACTGACCCGAGGGGGGAGCGCCATTGCCACTAGCAAGGGGGAAAACAAAAGAGATGCAGAGAGGGATGACGCCCCAGGCACCAGTATGCGAATGCTTACAAAAGGCTTGTTGATTTTTTAAAATTTTAAATTGTGCTCTTTGTTACTGTCTTTAGAGTCGTTGAATGTCAAATACACAAAGGATTCTACTTTTACTATATATTTATCCAATTTGTGGGACATTCTGATGTTAGTGAGAAAGTACAAATGACATTGCTCTGGGCACTGTTTGCCCTCACCATATCCTGGCCTCTAGTCAGAACTGACTCTCACTTTCTAGTTAGTCCTAAAATCGCTCTAGAAAGGTAGGATGTCGCTGGGTGTGGTGGCTCATGCCTATAATCCCAACACTTTGGGAGGCCAAGGCGGGTGGATCACAGGTCAGGAATTGGAGACCAGCCTGGCCAATATAGTGAAACCCCATCTCTACTAAAAAACACAATAAAAAAAAGTTAGCCAGGTGTGGTGGCAGGCACTTGCATTCCCAGCTACTTGGGAGGCTGAGGCAGGAGAATCACTTGAACCTGGGAGGCAGAGGTTGCAGTGAGCTGAGATTGCACCACTGCACTCCAGCCTGATTAACAGAATGAGACTCCATCTCGAAAAAAAAGGAAGAAAGAGAGAGAGGGAGAGAAAAAGAGAGGGGGGGAGGGAAAGGAAAGGAAAGGAAAGAGGAAGGAAGGAAGAAAGGAAGGAAGGAAAGAAGGAAGGAAGGAAGGAAGGAAGGAAGGAAGGAAGGAAGGAAGGAAGGAAGGAAGGTGGGGTGTCTCCCAGCCAGGCGCAGTGGCTCAAACCTGTAATCCCAGCCCTTTGAGAGGCTGAGGAGGGTGGATCACTTGACCTCAGGAGTTCGAGACCAACCTGGGCAACATGGTGAAAACCTGTCTCTACCAAAATATAAAAAATTAACCAGGTGTGGTGGCATGCACCTGTGGTCCCAGCTACTCAGGAGGCTGAGATTGGAGAATTGCTTGAGCCTGGGAAGCAGAGGTTGCACTTAGCTGAGATCGTGCCACTGCACTCCAGCCTGGGTAAGAGTGAGACTCTATCGCGAAAAAAAAAAAAAAAAGAAAGAAAGAAAGGTGGTGTCTCCCACTCCAGTATTTTCCCTTACCATTAATATCCTCTCTAATGTTTCACATCCATCCCTCCCACTGCAGGTTCATTGTTTCGTGTGTACCTTCAGAGATTCACCCTTTAAAATCTCTTTATGAGATCCAAAATTTTTAAGCTGAAACTATAAGCCTCTTTTCACTCTGTTCTTGTTTTATCCTCTTTCCCATTGAATCTTCTCTTAGCTATCTTTGACTTCTGTCCCTAAAGTCTGAGAAATACTCAAATTCCTTTACATTAAGGGTAAGAGAGAAACAGGAGTCCTAAACCTAAAGCAGAGACAAAAAGTAGGGAGTCTGTGGTTCTGCTTCTGTACAATCACCTCCCCTCTCCCCTAAGCCTTCCTGCTCTAATCTTAAAAATGAACAGGAGACTCCAACCATGATATCAGGACCTCCTACAGAGCTACTAAACAGAACCACAAAGTACAATGCAACTCTAAGACTGGGGAAAAACAGCAAGGGACATGGGAACTAGAGAAAGTTATTAAGAACCATGTCAACCACAGGGGGGCACTGTGTCCTCATGGGCTAATTGACATGCCCTCAGCTGATGGACATGGAAATGGGACCTGTAATATGCTCTTGATTCTTGAGCATTTCGTCACTCTCCAACAGAGTAAGGTCAGTCAGGGACAAAACCCCCACCCCACGACTAGCTCTCAGCAGAGGGCATCTTTCTCTCTACAAAACTGAGATTTCTTATGCAGAGACATCTATAGGAGAGACACATACGGCCATCACCCTTGACATGCCGACCTACATGATACATATGTATGCACACAGTCAGCTATGTACACAAACATGTAATGTGCCCCCATTTCCAGAGATTACCCTGCAGACAGTATTATCTATGTAGGCAGATATGCAGAAAAGACTTGCCTTTCCATCCATAATACACAAGAGCAGCTATTGCCAGCAAAGATCAATGCTGGTTGTAATATTTTACCTTTTCCTTGTGTTTTTCTGAGAAGCTAGTTTGTCCCCAATGATTCCAATTATGCCACTTCTTTTCTTCAGTGTGGTACTTCAGCACTCTGCTGCCTGCCCTGCTTGTGGTTGCCCAAAACCCTCACCATCCAATAGCGAGTTCCATAACCCTCCTTGTTACCTAGTACCTCCACTTCCCTTTCTGACCTTGGCCTACCACATTTAATACAGACCCAGTTCTATGGGGGAGAGTGATAAAATGCTCAAGAATCAAGAGCATATTCCATGTCCCATTTCCATGTCAATCAGTATGTCAGCACCAGGCATCAAGCTGCATTAGTCCTCAGCTCAGTTTCACTGAGGCAAGGGTATAATTGCCCCTGGAGTTTCTATAAAACAATCGAGGAAAAGACCTTGAAATATTCCTTCACAGTAGTGTTACCAATAATGCTACAAGGTGCCTCCTCGTTTTTACTTCTTGTGCCTCAAGAGCCTAAGCATCAGCCTGTAACAGCTGCAAAATATGAATTCCTCTTGATTATTGTTCAT
This sequence comes from Callithrix jacchus, assembly GCF_049354715.1. Taxonomy (NCBI): domain Eukaryota; kingdom Metazoa; phylum Chordata; class Mammalia; order Primates; family Cebidae; genus Callithrix; species Callithrix jacchus. The sequence continues at coordinate 55,519,397 of NC_133509.1, forward strand.
ATTTATTTAAAAGCTTCTTAGTTAACCACAAACAGAGACTTGGTTAGCTCTCAGATCCCTTGGATTCCATGAGGGAAGAGGAATTCCCAAGAGAAATCCCCTTTTGCTGCACCTTTCCTGAAAGAGTCTTCAGATCGGAATGAACTATGAGCAGCCCAATCCTTACAGTAAGTTCATGCATCCTGGTCTACTGATTGGACTGAAACATCCAAAATGGAATCTAGGTGACCCCCTAGGGAAGATGAGTCTCAAGATATCCTGGAAGGTGAGTCTCAAACATCCAAAATGGAATCTAGGTGACCCTCTAGGGAAGATGAGTCTCAAGATATCCAGGAAGGTGAGTCTCAAGATATCCTGGCACTTCTGTCATCAGCCTTCTTCAACTATTTTTTTTTTTTTTGAGATGGAGTCTCTGTTGCCCAGGCTGGAGTGCAGTGGTGTGACCTTGGCTCACTGCAATGTCCACCTCCTGGGCTCAAGTGATCCTCCCACCTCAGCCTCCCAAGTAGCTGGAACTACAGGTGTGCGCCATCACGCTCAGCTAATTTTTGTATTTTTTTGTAGAGACAGGGTTTCACCATGTTGCCCAGGCTGGTCACAAACTCCTGAGCTCAAGTGATCTGTCCACCTCAGCCTCCCAAGTGTGTTGGGATCACAGATGTGACCCACCATGTCCATCCTCTTCAATTCTTTCTAGAAAGCTGTGATGTTGGTAGCATCTCTGAAATCCTGTGGCCTTTCTCAATTACCCATAGTTGATAAGGAAGTCTCCTAAGATCTAAATGGTTCCTCTCTCCCAAGCTTAAAAATATTAACAATATCAAGGCAACACCACTGTATTGGAACAGGGCCTATTTCTATGTGGTCATATTTTGTGACATATCTTTGCCACAAAGCCCCCCAGGGTTTATATCACTTTGAGAAGAGAACATGAGACTAGGACAGGGAGATGATAGCATGATGCAGGTATAACTAGACAAAGAATAATAATGGTACTCAGATTCTACAGTTTATTGTTAGAGCAGAAGTTGTGGGAGACAGGAGGGCACCCTCCACACATAATACAGTGTGGTCAGAGCCCAAGGGTAGCCCTTTCCACCCAGCCAAGCCCCAAGCAGCCCAGCCCAAGTTTAGCTCCCTCCCAGCCCCACTCTAGATGCTGAGAGCTACCAAAGTTAGTGCAGCCAAATGGCCCCAGGCCCCTTCCTGTTGCCCCAGCACCAATCCTTCCCCCATACTCATTCATTGCCCACCGCCTCCCATTCCAACTTCCTTTTTACACACTGGATGTTTCTATCACATCCTGAGGCCTGCTAACCCACCAGCAAGTCTCCCCTGACACACATTCATGTAGGTCCACACCCTTCAGAGTCCTAAAGGGTTAATGAGAAGCCATATCAGCTTTGGTGAGCGGAGCCCCAGCCCCAAATCCTCTCCCCTTGCAAATATGGGGAAAGCAGGGAGAATCTGATGGAGGCACCATGACAGCTACAACAACCTCTTATCCCTCATCTACGGACACCTAGATCAGGACAGAAGATACATGTCCTCTCCACCTTAACACCAAAATGGGAGAGGAGGATCATTTAGGGGTCTGGGTCCCTAAGAGATATTAGGACATCTCTCCCAGGAGCTGGGGGGAATCACAGGTTAAAGGTCAAGGTTAGGGTAGCAATCAAAGATCAAGGTCATCTCCCCACATGATCTGCCCTTTTTTCCTTGTTTACCCTGGCCCAGTGCCCCTTCAGCACCTCCCAGGTTAGTTCTGGGGGAGGTGAGGGCTGGGACCCACACTAGGACAACAAGGGTCATTCAACAGGAGACCTCCATGGTGTGCCCCGGGGGCCCTGAAGAAAGAGTTCCAGACTCGCTGCTCTGGGACAGGGTGCGAGAGCGGGACCGGTTGCCATCAATGGACGCTGCACTGGTTAGAGAGGCCGTACGAGACCGGGAAAGGCGAGTCATGCAGGATGAGGCCACTGTGGAGACAGAAGGGTACACAAGCAGTCAGAGAGAAACAGGGGAAGGGGGGCTGGCGACTCAGTGCACAGTTCTTGGATTATGACTAGTTATAACTAAGCCAGGGGATCAATGAGCTCAATTGGGCAGATGGTGGTGAGTCCAGGCATTAACCTAAAATGATTCCACCCCACTCAGTGACCATCTCTCCTCTAGTGCAGCAGTCTCTTGTCCCCATACTCACTGTAGCCCATGCCTTGCAGGAAGTACTTGAAAGCCTCGGTCAGCTTGCCTGGCTATAGAAGTAAGAAGAGGCAAGGGAGACAGATGAGGTTAGAGGCAGAGCTGGAGCCTCAGGCTGAGGCAGTGTGGGGACAGGGTGTGTTGCAAAGGGCAGAGTTCAGTGCCACCTGTATCCTATGCCACCTCCCCATCCCATGGATGGCAGGGGTACTCACCTGAGTCAGCTGGGGCTGACCTCCGGAGTCAGCCATCTGTTCAGGAGAGCGCCACCCAGAAAAAGTGATACATACAGAAATGAGCCATGTGGGGAGGTGGAAGGGTGTCTCTTCCCTAGCTTCTTCACTCTAGCCCCTTTGTTTTGTTATTCATTCACCCCATTTGCTCCCATGCAGGGCCCTGGAGGCTTAGCAGCTGAATCTAGAGAGGATACATGGCTCTGGACAGGGGGCCAGGAGCAGGTTACTAACCTTGAGGAACGAGGTCTGGGTGGGGTCCAGTTTTGAGTTACATTCCACCTGGAGTAAGTAGGACGCTGAATGAATGAGGTCACACCTACTGTGGCCCCTCCCCTGCAAGGGACCCAGGAACCCAAACCCCAGTCCCTTTTCCATCAGCTCCCTACCCAGTTCCTCTGTACCAGGAATCAAATTCTTAGTGCCCCAAAGTTGATCTTCCTGTGCCAAATAGGGCATCCCCCTTGGCAAGATACTCTTCTGACTACCACCCTAGGACCCCAACTCTCCTCCCTCACTCACCCCAAAATTCCCTACTAACCACTGCATCTTCATGAGGTGCTTGGTCTCCTACCACCAGCATCACAGGACACCTAAAGGCATAGCGTTGGGGAGAAGGCAGTGAGCCTCTGGCACTCCCTCACTGGCCTCTTCCTAGAAGTGCAGCTGGAAAAATGTCTGGCTCCAAAGAGGAAAGAGCCTTCTGTGTCTCCCTGCTGATACCAGCAAGAGGGTTCAAAGGGGGAAGGCCTAGAGGGAAGTGATTTACCAAATAGGATGGGGGACATGACAAGGAAGTTCCCTGGCAAAAGGTCCTCCTTCTAAGGGATACAAGCTCCTAGGGAAGATCCAGGGAGGCAGGCAATGCATTATCTCTTAAAGTCTTACTTGAGGGTGATGTCACCTCCACGCTCAAAGTTCAGGTCTCGGCGGCTAGAAAGGGGTAAAAAGAGTATGAATTTGAGGTGGGCAAGGCTATCTAACCAGATATAAGCTATGGTCTCGGCGGCTAGAAAGGGGTAAAAAGAGTATGAATTTGAGGTGGGCAAGGCTATCTAACCAGATATAAGCTATCTCCCCCATGAGGAAACTATCTTCGTCCAAAAATTACAGTCAAATATTGGTTATTAAAAGTGGAAACCAAAGGAGAAGGTGGCAGACAGGCCCCATGCACAGCCCTTACAGTCACTTGTGCCCTAAGTCCCTAGTCAGAGGGCAGCAAAGAGGGAGGAAGGGCACAGGACACAAGTTCATCTTATTTCTGGGAGTCCAAAAATGCAGAGGAGGTAAACAAGAGAAGGGGGACAACCCCTCACAATCCTTCCCACTGGCTCTGTCCCGAAGCTGCCCGAAGAAATGCCCTGCATTTCTTACACATTGCATACCGCCCAGACTTCCCTCTCCTCCTCTGTGCCTCCCCACAACCCCCAATTACTGCTTCTACATTTCTCTCACATGCATACACATGCAGCCCACCCACTTGTTGTAGCTGTTCCAGTACAATTCAATGTTATCCAGGTTGGGTGCATGTGTAATGATATTTCTGTACTTTTGTATCAACTCAGAATTTCCAGAGAGTTCTTCCTGAAGAAGAGAGCAAGGAGAAAAATTACGGATGGAAAGGGAAACCGACAATTACCAGAGGAAAAGAGGTAAGCCTTCTTCCCTCCCCAAATCCTGTCCCAACTAAGGAAATTACCCTAAGCATTCAAGTTCCCTGCTGTTCCCCTCGACTCTTCTACTTCTTCTACAACCACTTACCTGGCTGAAAAGATGTCCAAGGATCATCTCCGAAATGGAAGAGGTGAGGCCCGTCAGCTACGAGGAAAAGGCAGGTGAGAAAGTTCAGGATATTGGCCGGTGTGGTGCTCATGCCTGTAATCCCAGCACTTTGGGAGGCCACAGTGGGTGGATCAAGAGGTCATGAGTTCAAGACCAGCCTAGCCAAGATGGTGAAACCCTATCTCTACTAAAAATACAAAAATTAGCCAGGCGTGGTGGCAGGTGCCTGTAATCCCAGCTACTCAGAAGGCTGAGGCAGGAGAATTACTTGAAACCAGGAAGCAGAGGTTGCAGTGAGCCAAGATTATGCCACTACACTCCAGCCTGGGTGACAGAGTGAGGCTCCATCTCAATAAAAAAAAAAAAAAAAAAAGAAAGTTCAGGATATTATAAGAGACTTGGGCAAAGTGACAGCTTCATTTTCCTGCCCCTTTACTCCCTCCTTGAAGTTCAGAGTCCATCAGTTTCTTTGGTAAAGCCTAACTGGATCCATACGAGGGTAACCCCCACCCTAGGTCTCAGTACACAGGCCCCTCCAAACCTTGTGGGCTGCCCAATCCATCCAACCCTTGGCATTGGGATCAATGTTGATGAGGACAAGACCTTCCACTGTGTCTGGGTGGTTAAGCTGAGGGGCAGCAGAAAGAAGGAAATGAGAAGCAGGCCATGGTCCTCCCCACCAAGCTCTACCCACTCTTGAACTCCCACAGGGCCTGACTCCCCACCCCATGCCCACTTCCTCCCCCAAACAGCACTAATAAACAGATTTTCCTAATCAGCGTGGACCCTCATTTCCCTCGTCTGGGCTTTTTATTTCTTACAGCATATCTCGATAGGATGTAGGCCCCTGCTCCAACACCAATTCCAATTATTGTAGAGAAACTGTAAAGAGAAAGAAATACACGCCTCATAGGCTCTGCTGTCAAAACCCTGCCACAGTCCATCCCTTCAAACTCTTCGTCCTCCCTCCTGAGTCCATGGGCACAAAAGGGCAGACATGGACCTTTCTTTGGAGGATGTGAAAAAGAAGAGCCCAAGGAGTTAAAGGCTGGCATGGGTAGTCAGGGTAGATCCCTGAAGTCTATCCCCAGCTTTCTCCTAGAGAGCTATTGTCTTAAAAACAAACACCCATATACTAGCCAACCAACACACTGTTTTTCTACATAGATAGCTCTTTGTGTATTCTCAATTTCCAAGAGCTAGTTCAACTTGTTTTGCTTTAGTTCCTGGTTCCTCTAGAGAAACGGGAAGAATGAAACTTAAGCAAATGTGAAAACAGACACGACTTTAGTGAAGAACCAAGAGAATAAGGAAAAGAGCGGCAAAGAGGTGAACCGAGGTGCTGAGCCCTGCTGCCTAGAAGCCAAGCTAAGAACAGCACCCACGGGTAGGCACCTTCCTCTGAATACCAAAGACACCTGGTCTGGCGTTCTCTTCCTTCCCTCACTCTCTCTCACCCACAGAGCTCCCCATCCACCAGGTGTGGGCATGAAGGAGGGGGCAGTGGGAGGGAAAGAGACAGGTCTATCTGGTTCCTCAGGGATTATGTCACCCCCTTCTGTTCCTCCCTAGCTTTCTGAACAGAGAAGGCCCTCTTCAGCCTGAGGAAGGGCCAAGCATGGACCCTTTTCCTTCCCTCCATCCACTGGGGCTACTCTGTGACTGTGGCCAGTTCTCCAAACCCACCACCTTTTCTTTCAATAATCAAGGTGGGATCATGAAGGAAGAGGATATATTGAAGTCAGAAGCCAAAACTGGCTCAGGAACCATGGTGAACCTGCGAGTTCTAGGGGTCTCCTTGTGCTGGAAAGAGAACTCTGGTTTGGAGGGGTTCCCAGGCCTCTCACTTTAGGTACTGCAGGATGCAAGGGATCATGTCTGCGAGCTGGTCCAGAGATGGGTACTGATATCTGGAAAAGAGAGGCATGTTAAGGAAGATGCCAGCCTGCCATCACATCCTCCACCTTTGAATGTCCTACTCATTCTCTCCCGGAATCACCACTGCCCTCCCTTTCCTCCTCCCCAATCTAACCTTCCCCTGTGCCTCACAGTCTGGTGAAGCGGTAAAGAGCTAAGTCTTACCCCAAAGGGAACACAGCAGCTCCCTCTTCCATTCCAGGAGCATCCACATGAACCCGCACAAAATTCTGAATGATTTCCTGCATGTCCCCAAATTGAAACAGTGGCTGGAAGCAAGATTTATCTAAAGAGAACCCACATCACCCCAACAATAGAATCAGACATGGAAACGTGTCCCCCCATCAGAACTCACCCTTTCTTTCAAGCCACAGTCAGACCAGGAGAGAACTTCTCCTTCCCACTTCTCCCCTCCCTCTGGGTTTCTACCCTTCCCCCCACCCTCTTCCCAGACAGGAGTGGTGATGAATGGAGGTCCTTACAGTTGAGTCCCACATCGTGGTAGGTGAGGATCGCTGGGCGTTTGGGTTTGGGGGTGCCATAGACAGTGAAAGTGACAGAGCCATATGGTGTCTCCACAGAGTGAGTCTGCAGGAAAACAGGGCACCATCAGGTAGGAGCTAAGCTCAGAGGAGACGAGGCCAAAGAAAGAGAAACACCAAGGTCAGGGAGCTGGGGGCGGGCGGGCAAGGGGCAAAAGGGAACAAAGAATTAAAAACGGGATCAGCAAGAATTGAGGAAAACATGACACTGGAAGATGAGTTTGAGGATAAGAAAGAATAATGACGATTAGAGAGAGAAGAGGAGGGGAAGGAAGGAAAGGAGAACGATGGGGAAGGGAAAGGACTAGAATAGAAGGGAAGAAAGTAAAGAAAGAAGAAAGGGCCAAGCAGAGCAGGTCTCTCTACTGGGGAAGATGAGAGCCCCTCCTCCCACCTTGGGACTGCCCCCACACTGTTACCTGTCCCTGGTCCAGGAGGATTCGGGCAGCTAACTCAGCCTCCTAGAGAGACACACACACATACACACAAAAACACACGACCATGTGGCGTCACAGATGGAAAGACAGACAGACAAAGAGAGGTAGGCAAAGAGAAACCAACAGAGACCAAAGACAGAAAGAGATTGACAGAGAGACATGGAAAGAATGAAGGTTAGTGCAGTGACAGGACAAGGGCCTGACTCCCAATTGTAGTGTCTGTGGAGAGCGACTAGGGTAGAGGTGGAGGAAGTGGTGGTGTGGGTTAGAGTAAGATCTGTAGGTTTGGGAAGTCAGAGGCAAGGGGGATGCTTCGAGGTCTGGAATTTAGGCTTGGGAGTCAAAAGTTCTCTGATAACCTTAGCTGCCTCCGGTGTCTGTCCTGGCAAGAGCGGCTTCTCCTCTGTGATCTGCACCTCCTGCAGCTCCGCCATGGTGGCCTGGCAGGATGAAGAAACAACGGGACTGGGAGGGTGTCTCCACACCTCCACATCTCCTCAAACCTCAGGCTTCCTTGTCAGCACGGGAAGATGCAGGGAGCAGAGGGACCCAGGGGTGGAAGACTACTCCAGAACACAGAGGGCCTTTCCTGACCCCAGCTCCGTTTCCAGGCAGATTGGAGGAAACACTGGAAGAGGAATCAGGACACCGCTTCTCTTGATACTCACCATCGCCACTGCCACCCTCAACACCCACACCTCCAGACCCCCTCCCTCCTCTGTCCTGGACCAAAACACCAGGGTGGGGCAGCAGTGTAGCTCAGATTTCCCAGGCTATATTTAGGGGACCACCCCACACTCTCAGGTAGGGAGTGAAACTCGTAGCTCAGTGACTGAGTATTCTAAAGGACAGGGTATCAAAAGACAGGATTGTGAGAGTTCACAATTGAACATGACCTTCAGTTAAAGTCCCAAGGTCGTTAGCTTAAAGGAAAGGGGGCTAAAAAAGACCAAAGCAACATGACCAATGGGGGAGGTGGAGAAGACAACATAAAAGGGACATCTGTCCAACCAACCCAATGCCTCCCTTCCTCCCAAGACTCTTCCTCCCAACTTTGAATAGATTCCCGTTAAGTTCAACATTAGTGGAGCAGGTGAGGAGAAGAGCACCTGGACAGACCTGCACAGGAAAAGCCTGGGGGGCGGGGTCACTTACTGGTCTCCTATTGGCTGGATGCAGTGGGATTAGGGGTCAGGGTTCTCACTCCTTCTGACTCTGGGGTCTGAGAAAACACAGCAATGAGGTGAATGACATGGGAGACAGACCCGGGGTCTTTTAGGGACAGAAAGCCTCAGCCAAGATCCAGTCTGCCAGGGTCACCAACCTCCCGGGGTCACTAACCCTCCCCAATATCTACAAAAAAACACGTCCTCTCTAGGCTCGAACTGGAATCAATACAGGCTGCAGGGGCATCAGTTCAGGCCGCGGGGAGGAGAGAAGGAAGTGCTGATGTGGAGGAAAGAGGGTGGCCGTCTCAGAACCTCCGGATTCGAATCCCTGCTCTGCTACTCCCAGTGTGGCCTTGCCCCAATTAGTTACTACATTTGGCCTCAATTTTCTATCTGAAGGGGGCTAAACGCGGGGGACTAGGGGATCCCCAAAATTTTTGACAGCTCTCCAGTAAGATGAGGGTAGCAGAGCGTGGCTGTTTCCCTCCACCATTTAAAAACAAACAAAAAGCTTGGTGCCGTCGCTTCTTTCCTCTACGCAGTCTCTGTGTAGGTCCCACGAGTGGAGAAAGGGAGAGGAGGGCGGTCCCACAATCTCCTCCCGGTCTCCCCCGACGGCCCGCGAGGGCAAACGCCTTCGGGAAGGGATGAGTGGGACAGAGAGGACTGTTCGGGCCCAGCACCCGGAACCTGTCCCTACGAGTCCCTAGGCTGCCGGTCCGCGTGGAGACACCCTTCAGCGGCCAGTGCCAAGCGCCCCGGACCTTGCACACAACCTCGGGCGCACCCCAAACACGCCCTGCCGCTCGCGGAGCCTCAGCCTTTGTGCGCAGCAGCCAAGCGCCTCTGCCGTGCGGGCCCTTGCCCCCGAGCCGTCAGCTCCAGGGGAACCGGGATCACTCAGCCCACCCGCCCCGCTGGCGCTTTCCAGGCCCAGCGGCCCCTCGCCTGCCCCTCCCCCTACCTGCTGCCGCGGCGGCCGCTTCCACCTTCACTTGCCTTTGACTCTGGCCCGCCCAGACTCCGGATCCCCGCAGACCCGCCCCCGGCCCGCCCCAGCCTCCCCAGCCCGCCCACGGGCACGAGGCTCCCTGCAGACCCGCCCCAGACCCCCAGTAAACACGCCCCCCTTCACCCCGCCCAGACTGCAGCTCAGGGAGGGGTGGTGCTGGGGCGGGGGGGTTCTGGGGACGGGCGGCTGCATGCTTCCAGGCTCCGCGGAGCTCACCATAACATCCTGCCCCCCCCAACCCCGCGCCGCGCGCATTGGGTCCGTGTGGGGAGTACGGAGATCCCTCAGCCTGGGGAGGGAATCCCTCAGCTGCCCTCAGCACCGCCCTCACCCATGACCTGGATCTGGAATTCGCACTCTGGCTCCTTCCTTCGTCCCCCGACTCAGCAGTGGGAACAGGTAGTGGGGAGACGAAGCCGGGGTACTGACAACCCGAGTTCGAGTCCCCCCTCCCGAACACGGAGAGCTAGTTTAAGGAAGGAGAAGGTGGGCGGGACCGCCGCTGAGGAGGCGGGGGTCTCGCCGGCTGGCAAGGGCAGGTGTGCCGGCGCCGAAAGGGGGCACGGGGGGACGTCGAGGGCGCAGAAGTTCCGACTCCCTAGCCTCCAGAGTCCTGGTACCTCCTCTCTTTGCTGCGTCCCGACGCCTGCTCTCCGGCTGCTCCGGGAGAAGTTGGACAACAAGGAGGGCGGGGGGGGGGGGCAGGGAATGAGGGGGGCCGCTATAAATAGAGGGCGCTCGCAGGCGGGGGTGGGGGAGAGGATGGCCAACGGGGACTCCGGGGTCAAGGCCTCGAGGGGGACAGGGGAGGGGCCGGAGACCCCCAGAGGCTCTGACTCCTGGGTAAACAGGAGCAGGGGCGGAGTTAACCCTGCGGGGGTGGAGTAGGGGCTTGGGGAGAACGCAGTGTCCCGGGCTGGGACCCAAGAGACCCTGTGGCTTCGCCGCTAACCCCTCCCAGTCCGGCCCAGAAAAGGAGACCAGCTCAGACCCGCTGAATCACAATGCCCAGGCGATGTCTTAGGGACTGCCGCGTCCCTCTCGGTGCCTGAGTGGGTACACCACTCCAGACTTCAAACACACACACATACACACCACCCCAGATGAGCTCTCTTTGTGTCCCTCAGACGAAGGCTCCCTGGAATGGGATAATTGATTAGATGATGTGGCTAAGGGAATTCGAAGTTGTTTAGGCAAAAAAGAAACCTTACGGAATTTCTCCTCACCTGCCCCCTTGTAGCTCCCCAGTCCCAGGATCATATCCACCCCATCCCCCTTCAGCCTGGTTCCTGAGTTGCCATTTCGGGGGCTGGGCGCTAGGCCAGTCAGGAACAATGGCCAATGGAACTTGAGCTGCCAACTGCAACACCAGCACCGACTGCCCCCCCAAGACCCCCAAGTTTCCCTGCCCCCTCCTGCCTGGGAACCACCCTCCCACCGCCACCCGCAATACCCCTCCCATCCAAGGAACATCAATGCCCCTTTCATCCCCACTTGGCAGGGTCTACTGGAAAGAGGAGAGGCCAAGAGGGAGGAGGTGACCCAGAGTAGGAGAACTGGTAGGGCTAAAACCCAGCCTTCAACAACCCCAAATCTAAGGAGCCCCCCTACATCCCCCAGTTTGGAGAACCTAACTTTTCCTCTGTTCCTTTCTCCCACTCCCTTTATAACTTTTTCCCCAGAAACTGGCACAGAAGCTGGGCACCCTGGCTCCTCTCCTAGTCCCCTCTTCCCTCTGGATGCCAGTTTAACACTCTCTTGGACAAGAAAAAGCCTGCTGGAATGAGGGTCATAGCCAAAGATGCGCAAGACACGAGAGATCTCACCAGCCCCCAAGGAACTTGGGGAGAAGGAGCGCCTCAAGTGAGGGCTTTTGCCTGCAGGCTTTTCTTTGCGGAAAGTAGTCTTACTTGGAGTGGGGGAGGGAAGGACCTGAAGGTTCCAGCATCTAAATTCGTCTCTGGGTCAGGATGACTCAGGGGGAACCTGATAAGGGGCCCACACAGGGGTGCGGGGCGGGCAGGAGGTGGGAAATTTCCACTGAGATCCATTGGCTTCCTAGACCTAGGGGTCTCACCCAGCCTGCTGCAGGCAGAAGTCAGGCTGGTACCACCCCAAGATAGGGTTCTTCCATGTCAGGGCAGCTCCCAGCCGGGCCAGTGTGTAAGTATCGCAAGGACAAGCTCTCTCTCTAAACTCTTTCTCTTTGGCCAGAGCAGCTTCAAACTATACCTTTGACTAAGCAACAGTTTTAAGTATCTGTTATGTGCAAGCCACTGTGTAGATGAAATTCAAAGTGTGAGTCTGCTCACACCCTCTCTAGATGTTTGTGATGGAGTAGTCAAGAGAAGGTACAAACACAGGACAAGTTAAGAAAAATTATGTACGCAGGGCCTAGTGGCTCATGCCTGTAATCCCAGCCCTTTGGGAGGCCAAGGCAGGCAGATCACAAGGTCAGGAGTTGAAGACCAGCTTGACCAACATAGTGAGACCCATCGCTACTAAAAATACAAATATAAAATATTGGCTGGGCATGGTGGTGCGGGCCTGTAATCCCAGCTACTCAGGAGGCTGAGGCAGGACAATGGTTTGAACCTGGGAGGCAGAGGTTGCAGTGAGCTGAGATCATGCCACTGCACTCCAGCCTGGGTGACATAGCGAGACTCCATCTCAAAAAAAAAAAAAAATGTATATATAAAATCAATTATTTGGACAATAAGTCCTATAGCAGTAGTTTCCCACCCTTCTCAAGTGGGAGATCAGAGATTTCCATCCTCACATAATGGTTTTAGTATCTCCTGATGGAGAAAATACAAACTTGAATTCATCAATACTTTGAAGTAAGTTTCTGTCATAACACCTGTAAATGCAGTAATACCTACACATGCAAGGCATATTGTTTACTCAGTTCACACTCACTCTTTATATGTACAGATTCTAGGGCCCTTTGCAAGATTTCAGAAATCCTCACACCAGGAGGCTGTGGCCCACAGTCTAGAAACCGTTATATTACTGTAATTCAGGGAAGGAAAAGGGCTTTGTTCCCAGGGTGAACCACCCAGATGAGAAGTACAACCATGGAATATTTGAGTGGGAGTGAGAGACATTCTATCCAGGCAGAGAGAGAGCATGAAGGACAGTGTAGAGGCAGAAACACCAGGTTACTTTGGAGAACTGAATAGTAGCTTCCCATATGTTATCCCCTAAGACCATAAGGTTAGTGTCATCCTCACTGTACAGATGGGAAAATGGAAACTCAGGAATGCTTAGGGACTTGCCCAAGTCCATTCTGCTAGTAACTGACATATCTAGGATTCATTTCCCCACCAGATCCATTCCACTCCAGGGACTATCTCCTTCCACTACCAGGTAGCCTGTCAAGTGTATAGCATATATGACCCCAGCTGAAGAATAATCTGGTTCTTAGATTTTTTGTTATTTATTTATTTATGTGATGGGGTCTCACTCTGTCAGCCAGGTGGGAGTGCACTGACACAATCCTAGTTCACTGCAGCCTCAAACTCCTATGCTCAAGCAATCCTCCCACTTCAGCCTCCTGAGTAGCTGGGACTATAGGTGCATGCCACCACTACCAACTAATTTTTATTATTTATTTATTTAGAGACAGGATCTCACTTTGTTGCCCAGGCTGGTCTCGAACTCCTGGGCTCAAGCGATTCTCTCACTTTGGCCTCCCAAAGTGCTGGAATGACAGGCATGAGCTACCATGCCCCATCCAAGAATAATGTTGATGAGAGGTGGGTGACGTTTGGTAAGGTAGATTGGGGCCTAGTCGTTGTACAGGTCCTTGACTGCTAAGCAAAAAGATTTGGCAATGAGAAGCTGTAGTATATCTTAAGACATAGAATATTCTTGAGCAGGAGTAATAAAAAATACTTTTTTGTGAAAAATTAATCTGACGGGGAGGAGGTAATAGAGATGGATTATGGGCGAATGGGAGTGAAGAATTAGATTTAGGAAAGAGATAATTTAGAAGCCAGAGTAGTCATCCAGATATGAGATGATAAGAACTGAAATAAGGGTGGAAGTAATAGGAATAGAAAGAAGGGAATAGATTTGTAAGACAAAGAAAAAAATAGGTTGGGAAAAGGAGGAGAGTCACCAGTCTTGTTCTGTTTTAGAATCCCTGAGGTTCAGCTATCTGTAGGGCTTCTGGCCAGAGAAAAGGCCAAAGAGAGAAAACCCTGAGGAACATCTCTGACCTGCATAGAAATTTATCTGAAGATTTTCAGAGTCTGAGCCTCACCCTCAGTCTGACCCAGTTTTATTCTGACCTGTCCACATCTGTTACACTCCAAGGCCTACTGGGCCCAACATTGGAAGCCATTTAAAGTTTCCATTGAGTCTGGCCTTTTAAAGCCGGTGGGTTTCTCCATGCTGGTCACTATACATGGGCCTGGAGACTGGGAAAAAAATACCAACCTGTTTTCATTAACTGCTATGGTCTGAATGTTTATGTTTTCCCAAAATTCATATAGTAAAATCCTGACTCCCAGCTGGGTACAGTGACTCACTCACAGGTGACCTGTAATCCCAGCACTTTGGGAGGCCGAGGCGGGTGGATCACAAGGTCAAAAGATCGAGACCATCCTGGTCAACATGGTGAAACCCCGTCTCTACTAAAAATACAAAAAATTAGCTGGGCATGGTGGCATGTGCCTGTAATCCCAGCTACTCAGGAGGCTGAGGCAGGAGAATTGCCTGAACCCAGGAGGCGGAGGTTGCGTGAGCCGAGATGGCACCATCGCACTCCAGCCTGGGTAACAAGAGCGAAACTCCGTCTCAAAAAAAAAAAAAAAAATTAGCCAGGCATAGTGGTGGGAGCCTATAATCCCAGCTACTCAGGAGGCATGAGTCCCTTGAACCCTGGGGGTAGAGGTTGCAGTGACCCAAGAGCACGCCACTGCACTCCAGCCTGAGTGACAGACCACAAGACTTTGTCTCAAAATAAATAAATAAATAAATAAAATAAAATCCTAATCCCAAAGGCACTTTGGGTGGTGATCAAGTTTTATGAGGACAGAGCCTTCCTGAATGGAATTCCTTATAAATAGGCCCAAGGGAACTCATTCACCCCTTCCACCATGCAAGGACACAGCAAGAAGGTGCCATCTGTAAACTAGAAAGCAGCCCTCACCAAACACTGAATCTGCCAGCACCTTGATCTTAGACCTCTCAGGCTTCTGAACTGTGAAAAATAAATGTCTATTGTTTATAGGCCACATAGTTTAAGATACTTTGTTATAGAAGCCCAAACAGACTAAAACACCTTCCCTGGGCTCACCTCAGTTTCTGTTGTGGGGCAGAGCACAGGTAATTCGACTAGGACCCTGAAGATGGGTAAGCTGCCCTGAAATGATGGAAATGTGTTCATCTGAAAAGGACAGAAAGTCAGCAGTTTGCCCAATTCAGCATGCAAGGTAGGGAGACTAAAAACCCCTCCTTTGAAGGCAAGGACTGTAGCTGGGGCCAGAAGTGATGTCACATAAACACTGCTGAGGTCATAGAAGCTTCCCCCTCCTCTCTCTGTTTCCTCATTGCCACAGCCAAGGGGCTCCCACATATCTGCACACACTTAAATACAAAGGCCAGAAGGGTCAGACCACATCCAGGTACATAAAAAAGAGGGGGAAAAGAGGACCATTCAGTATGTAGGATTCACACTGTTATCTCCAGTGCTGAGAAGGGGATACTCATGCTGTAGCTGTGTAGGTGCAATGGGAATGGGGAGGGAGAGAGGAGAGAGCAACAGGGAAGAGGGGAGCTGTTCCTGTTGCTGACTGATTTTACCTTAACACTCGTCCTCATTACTCCACAATCCTTCCTCCCGCTCCTCCTTCACCCCCAAGTCTCTCCCACGACCACCCTCCTCCACCTCTAGCTGACCATGGAATCAGAGGCAGAGAAAACATTCCATCGGTTCGCTGCCTTCGGAGAATCATCAAGCAGTGGCACTGAAATGAACAACAAGAACTTCTCCAAGCTGTGCAAAGACTGTGGCATCATGGATGGCAAGGCGGTCACCTCCACGGATGTGGATATTGTGTTCAGCAAAGTCAAGTGAGGAGCCAAAGATATGGGGGTGGGAGTGAGAGAACATGCAAGGTAGTTGGCCATGGAAGGGTTCATGTGGTGGAACATTTGCAGTGGGCCTACCGAGCACTGCAGGGTACCTGGCACTGTGCTATTCTTAGTCTTTGAGACACTCAGTAATAGGACAGAAGGGCCAAATCTGAGTGAGGAACAAGTTGGACCTTGGAAGGTAATGCATTCATGCTCTAAAGTTTCTGGATTTCTGTCTAACTGACCAGGGCCAAGAACGCCCGGACCATCACATTCCAACAGTTCAAAGAGGCAATGAAGGAACTGGGCCAGAAGCACTTCAAGGGGAAGAGCCCGGATGAAGTCCTGGAGAACATTTATGGACTCATGGGGGGCAAGGACCCAGCCACCACTGGCACTACTGTGAGTAACAGTCTTCATCCCTACCCCTTGACCCACTTCCCTAAATCCCCATGGTTCCAGTCTGGCCTCGCTAACCCTGCCAACATGTGACTGTAGAGACAGGGCAGAAACAGACTTTGGAGATTGTCTAGATATTCCAGAAGTGAAGAAAATGCGGCTCAGAGAAGGGAGGTGACTTGCCGAAGGTCCATGGCTATTTTAATAATAGATTTAGACTAACTCCCAATTCTCCAGTAGCTGAACCAGGCAATTAGGGCTTGGTGGCTTTTGGAGGACATTAGTGTAGAGGATTTGACACCTGATGCCTACTCCTCTTCCAGTTTTTATTTAGGATTTAATCTCAGGCCTCCTGCCTCTCACCTACTCCCTTTTTCAATTGCCCCCTCTGAACCAAAAGCTCTTTCTACAGTGGATATTTCATAGGGGGTTGGAGGTAAAGTCCTCTGGCAGCAACCTAGTCAAAATAACTCCTCTGGAAACAAAAAAAACCTTCCCTCTGCACACACCACACTCATTCCCACACCACACTCCTCTCTCCCATGAGTGAATGGCTCTTGCCAGAGTTCCTGCCCACAGCTGTATCTGGGCCCTAGGAAAGCAGCACCCATGCCAACAGCAGAGCAAGAGCTCCGAGCACTTGTTCTAAGTATCTCTGGCCATCTTGGGGGAAGGGATGTGACAGTGTAAGGGAAGGAAGGGGGCTCAGATCCGTCCTCTGGCTTGCAGAAAGCAACAACAGTGGGTGCAGTGGACCGTTTGACGGACACCAGCAAGTACACCGGCACCCACAAGGAGCGCTTTGATGAGAGCGGCAAGGGCAAGGGCATTGCGGGACGGGAAGAGATGACTGACAACACAGGCTACGTGAGCGGCTACAAGGGTGCTGGCACCTATGATAAGAAGACCAAGTAGAGAGGAGCTTCATCTTAGCCTGCTAGCCCCCTGACCCTGCATGTTTAACACCAGGGAGCTTGGAAAACAATAAACATCTGTGTGTGTGCAGCAGCTAAAAACTCTGTCTATGAGGGACAACTGGGCCTGCTGATATAGGGAGAGGGAGAAGAGATAGCCGCAGGAGTGTGGGTTCTCAACCACATACCCTTCACTCTGCTTAGCCTTATGCCTCCCAGCCATCAGTTAGCATTCCCCCTCAACAGCTGCTTCCAAGAACAGGGTGGAAGAATATATTTGGAGTTAAGAGATGAACCAGTTGTGGAGGTAAAAGTATTTGCTACCTGTGTTCATACCTGAATGGTATTCACCTCTCCACCTGATCCCCCAAAAGGGTGTAGCAATTCCTGATGTGATGTACTATGAAAAAAGATACCACCTATTAGACCCTTCCCTGTCCCTCCACCTTCCTCATCTGTTGCAATTCAGGTTTTGCTGGGGGAGAAGTAGAAGCCAGCTAACATGGCCTGACTTCTGTTACAAATTTGTTCCAGAGCTGGGGGAAGGGGAGAGTCTATTTTCAACACCAGCCCAGCACTGAGTTTTGCCCCACATCACCTCCATCATGGTGTACATGGGACAGAAGATCTTAATGACTGCTAAGCATAGCCCAGGAAGATGACCAGACGGGGGAGGCTGCCAAGATTCCAAGAGTAGGAGTTCCAGTGCACTGAAGAAAAAGGAATTAAAATCATCACAGAGTCAGATGTGTGTTCTTAACTTTTTGTTTTGAAATGATTATGGATTCGCAGGAAGTTACAAAGAAATAGTACAGAGGGGTCTTGTGTGCCCTTCACCCAGTTTCCCCCAATGGTCACATCTTACATACTCAGATGTGGTTTTAGAAATTTATGTTGGATTAGAGCTGGGCCTGCCTCATTTCCCTGGCTGGTCAGGGGCAGACTCTTGAGTCTGGAGGATTTGGGATGAGCTGCTAGAAGAGAAGGGAAGCAGGAACCTCTGGGGGATGGGTGAGAGACAATACCTTGAAATGCAAGTGTGCCAAGGTAAGAAGACTGGAAGAAAAGTAAGTTGGAAAAAGGAAGGCAAGGTAACTAAGGTGGTTGAGAGTATGGGGGAGAGACAGCCCTATGCTCCATGGTAAGAGGAAGGAGGAGAGGACAGTTATATGAAGGGAGAAGCAATGAATTCACAGAGCAGGCTGGAAACTAGGGGTTGCAGGGAAGTGAGGCTAATATGACTCTAAGGGCCTCAAGGAGATTCCTATATCTAGCCACACCCCCTGTGTAGGTGGGCGAGTGGAGATAATTGTAAGAGAACTTGGGGAGCCTTAGATGAGAAGGGTGTTGGGGATGGGGAAGTGAGACTCGGAGCTGGTGCCTGTTGCCATGGTGTGAGCTGAGGCCCTGGGCCTCCATCCAGGACTTAGGATCTGGCTCAGTGGGTGGACAGTCACTGCCAGCTGAACAGAGTCAGCTTCTTGGGTGGGTTTTACTGTCTCTGGGAGAGGGAGGATGATGAGGAGATGGGAGTGAAGAGGGGGTAAACAAGCTGGAAAGAACCTAGAAGACAGCACCACTTTGCATGGTGATCAAAGCCCTGGACATTTTCCCACCCACCTGGTCTCTTGGGATGGGACCCTGCCTGTCTTGGAAGTCAGGAAGGAAGTCTTGTTACAGGGATCAGAATGTTGGAAATGGAGACAGGCTGGCCTGTGATGGTAAAGGTTGGGGAATGGCTCAGGAACTAAATGCCCTAATAGAGACTAATGATATCTATTGGCTCAGCCTCATACTTGCGGGAGCAGAGTAGGTGGGCCCTTTGGTTGGTTTCAGTGCTATTGTAGTAGCAGCTGATGGGTGGCTGTCAGTGGCTCAGGGAGCAGACTGTGATGGGGAAGGCATCCTTGGTGAGTGTGCAGTATTCATTGTAGTTCTCACAGAAGCTCTCACTTTGCTTGCAGACCTTCTGGATGACTTTCCAAGGGGCATGCATCACATAATGGATCTTTGGGCAATGTGAAGTTTGCATCTTGTCCCGCACATAGGCCATCAGACCATTACAATAGACCTGGAAACCATCTGGGTGGATAACCTTGGGATAGTTGACATTTAAGATACGGAAGTTCCTGATGCCAAACTGCATCTTGATGTCTGTGACCAGAGTCAAACAAGCTAGAACAGCTTGTCCAAGAACAAGCTGGAGGAAAAGGAGCTGGGTCACAGCTGGTGCCATTCCTCCTGCTGGTAGAGTTAAGGTGGCTGGAGGCAGCAGTGGGCCTAGAGTGGCTGTCTGCCCCATCCCAGAGCCTCCAGCATTCCCAACCCAACGGTACTTCACATATCATCTCACCCATAACCCAGTCCTCATGACCCGGAAAGAGAAGACGCTTGCCTAAGTCCACCCAGCCAACCAGCCACCTTCAGCCTTTCCTGCTCCCTTGGTCCACCACAGAATCTCAGCCTCTGCAGAATCTGTGAGCTGCAACATTTGCAGAGTAAGAGCTCTAACTGGTCCTTGGGTAAAAGACCTTGGTTATCCCTGGGTCCCTGGAATCTCTGCTAGTAAAAGATGAAGAGAGGAAAGAAGGAGCAGGCTGACCTGATAATTCTCTGGCAGCTGGGAGGAAGGATGGGAGCTGAAGACAGCTGGTTGGGGACAGGTATTCTTTTTGCCTGAGTCCAAGACAGCCAAGAGATGAGGAGAGGCTAGAAAGGTTTCTGGGTAAAGATCAGTCTGGGAGGAGGGAGTGTCCGCTGAGTTTGATGGGACCCTGTGCTGAGGTGGTTGGATGGGTGGGAGAAAGAGGCATTGCTATCTGGTCTCCTCCTCTATGGTATCATTAGAACACTTAGTTCCAACCTCCTTGCCAAAAGTTCCTAAGTGCCTGGGCTTCCTTTGATGTTTTCTCTGTTCCATAGGCTCTGCTCTAATGGTAAGGTGAGTAGGAAAGCACTATTATGTTTCTGAGGAACAAAGTTCTTCTTATTCCTAACCCTCAGAGAACAGAGGGTTCGCCACTTTGTCATCCCACTCACGGGAGCCCAGCAGGGCATGTACTCAGGGGCCTCCCACCAAAGTGCTGGGCTGAGAATCAAAGACCTCCATGTGGACTCCCCACAGCCCCCATCAGCCTTACTCCTGTCACACCCACAGCCCTCACCTGGGACCTCAGGCCCTGTCAGAGTCTGAGCACTGCTGGATATCTCTGTATGCTGACTCTGAAGCCTGAAACTTGGCAGGTTGGATTTGAAAGTATAGCCTGAACCTGAGGGGCTGTGGATGCCAGAGCCTGGGGTGATCCATTTCTTGCTGTTGGGTTGTCTCTGAGTGGTTTGCCATGCTGGGGAAAGGGCCACACTCCTCTCTTTTTCATCAACATCTCGCCTTTCATCAGAATCAAAGAGCTCCCTGGAGCCTGCTAGCCCTCACCCTTGACTTCCACAAGTCACTCAGCCTTGTCTGTCTGGAGGGTGTCTTCCAGATTTGGAGTTTCCTCTTAGAAGAGCCTTTTCACTCTTGCTGGACAGCAGAAGAGGGGAATCAGAACACAGAAAGCTGAGTGCTCCAAGACCCTCAGTATAGCTCAGGAGGAGGGAGGAAGGCTGCAGAAACAGATTGGTGTTTCTCATGCACAGCCCCCTAAACTGGTACTTTCTGACAGCACAATCTACAGTCCAAAATGGAATCCATGCTCCCCACAACTTGTTTCTCTTCCTGTGTTGTGTGTCTCAGTTTCCCCGGTTATCGATGCAAGAAACCAGAAAGTGATCCTAGACCCTTCCACCTCCCCAATCCCAGCTACTGGGAGGCAGTTCTGCATGGTGGTTAAGATCAAGGCTTTTGAGTAAAACAGACCAGGAATTGAAAGCTGGCTCTGCAGCTTACATGCTGCATGCCATCTGTGTTTACTAACCCACTGAAAGCTTCCTTATTTCATCTTTCATGAGGATAGTATTTTTTACCTCACAGCAGTATTAGGATTCACTAAGATGTATATCAATTGTTTTTAGCCCAGTGCCTGGCACATGGTGGGTCTTCAATATGAGCCTGAGTCCATCAGTCTCACAGCCCTGACAATCTTAAATCTTTCCCAAGCCCGTCTCTTCCATTCCTATTTCTTCCTCAGTGGATGCTCTTCTGGACAACACACTTTCTCCAACTCCAGTAAGACTCATATCAAATATTTCTCTTATACAACTTCAAGAGCAAAAAACGTAGTCCCTTCTTTTGTCTAAAACTCTGCAATAGCTTGTTTCTCATGGGGTAGGGGTACCCAATCTTTTGGCTTCCCTCGGCCACATTGAAAAAAATGTCTTGAGTCACATAAATACACTATCAGTAATGATAGCTGATGAGCTTAGAAAATGCAAAAAAAAATTTCATAATGTTTTAAAAAGTTTACAAATTTGTGTTGGCCTGCATTCAAAGCCATCCTGGGCCATATGTGGCCTGTGGGTCATGGGTTGGACGAGCTTGTTGTAGGGTATAGTATAAATTACATCTCACGGGACATAAGACTTCCCATAATCTTGCACCTACCCATGTGTACAACTGCATCTGCATCCGTGCCTGCTTCCCACCTTGTCCCCCACCTCCTCCACGCCCTATCTCCTGCTGTCTCCTCTATCTGGAATGCTGCTGCTGCTCCACTCCTTACCCTCATCTATTCCATGGTGCTAGCTCATAGAAAGACTCAACCCAGAGGTCCCACTTAGAAAGCCTTTGCTTGGCAAACCTCCCCAAGGAAGTGGGCACAGTCAAGCAAGTGAGGATAAAGCCCACATGGGCAGGTGCTTCATCTATATTCTTCAGGATGCTCAACAAGGCAACACTGGGTGGGCACCAATGCAGGGTGGTGCCTGAGCCTGGCTGACTCAAGCCTTTGCTTTGAGGAAGCCAACCACATTGTCATCCCTGCCTTGAATCATGCCACTTCTTCCCTGGACCTCAACACTGCAGCTTCCTTGGGAATAGAAAGGGACTTTTTATACCTTTTGGCCTTCCTCTTCCCTCACTCCCCACCCGCTCATCACCGCTCTTCACTCCCCCGACCTGCCACCACTCACTTTGACATACGCAATTACAGAAACTGAACAGCACATTATAGAAGAATGCATTCAGGACTTAAATGATTTAATAATGATGAGTCTTTTGGTTACCAACTACAATTCTGGTGATCTGTTCCCTAAAATCCTATCCTAGAGGTGCTGATGCATAAGATTACTTCATCCATTCTGGCATCCTCATCATGGTTTCATGTGCTTCCCAAGCCTGAGATTTGTGGGATTGTTACCCCATTACACTGGGTTTTACATACACAAGTATTACCTTAGGAATGAAAAACTATGTTCTAGAGGGACGGTGGCTTGCTCAAGGTCATATGTCTAATTCAGTAGTTCCAGGGACAGTTTGATAATGTCCAGAGACATTTTTGGTTGTTACAACCAGGAGTTGCTACTGGCCTGCAGCCAGGGATATTACTCCACATCCCACATTTCACAGGACAGCTCCCGTAACAAAGAGTTATCCAGACCAAGATGTAAATAACACTGAGGTTGAGAAGCCCTGGTCTAAATAATTAGCTAATCAAATTTCTTAACAAAAGCAGACTTACTTGTGTCTTATGTATTAAAAAGAATTGACAAACATCTAGGACTTCAAAATATTTTGTTAAACAGATTTTGATTGTGATGGTGCTGATTCTACCAGCAAAATGTGTATTGGTAGTTTACCAATGAAACAATAATGGAGTCGCTTTTTCTGTAAAGATGACCCTCTGCATGTAATCATTTACACATTCTCTCCCTGCCCTCCCCAGTGGGAAGCATTTGCAGAACAACCAGCTAGGGTGGCAGGTGTAAAAGTGACTCCTGAGACTAAGGAGAACCCCAAAATTTTGCCATGATCTCAGTGGCATTACTTTTGCCCTGTCCAATTCAAGTTCCTCAAATAATATACTGTGTCATGGACAGTTCCTGGGCTGTCCTTGAACCTGAAGGATTGCCTCAGCCATCTCAACCTTCTTCCCATAGTGTCACCTCAAACCCAGGGCTGAAGCCCAGGAGCTGCACTGTCAGTTCCTCATCTGCTAACCACCTCTGTGAGTTGGCAGCAATCCCACCTTCGACTGGGATCATTCAGGAGCAGATGGAATGCCTTCTAAAAGTTGAATCAGGATCACTTATATGCAAGGTACTATGCTATGTACTGTGAAATGTGCAAAAGAAGTGTAACAGGAGATCCTCGTCTTATGGGAATTGACAGTATAAGAGAAAAATAATACATACGTATGAAGAAATAACAATTGTTTCAAGGCAGAAACGTATACATTCTGAAGTCAGTAAATGCTGTAGGAATTTAGAGGTGAGAAAGATGTCTCTGAATTGGGAGGGTGAGAGAAAGGTACCCTGAAGGGTCACCCTGGCTTGGGAATGGGTCTCATGGTGAAGTTAGAAGTTAAGTGGAGATAAAGAGGGTTATGGAAGACATGCTTGAGAAATGGGGGGAAACCAGTCTGGCTGGGGTTGAGGCACTCAGTGAGAGAAAAGTCAGAGATAAAGTCGGAAAGACAGGTTTGCCCTGATTACCAGGCTATGGAAGTGATACTTACTCCGTACATAAATGGGGAGCTGGGTGGGCTTGAGAGACAAGGCCCCAGTGAAGCCTCTCACCCCCAAATCAGTTTCCTCTGTCCCCCGTCCTGGCTTGTCTAAAGCCATTGGCCTGTGAGCCAAGGATTCCAAACTTCTGTCAGTGCTACCTCCTCCTGACCCACAGCTGTTCCAGGAAAGGTCATGGGAATTCAAGGACCTGAAGCAAGTCCCACATCTGACCTCAACTTGTGTGTGTTTCACTTTCTCAGTCTACAAAAATGAGCCCATTACCTTTGTTTATCAAAGGATCAACAAAATTAGGATAACAGAACTTGGATCTGCTCTTGCTCGGAGGGAAACTTTCATGGGCTTTCCATTGGTATCCAGAGGCTGTGTGGAACTCCGGAAGACAGAGAGGCTTGGCTCTGAAGGGTAGGCACCAATCCAGGCCCGGCCCTCCTCCCTCCCTTCCCCCTTCACTCCCTCCCAGCCAGGCAAGAGGAAGCAGCAGCTGTTGTCCTGTGGGGAAGACAGGCAGAAGTCCACCTGGCACTGTTGGGATTCTCACAACACCCGCCCCAATTTAAACACACACACACACACACACACATTCACACAGCAGCAGCCCAGGGAGAAGTTGGGCCAACAGCGGTGACTTTGGTGATAGAGTGAGAAGAAAGCAAGGCAGAGATTGCTGGTGTAAGGGACTTTTTCTTTTCTTCTGTCTTTTCTCCCACCATTTTGTCTTCTGCTCTTGCCCTCTCTCTTTCTTCCTCCTGTGAAACTCCTGAACCAGTATCTGGCCTGATGCCTGAATCTTTTTGTTCTTCCTAACCTTATCCCCCTTCCTCCATCTTTTTCTGTTGCCCCATGAATGTGGTGAAGGCAAAATTATCCTACCAAGTGCAAGGTGAAGCAGATCTTGGAAGCTGGATGGTTTAGGCACACAAACAAAACCACCTCCCTTATCTAAATAATTGAGGCAAAGTAAAGGTTTTGACTGAATTGCACATGTGGTAGGTTCCACTCTATTTCGATTTTCATGTGCAAACTTAAACCTTTCCTCTCTTTTCCCTTTGACCTGAGGCAGTAGGGCCATGTTTATTTTGCTTTCACACAGTCCTAGGCAGCCTTCTATACAGCCCAGCATACTGGAGTTGAAGAGCAAACTAGGATAATTATAATGACAGGAAAACACAAGTGCAGAGGGAAGTTAAAATCCTGGCTTGAAAACATCTCACTCTAGGATAAGAAGTGGAAAGGAGGCCAAGCTAGGATTCAGATGAGCTAGCAGCCTCCCACCCAGCCTCCACTCAAGGGCTGGACTGACCTGTGCCGATACACATTGATACACAGTCTGCTTTAAAACATGGCTTTTATCTCCTGACATTCATGTTTCTGCAGCAGCAGGAGCATAATTCTCTATCCAGAAGTTCAGCCTGCAAAGCTTCAGACACCTTAACAAAGAAGTGAACAGCTGTTCCCCCAGCCAAGGCCTTGCTGAGGGCAAACCAGAAGAGCCAGAGGCCTGTGTGAACTTGTTCTCGATTCTCTTTTGCCACCTAGTGGCACATCTCATCTCCAGCATCACTTTTTCTTCTAAAGATTCTGACCCGCAACCCACAGCTGTGCTGTCCATCTACTGAGATAATGTCCTCCTGGCGTCAAAACAAACTCCCCATCCTCCTGACTCAGAATCACAAATTCTGGACCAGCCAGATAATCCTTTAAGCGAATAAGTTCTTTATTCATCTACTTAGAACCCTCCCAGGGTTCCCTATTGTGTTTGGAGTAAAAGTCACAGGCCTTCAAATGGTCTCTAAGTCTTCCCATGACCTGGTCTCTGGTCCCTCTGTGGACCTCTCAGTCACCTACTCCAGCCACACTGGACACACTGCTGTTCCTCCAGCACCTTAGGCATCTATCTGTTCTGGGACTTTTGCAGTGCTACTGTCTTCAGTGTGAACATTCTTCCTCCAGACAATCAAAGTTCACTCTTATCTTCAAGTCTCTGCCCCAGAGTCAGAGATTTCAATGATCTTGCATAAAATTACTGACCGTCAACCTGTCCTACTTTTTTCCTAGTAATTATCACTTTGAGCAAAGTATATATTTATTTTACTGTCTTTCTCCAGTGGAATGTAAGCTCCACAAAGGCAGAGATTTTTGTCTTTGTTGTTGTTTTGTTTGTTTTTTGAGACAGGGTCTCACTCTGTCATCCAGGCTGGAGTGCAGTAGTGCAATCATGGCTCACTGCAGACTTGATCTCCTGGGCTAAACCAATCCTCCCACCTCAGCCTCTGGAGTAGCTGGGACCACAGGCATGCACCACTATGCCTGGCTAATTTTTCAAATTTTTTGTAGAGACGAGGTTTTGTCACATTGCCCAGGCTGGTCTTGAAATGGTGACCTCAAGCAGTCCTTCTGCCCTGGCCTCCCAAAGTACTAGGATTACAGGTGTGGGCCACTGTACCTGACCATTTTTACCTTTTTTGTTCAGTAATTCTATCCCAAATACTTTGACACTTAGTAGGTGCTCGATAAATATTTGTTGACTATATAAATGAAGCATGTCTGAGATTCTGAGATTCTCTACTACTTACAGGTAAATTCTGAAAACAAAAATACTATTCACCTCAGTTTCACAGGCCTTCTCACCCACAGAGTGCGATGCTCTGCCTTGTGTCTCGGTTCTCCTGAGTGTCATATTCCAAGCTCACAGGAGCCCCCCAGAGTAGCACTGACCCAGACACTCCACGCAGTTGTAACCACCACAAGGAACAGGACATACAAGGTGAAGGAAGCACTAAGCCTGGGTGTCGAGAGCAGCAACACCAACTGCATTCTAAGCACAAACATTTGAGCAGTATCGAAGTTTTGCAATTTTCAATAAAGAGGGGAGGGAACAGGTGAAATTGAGAGGTATTGGCAGCCTTCTCCAAGTAAAGCCATGTGGCCTTGGTTGGTACCTGGAAATGGACAGGCCCAGAGGAATGAATCGCTGTAGAATGGCTTTGCTATTGGGGATCGTGCTGGGTATCACAACCATGATGCTTCACCAGCTTCCCTTGTGTCTATTCCATCTCCTCGGAAAGATAAGCAATATCTTCAGATGACAAGGAACCAGACAAAGCATCTTCCTAGGCTGTTCTACCTGTACCTCAAGTCAGAGAAGAAGCAACCCTTAAACCTGCAGTGACTGACTTTTCCCAGGATCCTGAGCCAGAGGTGCGTATGAGAGGACATAAATGACAACTCTTCCTGAAATTGATTTCAGTTGACACTGGGTCAGGTGCTTTATTAAAGAGTCATTAAAACCATGTGACCAGAGGACAAATATAGTCTTTGAATGTGACGATTCACGCTTCCTCATTGCTGAACATGTTTAGGCAGGTACAGGTGTCCTTAGGTATCCATGTATTTGGGACATGTAAGTGGAGAGGCATGAACCTGATTCATTTCCTGATCCAGTGATGCTCCCCAGCCCGCTCCCAAATAGAGGCAGCACAGCCCAGGCCAGCTCTTAAGGAGTTTAGGAGTGAGAAGAGACCCTCAGAGTTCTGACAGCCCAGCAGTGTGTGGATGCAGCCCCAGCCCACTGAGCAGGAGTCACAGCAAGAAGACCAAATGCACAGGTGAGGCTGCGGCAGGAGCAGGGGAGGAGTGAGGACAGAGAAGGAAGGATGGGTTCTGATCAGATGAGAGTACACTCAGGTGAGTGATAAAATGGATAAAGGAGGGAATAGATTTAGGGGAGATGAGAACACACATTGGGGAAAGGGGAGAGTGATGCTGGGGATGGAGGTGAAAAATGGAAAAGAATGGGAACACAGAGGAGATGGGAATGGGGATGGAGAGGGGATGAGACACAGACACAGGAACATGGGGACACAAAAGAGATGAGACTTGAGGGAAACGGGAGAGGACAGAGTGACAGGCAGCAGGGCCAGAATGAAGGGAGGAGAAATACAAGGTGAGAGATGTGGACACACAGAAGAAGAGGCAGAGGTGAGACACAAAGGGAAGAAAGGAGACAGGTGGGTAGGGAGATGGGTGATTAGCTCATATGAGCAGGTATAGGAGGACTAATTTCTCAACTGAACACTGTCACAGTGACCCCTGCCCTCTATTCTGACTGCTCCCCCTAAGAGAGATGGTACCGGCCAGAGCAGGATACTTCCCGCTTCTGCTGCTTCTGCTGCTGGGGCTGTGGGTGGCTGAGATCCCAGTCAGTGTCAAGCCCAAGGGCATGACCCCATCTCAGTGGTTTAACACTCAGCACGTGCAGCCCAGCCCTCAAGCGTGTGCCTCAGCCATGAGAAACATCAACAAGCACACAAAACGGTGCAAAGACCTCAACACCTTCCTGCACAAGCCCTTCTCCAGTGTGGCCGCCACCTGCCAGACCCCCAACATAACCTGCAAGAATGGCCATAAAAACTGCCACCAGAGCCATGGGCCCGTGTCCCTGACCATGTGTCGGCTCACCTCAGGGAAGTACCCGAACTGCAGGTACAAAGAGAAGCACCTGAACAAGTCTTACATAGTGGCCTGTGACCCTCGCCAGAAAAAGGACCCTCAGCAATTCCACCTGGTTCCTGTGCACTTGGACAGAGTCCTTTAGGTTTCCAGATCTCCTCACTCTTCGGCTGAGCCTCAGGTCCCTCTCCTGGGCTCTGCACCACTCCTCCTACACCCAGAGCATTCTCTTCCCCTCATCTCTTGGGACTCTGGTTCAGCCTATGCTGGGAGGCTGAAGCTGACACTCTGGTGACCTGAACTCTAGAGTCATGGCCTTTCATCTTTTCGTTGTGTTTTCCCAGATGCTTATCCCCAAGAAAGGGACTGAGCAAGCTCAGGGCTGTGGGTTCCCTGGTCTCTGCCTTTGCACATGTCTCCCTTGTCCTCTGGCATTATGGCAGCATGACAAGGAGAGGAAATACATGGAAAAGGGGCCTATGATTTGTGGATAGAGCTGCTTCTGTTCCTGAGCTAGAAGTCTTCCCCAGCTCTGACGTGGTAGTGAGGTGACCTGAAGCAAAGAAAAATATAAAGAAATTCCACTTCATATTTCTATAGTGCTTCCACGTGAACCCTCTAATCCCTTGTGACATAGATGTGACAGGGATTGTATGCCTTCTTTATGGATGAGGAAATTGAGATTTTAGAAAGCTTAATTAATTAAATAGCTCGTCTAATTAGGGAATAGCAGAACCTGGACTTGAACCTAGGTCTCCTCACTTAAATACAGCATACTTTCTACTCTACCAGTTGGGCAAGAAAGCAGATACTGTTACAGGGGCAAGAGGTGAACTAGCTAAGAGTTCACCCATGAAGAATGAGTGCTCTGAAGAGCCAGTTACTCTGTGTTGGCTGCAATAAAGCTCATTACCTCTCTAGCCAAGAGATTGTTTATGAGGTGCTCTGGCATCTTATTCATTCTCTCTCCTCTCTCTAACTGCCCCTCCCGCTTCTCTAGCCCACTGCTCTTCCAACCTAGGCCCTGGGCCTGGCTCTGGCTAGATTCCCTTGGCCTGAAGATATAAGGTAAAGGGAGTGTCTCAGCTTCAGCCCCCAGATCCAGGATCACATTTCCCTTGACCTTAAGGGACTTCCGTGGCCCTGAGCCTGCTTGTCACAAACAGGCTGGTGGGAGCTGCCAGAGCTTCCTTCCTCCTGATAATGATCTCCCCTGCCTCGTTGCTTCCCTGGCTCTCCACTCTGGCAGTCCTCCGAGGCCTGAGGGGTTGAGATGCGAAAATGCCATTTCCTTGTCCCCCTGGGCTACAGATACCATTTCTCTCTCTCTCTGGTGAGTGGAGCGGAGAAGGTTTGGCTTGATATTGGCCAGTCCTGACGGTCCCTCCAGCCTTACCTGACCAGCACCACCCCCTTCTTTCTTCCATCTTAGTCTCAAACAAGCATTGTGTCCTCCACCCTATTTCAAACCCAAATTTATTATAAGACATTCCTGGCCCTGCTGAGGATTCCACTCTACCCATCCCTCCCCACCAACTCCTGTGCTTTTTCACTACTGACCAGAGTCAGAGTAAGCTTTGGAGCCAGACAGAATCAGGTATAAATCCTGACTCCCCGCCTCTAGCGATCAGCTGGTCTGTTTCTCCACAGCAAAATGAGAGTAATCCTACCTGCCAAACAGGATTGCAGATAAAGATGTGGAAATGATATCTATGAAACTCTTGTCAGCTCCAAGTACTGACAGGCATTAGATCACAATAACTAATAGTAGCAATATCCATCTTTGGAAAACAGGTAGATCCAAGGCAAACCTCCCCACTAAGGTTTCCCCAGAGAATTTCTTCTGCTAGAGTGTTGGTCATGAGTGGGTTAGAGTACAAGCCTGCAGACAGAGTCCTGGGCCCAGAGAGCTGTGGCCTTGGAAAGAGCCGTAAGTTCCACCAGTGGTTCTCACTGGTAAAGCTTGGAGAAGACATGATACTCCCCAGCTCCACCATTACCGCTAATATAAGTAAAGTTTGTAAAATTCATACCTAATAAACAATTCAGGACAGTCGGTCTGTTTACAGGTGTTACTTGTCTGTTAAAACTAGTCTACAGATTGTTTCGTGAATGCTTTGTCAAATTAGGAAAGTTAAAGCGCAATGATCCTTGAAGACAATACCACTCTACCCATCCATAAGAAACTTTTTTGTCTTTGCTTTATCTTATTAGGGAGTTAGATGTCGTGTATAAAACATACTGTGTGGTGTAATAGGTTTAAAATAAACTCTTTAAAAGAAGAGTACTGAACTAGCTCTGTAGATTTGTCTAGTGCATGTGATGAAATCTGTAGCTTTATTGGGGTAAGGGCAATGCTCTGCTGGTTTACTTTCAAGTGGCTAGGGTTTTTTTAGTTTGACAGGTGCAGACTTTTTAAACTGGGCTTTGCTTTAGAAATTGTAGGGTGGGAGGAGGACATCTTAACTATGTCATGATTATATTTAGAAAATTATGGGCACAAATCTGAGCCTGAAGAAAATTGCTTCAGTCTCCACAGTGCCATTTTAAGTTCACATAAAAGGTGACAACTCCTGGTTCACTGTCATGGCTTCAATGGTGAGTGGTAGTGGAATAAACACTGGTATATTTTGAAATTGAATGTTAGATAAAATTATTAGCCTTAAGGTTGGTAAGCTAGTGATCAATGCTAGAGTGGGAAGCTGGCAAGCCAGTGGCCGTTAGATAAATGCCTTTCAAGTGTGAGCTTAGAAGTCAACCCTAGCTAGGCATGGTGGCGCGTGCCTGTAATCCCAGCTACTCAGGAGGCTGAGGCAGGAGAATTGCCTGAACCCAGGTGGCGGAGGTTGCAGTGAGCCGAAATCACGCCATTGCACTCCAGCCTGGGTAACAAGAGTGAAACTCTGTCTCAAAAAAAAAATAGAAGTCAACCCTAAAATACTTAACTGTGACACTAATTTGCGATCATTATGAATCCCTTCAGTCACATTATGGGGGAAGATATACCTCATTCTTAGTCGAGTCAGTCTTAAAAATATCTTGGGTTACCTCCCATAGGCTTCAGGAAAAGTTATACAAGTGCATGATTTCTAACCATATGTGTTTTCCGCAGTCATTTCTCTTGTTCCTGGCCAAACTATCCCAATAATCCTTACCATTCCACAGAGTTGTGCCATCATTTAGGCACCCACTTTCACTGTAAGTGTACCACCACACTGCATTTCTTTTTGCGTCATGTCTTTCAGGAGACTAGGCTACTGTTTTCCAGGGCGAATTTGAGTGTAAAGAAAATGTAGACAAGGAATTGCCCAATTCCAAATTCTGACTTTGCTGACTTAATTTAAATGTTTGTTTCTCTGAACTCATTTTCTTCTATCTTCTCTGGGGGTTTCAAAAGCCTTCACTAATTGATTTCCAAGAAGTACTCATGGCAAGTTCATAAAAGTTCTTGAGACCTAAATTTCTTCTCAAGAAAAGATCTTAAGTTATACATTTTGATTGTGTAGAGGTTGTTCCACTAAAAGAATAAATGTCCATTAAACAAGAAAGAAAGGAAAGAAAGAAAGAAAGAAAGAAAGAAAGAAAGAAAGAAAGAAAGAAGAAGGAAGGAAGGAGGGAAGGAAGGAAGAGCAGATTATTGAACAATTCTAACAGAATGAGGGCCAATAAATTGATGAGTGGGCCACCAAAGCCAAACGACTGAGTGTAAAAATAACTACTACCTGGAAACAGAACATTGTGATTATCAAATGGACTGCTGGGATTCTTGAATAAATCTGAAGTTTATCCAAAATCTGAATTTGTTTTGAACTCCTGTGATCACTACACTACATTCACCATTCTAAGGGATGATTTTCACTTAAGGTGCATGGAAAAGCAAGATACTTGGGGCAGCCGATTTTTCTCTTCATTTTATTCTTTTTTCACAATCTACTTTATTAATGATCTGTCTTGTGGATAACACGGTTTTTCACAAAATTTAAAGTAGCTAAAATTATGCCTTTAATGCATCTTCCCAAAATAAGAAGAATTTCCAAATAAAACTTTTTTCTTGAAAGACTGATGACCTAAATAGCATTAAATAACCAGAAAGTCCTGAAGTAGTCTGTGGTAATAGAGTTCAGAATAGTTGTAGCCTTGGGGAATTACTGACTGTGAAGGGGCGTGGGGGAGCCTTCTGAGGACCTGGAAACATTCTGTTCTTGGTCTGGTTATGTTTCCTGTGTAAAAGCTCATTGAACTATACACTTAAGATTTGTTTCAAGAAGCAGCAGGTGGTCATACAAATAAATAAGAAAAAAGAATTTGTGTACTTTACGTACGTTATATCTCAATTTCAAAAAAATCTTTAAAAAATATATATTACGTAAAGAATTATTTTATTTATGTAATAAATGATAATACACCAACCAATTCTAAAAAGATTATGATATAATTAAATCATAGATAGAATTATGATAAGATCTAATTTCTATTGTTCTGCTTTGTACTATTTGTTAAATTAAATACTATTTGTGCTATTTATTAAATTGTTATAAATACCTTCAGTCAGCCGGGCACAGTGGTTCTCACCTGTAGTCCCAGCACTTTGGAAGTTTTAGCCAGAGCAGATTATTTGACCCCAGGAGTTTGAGACCAGCCTGGGCAACATGGTGAAACCTCATCTCTACAAAAAATGCAAAAATTAGCTGGGTGTGGTGACACATGCCTGCAGTCCAAGCTACTCCAGAGGTTGAGGTGGGTGGATCTCTTGAGCCTAGAAGGTCGAGGCTGCAGTGAGCCATGATCTGCACTGCAGCCTGCCAACTAATTTCCTATTTTTATATTACCTGTCAACTAATTTCCTATTTTTATATTACCTGTCAACTAATTTCCTATTTTTTAACCATGTGGAAATTTTTGATAATTGTTTCACCCATAATATAATCTTTTACAACCATTAATAATAGCATCTTTCTTAAAATAATAATATGCATTTATACTTCCACTAACGGACAGAATTCCAACATAAGAATTTTTTTTAAGTTCACAAGGAAAATTTCACACCAAGTTGCATCTAGAATGCTCACAAATATTTGGAAGTAACTATTCAGATATTAACAATAAATCCAAATGATCTGGCTTGTTCTCATTACTGGTGCCCTACCTGTTTAGATCTGACAGTCACTCAATCCTTCACATGATCTTGATCGCAGCCAAGTTTAAGGACGCCAGAAATAGTGATGAAATAGGAATTTGGAGACTCATCCTTCCAAAAGCCAAAGCTGAAATACAAGAAAATAATAATTTGGGTCAAATACCAAGGCTGGCTGAACTGTGATGCATTCCTATTTGAAAGCTGAAGAATGGGAAAAGGAGAATGCTTAATTATAAGATATTCTGTTGCTGGGACTGGGAGCATGGCGAGAAGAGGATGGTGTCCAGGGGAGCTCTGCCCAGTCTTATGCAGATGGACTTAAAGAGAATTGTTTCAACATTGGACCAAAGGAGCAGAAATGGAGTTCAGTAAAGACAGTAACCCAAGACCTGGAGCCAGATGAGCTGGCTCTCCTAGGAGGGAGCCTATCTGGGGTAAACTGGGGAGGAGACTTTTCTACAAAGTCTGAAACTCTACAAAGAGTTCTGGTTCACAGAACTCTCCACACACTGAAGTAAATGAGCCCTAGATGCCATGAAGAGGGCCAACAGAATCACTGGGAAGAGAAGGATCCTTAGCTGCAGAGATTTCCTCTGCCTACATCTTGCCCTTAAGATCAGGACCCTTTGGCCCTTTTCACAGTGTCTAGGGCTCTGGGGAACCCTCAAGCTATGGCACCAAAAAAGATACCAGTAGCAACAATATCCAGGGAGCCTCTCTTCTCCTTGGGAGAGCTTTGACTCATTTCATCACATTTCTTCCATGTGCCTCTACAAGTGGGCTTCCAAAAGTGTCCTCCCCCAGCCCTCTCCCACCACAAATGGGCAAAAAGAAGAGCAGTTATACCTTTTACCAGGATGCTTACCTGTGCAAGACTCCAAAACCAGTAAGCCTGGGAACATCCATGGAGCCACAGGGACATGAGAAAGCCCACCATTGCTAATGAAATCTTGTAAGAAGTCCATAGTTCATAAGAGGAGGGGTAAAGAAAAATGTATGGTCATGATGAAAATACACACTGTGATAGAAGCCCTCTTAGCTTAGGGAGGTGGGAGTTTCCCCAACTATATAAACAGGTCTCAAACTCCTGAGCTCAAGCGATCTACTAACCTCAACTTCCCAAAGTGCTGAGATTACAGGTGTGAGCCAATGTGCCTGGCAATAACGTTACCAATAGATGGTTTTGGGGCTTGAATATGTTCAGGGACATGGATCTTCACTACCACTTCACAGGAGTATAATGTGGATTAAAAGTAACAATATATATAAAGCGCTTAGCACAGTGACTAGCATGTAGGGAAAGTTTGAGAGGTGTTAGCATTTATATTTATCATTGTGGTGTCAGATGCTGAGTGGCCAAACCTGCGATGAATGGAGCAGGCCTGACTTCCATGACTGAAGAACAAAGGATTTAAACAAGGGAGGCCAAACTCCTTATCTTCTTCTTGCCAAAAAAGCTCCTAGCCAAGAGTAGATAAGGTTCAAGGGCAGACAAAAAGGACAATATATATTCATTTCTCTAGATAAGGTAATTTGGGAGGAAGGAATGGGTACTTTGGATTGAAGGGGAAGAAAAGGCTTTGTAGAATTTCTCTTAAGATTACTTAAGGAAGGTTTTTCTCCTCTCCATGCTCTGTGAATTTATGAATCCAAAGATAAGAAAATAAGTTGGAGGACTTAGAACCACTAATTTTTCGCCTGTAATCCAAGCACTTTGGAGGCAAAGGTGGGCAAATCACCTGAGGTCAGGAGTTCAAGACCAGCATGACCAACATGGTGAAACCCCGTCTTTAAAAAGAAAAAAAAAAAAATAGAACCACTAATTTTTGAGGGTGTCCTCTGTATTCCGTCACATACAAAGGGTTTGATTATCGTAGCAATCAATGGAGACAGGGCTCTAGTGACATTTCCAACTTCTCCTCCTGAGTTATCTAAATTAGTCCTTAGGAAGGTTTGCTATCTCCTCACCTCCATTATGGAAACCTCTTATATTTTTCCCACCCTCTAATTCAGCTCCATTTTCTGGCTCATTTTTCATCACTCAAAACCTCCACCAATGCGTATGCCTCATGTCCAATGGATTGATGACAGCAGAAAAACATTGTGGTCATTATTTTCTGTGGTCTTTTTCATAGCATAGTAACTTAGTTGAACTTACACATTTAAAACATAAACTAACTGTGGTGTGAATTAGTACCAATTCCTGCGTGGGTCATGGCATTTAGCACAAAATAATACTCCCTATCTGCATGGCTTTAGGGCTCTTTCAAGTAGATAATCATAAAATTGCAATGCTGCAAAACATCTTGTCCAGTGATCTTGGAGATCATCTATTCCTGTCTTCCTGATGGTGCAAATGAGCAAAGTAAGACCCCAAGGACTTAAACACCTTGCCCAAGATTACATGAATAATTTAGGCAAGAACTCAGATTTTTTTTGAACGAGCCCTTTGATATTTCCAAAGTGGCACTCCAACTAATAGTATCAAATGAATCTCAGATATTTTTCAAGATCAAATTTACCATACATGGACTGGCAAATCGATCTGCAAATGGGCAGACCCCTGGATTTGAGGCAAAAGTGTTTTCATCCAAAAGAGTATTTAGTGCCCATAATCCTGACACGTTGCGTTTCTGACCTCCACCTGAATGCTCATAGTGTATCATTGAGACGGAAAACAAAGTGCATGAGTAATTGATGGCAAGCTAGTCAAGCATGTCCCTGTCCGTGCCATTGGCTGCTGGAAACATAAATAAGGATATGCAACAAGAAAAAGGGCCCGGACGTTTCATCTGCTATTCAGGACCAGGGTGAAACATTACAGAGATCCTGTTTGGCGGAGCTCCGGGTGGGCCTGAGATATCCCAAGCATTTATCTTTGGTAGGGGTTACCACTTTTTACCCTTGAAGTTGGCATATCCAGAACAGGATCTTCATGGTCTACTAGAACCTGAAGAGCAATGTTTCCCAGAATTTCCCCTGAAGCGCTAGTAACCGCAGAGGAAGATTAACTAAAACATTCAAAGTAGTGCCCAATGAGCTTGGGCGTTCTCTGAAGTCTCCTTCTTTCGTTTAACTAATATTTATAAAATAGCCATGCATATGAGTGTTTTATGTGAGTAACCCCCCATATAGGCACCGCCTGCCCCCTAACCTATACACAATAAATACTCATGCTTCTGGACATTTGGGGCCTCCCTTGACTCTGCTTATAGGTGGCGTGGCCCCCCGAACCCATCTGTGTTTTTCTTGTACTTTTGTGTCCTGTCTCTTTATTTCTCGGATCCTGTGCCTCAGCACAGCATAAGGCTCACCCCACGATCCTGTGGGGCCATCAGCCCTACATTTTATACACTATCTTAAAATTTCATTTGTGGTAACAATAATGGATCCATGTCGATTTCCTGGTTTTGGTGGCTGTGCTGTGGTTATGCAGGCAAGAGTACTTGTAATTAGGAAATAGTCACTGAAGTATTAAAGTGTAATGAGCATCATGTCTGTAACTTGTTCTCAATTGGCCAGAAATGTTAACAATTGGGAAACTGGGTGAAGGATATAGGGGAGCTCTGTGTGCGCTTTCCGAAACTTTTATATACATTTAAAATTATTGCAAAGTGGAAATATTTAAAATTTTTTTTAAATGTAATTCACTTGAATTTTTCTATCAGATGATGTTATTTTCTGTAAAAAAAAAAAAATGCCTTAAATTACTCCTCACCCCCTAAAAAGATAGTTTTAGTAAAATTGTAAAGACGACACTTATCTTGTGACTTTGTGTACCCTCTGCACACATCTGTGTTCCACCTGGGGTAGAGTACACTGGCTCTAATGCTTTCCTTAACTTGTTCTTTGTGGGTTTCTATCTCTGACCAGTATTTCTTTTTAAGAACTGGGTGAAGAAGATAGGACAGTCATGGTGTTGGGGCATTGGAAAGGTCATTCTCGTGCTGAAATATGAGAAAATAGACATAGAGCACTTGGAACTGTGACAGGAACATACAAAATCCTCAGTAAATGTTAACTGTGATTGTTGTTATCATTATGGCCCTTATCACTCCTGGGAGGGTCGAAGGCTGCACGCAGGCTTGTTGTGGGAAGTCGGAGGTCTTACAAAGGCAGCCGGCCTATGAGGGGATCTGGCATATCCAGGGAGCCACATGCCTCAGCTCTGGTTATGTTGAAGACTACATCCTCTCCCTCATGAAGATGAATCCAGGAGTGAGGGGACAAAGGGAAATAGCCTATCCACAGAGACAAGCTCACAATACAAATGGACACCTTGGGAAGGCCTCAAAGAGCTACATGGAAAAGACAAAAGGACCTGACAGGAGACAGGGTTAGCCATGAAACAGAGCAGGGCTTCCCAAAAGCAGTGTGGCCACCGGATTCCATGTGATGGAGCTCTGTGGCTCAGAGCCATAAACCAGGGTCCACGCCACAGGCCTCACCACCAGGAGGCTGTTTTTTTTTTTTTTTTTTTTTTGGGGAGGAAGGGAGGAAGGCAGGAAGGGAGGGAAGGAGGAAGGGAGGGAGGAAGGAACGGAGGGAAGGAGGAAGGGAGGGAGGGAGGAAGGAAGCGATGAAGGAAGGAAGGAAGGGGGAGAGGGAGGGAGGGAGGGAGGGAAGGGAAGGAAGGAAATCAAGCAATGAGAGACATTGCCAACCTGGATCTAGAGGTTTACAAGTTGATTTCTTTCTTTTTTTTTTTCTTTTCTTTTTTTTGAGAGAAGGAAAGAAAAAAAAAATGAGTAAAGCTGTTTGAAGGTTGAAGCTTGAAAAACCCTGTGGGTGTGACACCTGTAGTTCAAAGACTACCCTCATGGTGCTGCTGTCCTTCAGGCCAACAACACAGGAAAACTTCTCTGGCACCCTCACCCATCCCTCCTGGGATATCTTGAAAGAATTGGTCTTTGGGGGATGGTTGCTTATCCCCTTCTCTCAAGTCACCTTCTTTCATTCTAGTAAGGTGCTGGCTACTAGCACTTTGATGTTTCTTCTATGTCACACGAATGTCAGAACCAGGGGGCATTTCAGAAATTATTCATCTGAAACTCCTTTATTA
Organism: Callithrix jacchus; assembly: GCF_049354715.1. Lineage (NCBI taxonomy): Eukaryota > Metazoa > Chordata > Mammalia > Primates > Cebidae > Callithrix > Callithrix jacchus. Next base: position 55,557,363 of record NC_133509.1, read on the forward strand.
TAAATAGTAAGGAGAATGAGAGGACCAGAGCAATGACTGAGTTCAACACACAGTTACTGAGTGCTCCTATGAGCTAGCCATGTGCCTGTCACTACGAAGATAGAGAAGCACCGACGGACCTGATTCCTGTCCCATGAGTTTACCATTTAGTTAGGAAGACTGGATGCTCTTACTGGATGAAAGAGTTAAATAGCAAAACAAGGCAGTACATGATTTGGAAACCAAATGAGTGATACTATGAAAGAGTTAATACTAAGGAGGTCAGGAGTTGTATGGGAAGGCTGGTAAATGTAATCACAAGCAAGCTAATATGATCAAGAGGAGTTCTAAAGAATGGATAGTATTTTAGGGAGGACTCGCAGGAAAGAGGGAAACATAGATGCAAAGTTGAAAACAGCAAAAAGTGCTGGAGAAAAAAGGAAAATCAGGCTATTAGGATAGAATTTTGTTAGAATAGTTTGTGTTTGGAGGGAAGATGCAGAGGCCATTTGAAAGGGATGGAGAGACCGGACTCAAGGTGAGTAGGAAAAGGCTTTGATTCCAGCCTGGGAAGGTTGGATGGTACCTTGCACACAAGAGAACCACTGGAGATAAACAGATGTTCTTTAGAGAAATCATGCAGGAAAATGAATATTTCAATAAGATCCGCCCAATATTATTATATATGCTTAATTAAACTCAGGAGAAAGGGTAGGCAAGGAGGCAGTTAGAAGCTGGTAAGAGTCATCCAGACAGGCAGTGGAAAGGGAAAGAAATATAGACAAGAAAACCCATCAGACTAAATGATTCAAGTGCCCCCCTGCTTTGACCATGCTAGTTATTCAGTCTGTTAGCCTACTAAATGATATGGGGGTGAAAGATTAGAAAAACTCAAAGGAGACCAATATTTTCAACTGGAAGTGCCAAAAACAGAAACAGGGGCCTTGCAAGGCAAAAATCGTGTTTTGAGAAAAGTTGAATTCTCAGACAACAGAACTGTCTACCTGACATAACCGGTGGGTAGTGAAGGTCCCTGTCCCTGAGGGTATTCAAGCCCAAAACCCAGCTCTTGGTAACATTATTGCCAGGCGCACTGGCTCACACCTGTACTCTCAGCCCTTTGGGAGGCTGAGGCGAGTGGAACGCTTGAACCCAGGAGTTTGAGACCAGCCCTGGCAACATGGCAAAACCTGTCTCTACAAAAAATAGAAAAATTAGCCACGTGTGGTGGCACAGGCCTGTAGTCCCAGCTACTCAGGAGGCTGACGTGGAGGATCACCTGAGCCCAGAATGTAGGAACTACAGGGAGCCCTGATCATGCCACTGCATTCCAGCCTTGGTGACAGAGTAAGACCCTGTCATAAAAAGAAAAAATATATACTTCTGATCAGTGGAAAAGATAAGATTCGATGAACTCGGAAGTGCTTTCCCGATTTGGTATTCTATGAAACTTGGTCCTTGTAAGCTAGTGAAGTACCTTGCCCAAGATCATGCAGCTAGTGACAGTGGTGGGACCAGAATTTAGGGCTGGCTATTCATGTCTGGTACAGCATTCTTACCACTAAACTATTTTAACTTTGATTGTACTCTGAGTTATATTCTGAGGGGTTATGAGAAACCCCATATAAAAACAAGATCAGTAAATATTGGTTCTGAAATGAAACAAAGCTGCAGCACAGCCTGACACAGTGCACAGAGTGTAAATTTGAGAGTCCGATCGAAGTGGCTTTGTCACTCACTGCTGTACGGCTATGGGCAAGTTACTCAGCTCCCCACATGTAGACATGGTTCCTCATCTATAAAATAATCATAAATATTTCTATCTAATGGGGATGCTGGAATATAAGTAAGGAGATATTTTTAGATAGATTGACCACAAAACAGAGTATACACACACACACATACACACACTACTGAGTTCAGTGTCAAGAACATAGTAGACATTAGAGATGACATTCAGTCTGCTTCTCTTGTGATCTGGTGGGAACAGGCATTGACCAATCAGAGCCAAGACTGGCTCATCTCCAAACGAGTGCACACAAGGTGACTCTTAGTCCACAAGAGGAGGAAATGTTTAGGCCTGCCCTGGGCTTCTTCTGCCATCCCCACTCTGTCACTTCAAAGGCTGGCAGCTTGGGTTTGTAACTGTTAATGAATTATCAATAAATAGGAAAGCAGTGTGGCAAGGAAAGATAACATGAACTTTAGAGCCAAACAGACCTAATTTCTAATCCTGGCCCTGCCACTTAATAAACCTGTGATCTTAACCTGCCAGAAACTTAGTTTCCTTTTCTATGAAATGAGGATGGTATCATGGAACACACAATACACTTTGTATAAAAAATAGTACACAAAGCGCAATGCCTTGGCCCATGAAGTGCTTTTTAAAATGAGGTTTTTTACTTTCCACAAAGAACCTAGCACTGTACAGAACACATGTGAGATGTCCACTAAATGGTGGTTAGTAGCATCCCTTTCCTTCTGCTGCTGCTGTCCAGCCCTGTGCTGACCTGAACCATAAGTAATGTGGTGTATGTTATCCTGGTGCCTTTAGTAGGTAGTAAATATTATACTCTATACTACCATACTCCTAGGCAGCTTGCCACTCACCACACCACCTTGAATATGTAAGATAGATATTCCTTGTTCAATATCACTTTTGCAGAAATGTATCTGAAAAGATTTTTAAAGTTTTACTTTTGAAATTATTTGACTGCAAGTAAGTTGTGATGGGCACTGCTCCTTCTGCATTCAAGGTACTTGCGAATTCCTACAAAATGAGAAAACTAACAAAATATTGTTTCCCAATGTAGTGAGCTTTTCATGTGTGCCAAATTTCAAAATAAGTGAGATCAACTTCATGTTACTTTAGTGGCAGGTAAGTAAATATTTTTTACTTGATTCTATATTTGACTTTTCCTGTATTGGAGCCAATATATTTTTCCCAGTCTCAAATACTTTAGGCCCTTGGAAACCTCCCAGATTCTAAGCACTGAGCCTCTAGTGCTTAATGGATAAAACAGCCCTGAGTCTGCAGCAGTTGGAAAAACCCATGATGAACGACTAGGATCAAAATACACAATCAAAGGAACCCCTTTCCCAGGCCTCCCTGAGAGAGGCTGGCCAGCTGCGTGGGCCAGCACCTACTTGAGGGAAAGCATGTTTGCAACTTAATTGGAATCAGAGCTTGCAAAGTCTCTGATCAGTCATCTTGGTTGGCAGTAAATGTTTAGGCCAGCGCTGGGCTCCTGCTGCCATCGCCACCCTCTCACTTCAAAGCTTGGCAGCTCCGATATGTAACAGTTAATGAATAATCACTTGGTAATCCTTCCACCCCAATGGGAGAGGCTCAGCTGAGGGCCTGCAAGTGAGAAATGACTTCCTGGGGCAGGGGGTGGGAGGGAGCAGTGGAGAGGGAGGGAAAGATTTGTTCCCTGGTGCCCAAGTCAACTGCTTGCTGGGTAATGTTTTTCTGGGTTCAAAAATCAAAGTTTTGTTTGCTTTGTGGGGAGGAGTGCATGAAGGGATCCTTGCTGTGGAAAGGGTGAGTTCTATTGGCAAACCAGGCTCCTCCACCAGTTTGCCTGAGATGACAAACATCTCAGAATTTTTACATTCAGAAATGCAGATGCTAGGAGCCTCAGTGATTTTTGCCACTTGGGAGAGGACTTTATCCCAAAGGCAGAGAAGTGACACAAATCCCAGAGGCTGAGAGACTGAGCGGAGGCCAACACACTATCACCGACCTGAGAAACTGCAGTGCAGAACGAGCTCCCCAACAGCAGTCACTTTCTGTAACCCTGGACAATTCCACAACATCTGCTTCCCACCCCTATTATATTAATAATATGCTAACTATACATTTACTCATTGATTTGAAATAATTCTTTTGTAATGCCATCTTTCAAAGAATGCTAGTGTTACTTCATAAACAGAAGTAAAAATAAATGTAATGAATGTCATCCAACTTTTAAAAATCCTACCCAGATACTGTTTTCAGCTGAAGAAGCAGCCTAAGTCCTGCTGTCTTTATTGGAAAGGAGAAAACAAACACTGGAAAGTGTAAAAGAATTCACCTTCTTGCTCTCAGAGGAGACTTTCTTCTAAATGTTATCAGAAGGGTCTGAAGAAAATTACTTACGGCAATGTGCACATACCACCTAAAACTGCAAACAGAAACACACTATGCTCTGCTCCTATGGGAAACTCTTTCCTCTTCCCTCTTTAGCTTGGCACCAGCCCAAAGGGATGGGTTGAACATCAGGAAGCTTTTAGCGCCAGCTTTGCCACTCACTCGGCGGCCTTGGGAAGGGCACTTGCCCTTTCAGGAACTTGAGCTCCTTCATCTTTAAAATGAAGGAGTCAGCTGAGATGATCTCCAAGGTCCCTTCCAGCCATGACCCTCTATCCTTCCAAGACATTCTCCAGCAGGGCAAAATGTCAGGCGTGGAAGAACCCAACTTGCCATGCTGCTTTGCCAGCTGGAGCAGCCATCCGTTCACTAGGAGTGGCCTTTTTTTCTAACTTCCATGACAAACTAGACCACAGAATGGGGAAAAACACATTTGACTCCACGACCTTAATATCAACTCTTTCGGGAACACCTAAGCTAGCCCAGCAGAACACCTAAGCTAGTCCAACATGGACCCTCACATGTTTTTCTTCAAGATCTGGTTCCTCTTTGTGATTTCTCACAGTTTCAGAAAAGACACCTGGGAGTGTGGGAAACAGAGGAGTTAGGGACCCTGAGAGGTCTTGGTTAAAATCTTGTATTTGACCTAGTTGTGGGATGATGGGGAATTTTCTTAACTTTTCTCAGTCTCGTTTTATTCATATATATATATATTTTTATATGATATATATAAAATGATTACCTTCATATATATATATATATGAAGGGTAATGTTTTTATATGTATATATATGAAGGATAATCATACCTCATAAAACTGTTGTGAGGGATAAACAAGGTAAGTGTTTATTAGAGACACAGAAAGGCACATTATCTGCTGGTACTAACCAATAGAATACAGGGGTGTTCTTCACTATCTTAGGCTGTGCATTGCCCTGCCTTGGGGTATGAAATTCTTAGAAGGACTATCCAGGCTCCTCCATGATGACCTATTCACCCACCTATCTCTTCCCTCTGTTCCACTGTCCCCCTCAGGAGAGATGGCACTGGCCAGAGAAGGATGCTGCCCCCTGCTGCTGCTCCTGCTGCTGGAGCTGTGGGTGACTGAGATCCCAGTCAGTGCCAAGCAGAAGGGCATGACCCCATCTCAGTGGTTTAAAACTCAGCACGTGCAGCCCAGCCCTCAAGCATGCGACTTAGCCATGAGAAACATCAATAACTACAAAAAATGGTGCAAAGACCTCAACACCTTCCTGCACGAGCCCTTCTCCAGCGTGGCCGCCACCTGCCAGACCCCCAACATAACCTGCAAGAATGGCCATAAAAACTGCCACCAGAGCCACGGGCCCGTGTCCCTGACCATGTGTGGGCTCACCTCAGGGAAGTACTTGAACTGCAGGTACAAAGAGGAGCACCAGAACAAGTCTTACATAGTGGCCTGTGACCCTTTACAACAGGGTGACCCAGAGTACCCACTTGTTCCTGTGCACTTGGATAAAGTTGTGTAAGGTCTGGTGCCCGCGCTCCACACCACTCTCTGCAAACTGTATGTGCTGCTGTTCCTCCCTCTAGTTCTTTATTAATCCTTGCTTCCCATTACAAATGCCATTTCTCTCCCACATACCCAACCTCACATATTCTTGGTTCTTTAGGGGGTTTTAAGGATGCTCCAAATGATGAGGGAAGAGGGCAGATTCTCTTCAGCCTTTCACTGCAGCTTACTTTGAAGCCCTTCCAGAGTCAAGCACTCAGGATTCCCACAAGGATGGATTGGGGTTTGGTGAGGGCTGTGGCTTATCTAATTTTGAAGACCCTCTTAAAGAAAAAGAATATAAAATTACAAATCCAAAATAAGTCAGATCCTTGGAAGGGCTGTGGTTGGACAGTTCAGGGAGATCCCAGACAGGGGTGATTATCTAAGAAAGGAAGGAAGGGGAATCTATGCTGTGTCCCCTGCGTTGGGAAAAGAAATGCATCTGATCTTGCTTTAATAAAGACTCTACCGTTGCTTATGGAGTGTGTGTTATTGTCTTGGGGTGAATGGGGAGGCTTGGAGCTCCAATTCCGAAGCCCTGAAAAGCTCCTGAAACACTCATCTCCATGAGGCATCAGCTCCACCTGCTTTGCAGGCCAGAGGGAAAGCAGCACCCTGAGCAGGCACAGTCTGAGAAACTGACTTAATTCCAGCCTCCAGCCCCTTGAGGGCTCTCTAGTGGTCCCCTCTCATGGGAAGAGAAAGAGTGGAAGGAAGGATAGGCTGAGCCCTGGGACGCCAGTCAGATCTGAGGCCTGACCCCCTTGTTTGTGCATAAGGCCTGAGTTCATGCTTCATCAGCATGACCCAGAGCAGGACCCTCAATGTTCTGGAGTGAAATTCCCTTCCTTGGGAATTTCAGAATCTGGACCTACCAAGAATCTTGATCTGGTCTTAATCATTGCTAAAGACTAACTGTGGTAAAGGAGCAGTTTTGTATGCAATCAGTCATAGACCAATACTTTTGTAAAATATGATAAAATGAATTACTAGAAAATGAAATAGAACATATAACTATAAAAAATACAAGCCCAATTTTTTATTGCTAGATTCAATTAATCTAAACTACTCTGTCAAATTGCCATAAAAGTTGCTTTTTTTTTTTTTTTTGAAGACAGGGTCTCACTCTGTTGCCCAGGCTGGAGTGCAGTGGTGCAATCTCAGTTCACTTCACCCTCAACCTCGACATCCTGGGCTCAAGTGATCCTCTCATCTCAGCCTCCTGAGTATCTGGGACTACAGGTGCAAGCATGTCACTGCACCTGGCTAATTGCTGCATTCTTTGTAGAGACAGGGTTTCACCATGTTACCCAGGCTGGTCTCAAACTCCTGGGCTCAAGCAACCCACCTGCCTGGACCTCCCAAAGTGCTGGGACTATAGATGTCAGCCATGGCACCCAGCCCATAAAAGTTTCTTAATGTTTCCTCTCAATTTCTGTACTTGTATTAATAGATATTCACAGAGAGAAAAACATACACATGTACACATCTACACACATACATACCTACATACCAACATAAGGCACACACATACACACCACATACAGAGGCACACATAGTCACAATGTGCACGTGTGCACAACACGCAGACCTACACATGTACTCACACTCAACAAGACAGCCCCTCTCCTTCCCCATGCGATCTCTGCTTCCTTATTACACCTCCCTTCCCATATTTGAAAAGAGAGTTTCCTACGCAGACTATGACTCAGAGTAAGGAAAGGATGTTTGGTGAAACGTGAAGTGGCAGAGAAAGCATAGAATCCAGAAATTTCAAATCCCAGCCCCCGTTCTATGCTTTCTAGAACTAGAGCTCAATGTAGCTTCTCACAGCAACACCATCTCACCCCAAGTGTAGTTTCCCCCCACAGCCTGTAAGCCCCTCCACACCACTCTGCCCATCACCACCACGATGTTGTCCACACTTATGCGTATAACAAGAGAAAACATCTGGAAGTAAGAGAGAAACATCCTTCCATCCCCTGGCTTCTTCCCAGTGTTGTGGGCAGGCTCCACTTCCTGTGGCTGCACCTTAAATGATGGTGTTTTTTCAGGGTCCTATTCTGAGCTCTGTTTTCTTCCCACACTGTATGCTCCTTGAGTGACTTCATTTACTTCCATGGCTCCAACCACCATTAACCTACTCCCAAAGACAGGTGTATCTCCAGCCCAGAGCTCCCAAAGTCCAGGCATACATGTCCATCTTCATGCTGTTACTAGCCCTGTCAGTATCCCACAGACATCTCAACCCAAAACACTCAGAACTAAGCTCATAATCTGCCTGGCTTCAAAAGCTGCCCCTCTTTACTCCTGCAGCCTGTTAGTGTTCGTTAGTGGAAACATCATAATCATTCAAAGTCCTAATCTAAAAGTCACCTGTGTCAGCTCATTCTTGTTTGTTTGTTTCTCCAGTAATTGCCCATTTTATCCCAGAAACTACCTCAAGAGGGCATAAAAGTTACCGACTTTCATTTTCTTTTCTCCAAATAGCACTGGGCTCCTAACATGTGCTCAATACACATTATGGCCTTGGAGGATGCCATGATTTGGAGCTAGGCAAATATACATAGATTGGTACAACCACAGATTCACTATCTTGTTTAGGGGGCAAGATTAAACAGTACTTATGAAACTAACAAGTAATAAGATGGAAGAGAAGAATAAACCAAATGGATTCTGTAACATTTTTTTCCCACCTCCCTTAGGGTTTCATTCATCCTGAAGTTCATTTATCCTAACCTGAAGTTCATTCTCTGTTGAACGTTAATTTTCCTGTTGCATATCTCTGGCATAGCATTAGTCTCTAGCCAGGGTTAGGGAATACCAGGAGACATTCATCCATTCAATATCTATAAGAGTTGTGGCCCCAGAAGCTGGGAAGAGAGTGAAAAGAATTCAGAATAGAATGAATCGTTAAGTAGACTAATTATATCCAAACAAGTGGGGTAGCAATCTGGGTAGGAGTTTCTGACTTCCTTGTGTAGGCTGAAGAATTAGATGGAGTGTAACTTGAATCTAGGGGTCATGGGCTACAAAACTGGCTCATTCTGACAGTAATGCACAGCACTCATAAAACAGGGCTCAGTGAAGCAGCTGGGGCCACAGAGGAGCTGCCCAACAGCCTTGGGACAGAATCTCTACTGGGTATGCTCTCTAGGCCCCTGAGAATGTATTTCCAAAAAAGCACTTGAGAAGGGACTCCTCAGCCATTTGGGAGGACATACGTATTTTCTAGTGGGTAAGTATGTTTTAATATCCAGAAAATTTAGAATTAAGTATAAAAATGTTTAAAAGAATCAACACATAGCATTAATATCTTTGTATTAAGGAACTTGTATTAGGCTTGTCATTCTGATTTAAAATGCACATGATTTGAAATGGGACTTTCCTTTAAAAATAGTTCTGGATCATTTGAGAAAACATAGAAATTGAATCTCCTATTTTTAAATTGTTAGATTTATAAAGGTTTTTATGTATTCAGGAATATTTTGTTGGTTAGCGCAAATGGCCAAATTATAAGGACATGGAATATATATTGAATTTATAAAGCATATCTTTTAATATTTAAAGAGTTTCATTAACTACTTACAAATAAGATCAAATAGTCAGTGAATACAATTCTTTAAAGTGATTATTAGAATTTATTTATTTGTAAGTTAAACATAAAAGCTTAAGGAAGAACTGGGCTGATTTAAAACTTCAACATAGGAAACATAAATTTAAAAAAGCCAAGTGGCCCTCTAAATATTATTTGCTAGGCACAAAAGAAACATTTTTAAAACTCACATTGATGCTGCAAGACTAAATCATTTTCCATGATATTTTCATCTACACTGCACAGTGGGCTTTGGTGATTATATTTTCTGGTGTTAACATGCTTGTTGATTTCGCTGGGCCGTTTATTAGCAGGGAGGGAAGCGCAAGGCTCAGGCTCAAGGGCATGCAAGCGTCAGTGGAGTCTTCAGAACTGAACCTGGATCTCTGTCTCTCCACAGCATTCTCTTCCCTGCACTGTGCTGCCTTCAATTGGGTTAGTTTTCTGACTTGGGAATGGGAGTATTATATCCTAGAGAAATGAAAAAAAAGGGAGCAGGATTTTCCTAAGGCCAGTGTAGGGGTGGCAGAGGAATTCAGCAAAATATACTCCAAAAAAAAGTAAAACCCAAAGACTCCAGTCAGGTCTCCATCCTCTACAGGGACTTTTCCTCTTTGGCCAGAGTTTTGAGACTACTTTTACTAAGTAGAGCAGCTTTTAAAATATAAGCAAAACAAGCTGGGTGCAGTGGCTCATGCCTATAATTCCAACACTTTGGGAGGCTGAGGCAGGAGGATCAATAGAGCCCAGGTGTTCAAGACCAGCCTGGGTAATGTAGTGAGACCTTGTATCTACAAAAAAAAAAAAGAAATAAATAAATAAAATTAGCCGGGTTTAGTGGTGCACACCTGTAGTACCAGCTATCTGGGAGGCTGAAGTGGGAGGATCACTTGAGCCCAGGAGGCGAAGGTTGCAGTCAGCTGAGATTGTGCCACTGTATTCCAGGCTGGGCAACACAGCAAGACCCTGTCTCAAAAAAGAAACAAAAATGGAAACAAAAAATGGATTTTAAGCAACCAGTTTCTTCAATAAATCAGAGTGCCTTTCTGAAAGTGGTGTGTATGTGTATGTGTGTGTATGTAAACACACACGTGTTCAGGGTGAGGAAGTAAAGTTATGTTAGTGGAATTAGGAGTGCTATATTCCGCCAACTATAGATCTTTTGGGATTCCAAACTCCTCATCAAGTGCAAATATCTATTGACACAGATAAAACCAGATAATGTAACAATTACTTGGAATCAATCACTTAGGTGTAGGGTTTGGCTTGGTGTTATTTGGAGGCAAGGTAAGCACATAGGTTTTGTAATGGGGAGTCTTATGAGTAGGTTCAACATGGCCAGAGACCTGGAGATAGACACTGAGTACAAAAAAAGGAGATGTCATGGAACTAGACACAAAGTGTTACCCGCTGCTTGGAAGTTCTGAAGCCTAGGGGATGGGAGTGATTTCACGCTGTTGAAATTCCCAGATTGCCTGCCCAGGAGACTGGCTCTGCTGGGGATCTGTCAATGAGAGCTGGGGCCACTGCTAACCATAACGGGCACAGATTATGTCTTAATAAATGTTCATTTAACAAAATGTGGTTTTGGAACAAAGGGCTAGGGCTAGGAAAATGTACAGATCACAAATCTGGAAAGCTTATAAACAATTTCTTTAAAAACTCTTTCATTATGCTTCAGATTTTTCAATGAGAGGGAATTTACCTATGGAGACAGCTTGTCCCATTTTGGGGCAACTCTAAATATTTAAAACTCCCTTACATAGAACCTAATCTGCTTCTCTATAACTGCAACAATTCTCTGATGCCCTACTGCTTTGAGCTATTTAGAATAAGCCCAATTCCTCTTCACAATCAACCTTTTAAATATTTTAAGAGTGTTTCATGACCCCTGCCCTCCACATATTGCCACATCTGGCAATAACAAAAGTTATAAAATGGTTCCTACCATTTGACCTAATAATTTCATTTTGTATAATAAGCCATATGGGAATAATTCAAAGTGGGGAGGAGTAAATTTCTACAAAGCTTTTTATACCTTTTCTTTGTACAACAGAGAAAAGTTAAACATAATACAAATGCCCTAAAATTGAGATAAACTACGTGAATAACAAAGAATTACTTGATGCTTTTTTTTCCTTTCTTTTTCTTTGGACAGAGTCTCACTGTTACCCAGGCTGCAGTGTAGTGGCACAATCTCAGCTCACTGCCAACTCTGCCACCTGGATTCAAGTGATTCTCCTGTCTCAGCCTCCCGAATAGCTGGAATTATAGGCACATGTCGCCACACCCAGCTAATTTTTGTATTTTTAGTAGAGACAGGGTTTCACCATGTTGGTCAGGCTGGTCTCAAACTCCTGACCTCAGGTGATCCGCCCGCCTTGACCTCCCAAAATGCTGGGATTATTCAGGCATGAGCCACGGTACCCGGCCTACTTGATGCTTTAACTGAAGACAACATAAGCAAAAATGTTACTGATGCATAGAAATGCATATGGACATGAAGAAAGCAGAACACAAAACTGTTATTTTCAAATGGGTTAGTGTCTGGGTTTGTACATCAACAATGTCTGTAAGCAACTTTGGAACCTTTCCGGAAGTCCCCCTCCATTCATCTCCTACAAACCGTACATCCTCCATTCTTCTACTACAATGAACCTACATCTGAGCCAGATGATGGTCCACATCTGTCTTAATTCTGTCCTGCAGATGGGCATGGTGGCTCACGCCTGTAATCCCAGCACTTTGGGAGGCTGAGATGGGTGGATCACTGGAGGTCAGGAGTTTGAGACCAGCCTAAGCAACTTGGTGAAACCCCATCTCTACTAAAAATACAAAAATTAGCCAGGCATGGTGGTGGGCACCTGTAATCCAAGCTATTTGGGAGGCTGAGGCAGGAGAATCACTTGAACCCAGGAGGCAGAGGTTGCAGTGAGCTGAAATCACATCACTGCACTCCAGCCTGGGCAACAAGCAAAACTCTGTCTCAAAAAGCAAACAAAAAAATTCTGTCTTGCATGCCTTCCGCTTGAAAATATCCACCAACAGACAAACAAAAAACAACTTCATGAGGACTGATTCCAGGAAGACAGGAAAGCAGCTGACCCCCAAGCCTCTGCCTCCCCATTCCCACCTCTCACTTGCTCCCAACACCATTCCTCTTCTGTGTAGCTTTCTACCCTCCTTTCAGTCTTCACCTGGATTTATGATCTCTTTTGGGGACTGTTCAGACACTAGCTGAAAAAGAGCAGTGACAAAATAGACAAGGTCCTTCATTTCATAATTTTTTTTAATGGAAACATCACTTTTATTGACAATTAAGGGCCATATGGACAGGTCCACAGAACAGAAATAAAACAATTCTAAGACAATGGAGTATAAAATACAGCATACAAGTTAATACTCTTCACCCTCATCCTCTCCCTCAGCACTATCCACTCCAACCTCCTCATAATCCTTCTCAAGGGCAGCCATGTCCTCACGGGCCTCTGAAAACTCTCCTTCCTCCATCCCCTCACCCACGTACCAGTGAACAAAGGCACGCTTGGCATACATCAGGTCAAACTTGTGGTCCAGGCGAGCCCAGGCCTCGGCGACAGCTGTGGTGTTGCTCAGCATACACACAGCTCTCTGTACCTTGGCCAGGTCTCCACCAGGCACCACAGTTGGTAGTTGATGCCAACCTTGAAGCCAGTGGGGCACCAATCCACAAACTGGATGCTGCGATTGGTCTTGATGGTGGCGATGGCAGCACTGACACCTTTGGGAACCATGTCACCACGGTACAACAGGCAGCAAGCCATGTATTTACCATGGCAAGGGTCACATTTCACCATCTGGTTGGCTGGCTCAAAGCAAGCATTGGTGATCTCTGCTACAGTAAGCTGTTCATGGTAGGCTTTCTCAGCAGAGATGACAGGGGCATATGTGGCCAGACGGAAAGGTGAGTTTATTTTTAAATAAAGTTTATTTTTAAATAAAGTTTATTTTTAAATTATATGTGGTGAAAGGTGAGTCTATTATGATAGACAAAAAATAAATAAATAATCAAATAGAGATAAATGCTGTGAAGAAAATAAAACAGAGTAACATTATTCAGAAAGGCAGTGACTGAGAGACCACGTTAGACTGGGTGGTCAGGGAAGAAGACCTTTGAGACTGTAACACCTTAGTTAAGACCTAACAGATGAAAGCCAGCCACTAGAATTGTGAATAAAAAGAAAGCTCCAGACAGAAGGAAAAGAGAGCAAAAAGGTACCAAATTGAGCATCTTTAGGAATAAGTAAGGCATGTTTAAAGAACTGAAAGAAGGGGCTGAGCGCAGTGGCTCAAGCCTGTAATCCCAGCACTTAGGGAGGCCAAGGCAGGTGGATCACCTAAAGTCAGGAGTTTGAGATCAGCCTGGCCAATATGAAACCCCGTCTCTACTAAAAATACCAAAATTAGCTGGATGTGGTGGCGCACACCTGTAATCTCAGCTACTTGGGAAGCTGAGGCACCTGAATCACTTGAACCTGAGAGGTAGAGGTTGCAGTGAGTCTAGATTGTGGCACTGCACTCCAGCCTGGGCAACAGAGACAGATTCTGTCTCCAAAAAACCAACCATAAAACTGAAAGGAGGTCACTGTGGCTGCATGGTCACTAGTGGCTTAGCATAATGTCACCATAGGGCTATGGTAAAAGATGAGGCAGAAAAGGAGTCATGATGCGAATGGAAAGCCATTAGACAGGGTTGATGAGATCTATTTGGATTTTTTAAGATTACTCTGGCTATGGTGCAGAAAATGGCTCATCAGAAAGTAGGAGTGGAACAGACAGACCAGTCCAGAAACTCATGTGCTAGCCCAGGCAAGATACTGGTGGTATCGACCTTGATGACACCTAGTTCAGAGAAAACAAGCTGTAAATTGTTGAAAAAATATTACCAATCGAATAAAACCAAAACTCATGAAAAACTAAACCATAAATAGAATTGATATATATTTACATATCACACAGATTTTTTTTTAACCCTAAAATAACTAGGATATTGGCCGCCAGTTTCCTTGGAAGGCACAGCTAACAAGAATATATTCTCAACCGGGCACAGTGGCTCACTCCTGTAATCCCAGCACTTTGGGAGGCCGAGGCGGGTGGATCACAAGGTCAAGAGATCGAGACCATCCTGGTCAACATGGTGAAACCCCGTCTCTGCTAAAAATAAAAAAAATTAGCTGGGCATGGTGGCGCATGCCTGTAATCCCAGTTACTCAGGAGGCTGAGGCAGGAGAATTGCCTGAAGCCAGGAGGCGAAGGTTGCGGTAAGCGGAGATGGCACCATTGCACTCCAGCCTGGGTAACAAGAGCGAAACTCTGTCTCAATATATATATATATATATATATATATATATATATATATATATATATATATTTTATTCTCAAGTCGGTCCCTAAAATTTCCTTGTGGTCCTTCATTAATTCCCCCTTAACTTAAGGCATGGGGCTGAGGCAAAGCCCTAGTCACTGCTACTCTTCAAGGGAGAAATAGTGAGCATCCTAAAACCCCAACCCTCTATAAGGTGGCAGTCATAACTCTTGATGCGCTTAAACCAGGCAATAAACAGTACAGACACAGGTGTTTCTTCCACCTTCCCCCGTATTAGGATAACATTAGTTTTCCATAAGAAGCATACTGGAAACGTCTTCAGAATTGTTTTATATTACTCTACAACAAGTCTAGAAAAAAGGCAGTTTTTCTTCTCTCACCCACAGGGACATATCTATCACTTTTTAAATCTCAGTCCTGGCTTCTACAAAAACAAGTTTAACATTTTTTTTAGAGTAATGGTTAGGTGGCAGAAATGGTGATGTGGTGTTTAAAACTCTTTTTCTTCTTCTTCTTTTTATGGAGCCTCACTCTGTCACCTGGGCTGGAGTGCAGTGGTGCAATCTCAGCTCACTGCTAACTCTGCCTCCTGGGTTCAAGCAATTCTCCTGCCACCAACTCGAGAGTAGCTGGGATTGCAGGCACCCGCCACGACACCCAGCAAATTTTTGTACTTTTAGTAGAGACGGGATTTCACTTTATTGGTCAGGCTGGTCTTGAACTCCTGACCTCAGATGATCTGCCCACCTCAGCCTCCCAAATTGCTGGGATTACAGGTGTGAGCCACCACGCCTGGCTTAAAACTCTTTTTATTAACGTTGACAACTAAGATGAGACCCTATAACTTACTGGTTGGGAGTGAAGGCTCTGGCGTCAGACAGCCTGGGTTCACATTCTGGTTTCTCATTTGCTGTGTAGCCGAGAGAGAGTTTCTTAACTTCAATAAGCTACAATTTCATCTGTAAAACAGGAGTTTGAGAAGCCCCAAAGAATCTTAAATGGGTAAAATACAGTAAGAACTGTTTGTGAATGAAAAGGCGTCTAAGACTGGTCTATTCCCAGCTTCTAATTTCTCTGTTATAACCTTACCCCTTCAGATTCCCCACTAAAAACACACATATCAACACATACTCTGTTGTGTACGCACACATGTACACACACACACACATTTTTAGGTAAGAGCCTGCATTCTTGGGAGAAAGTGGTATTTAACTGCTGCAACCACATGTCACTTACTTACTTAAAATAAACCACTGTAATTTAGCACAAATTTTTTAACTCCTGGAAAGAAAGGGTAACTGCATCCCTGATTCTGTATCCAAATTCCCTCACCCCACCAGCTCAAAAACTTTCAGTGGCTCCCCATTTTTTCCACGAAAATAAAAAGATCCACTCCCTTTTTCCAGGAGTTTGTGGACCCTATGGCCAGATTAATTTATATTACACTACCTAAGGGTAGCAAGCCTTGGAATCCAGTGGACAACCTTGGACACTACCAAGGGTTCCCTAAAACATCTTCTAAGAAAATTTTCTAAACACTGGCCCCTGTAACCGGCCACTGGGCAGTATTTACTGAATGGACACCAGGTGGTAGCAAAATCTCACTCTCCTAGGTCGCAGGCCCTCGTAATGAGGAAGCTGGAGAGTGTCGGTGACTCGAGGGTCGCATAGCCTGGTGTTAGAGCTCCAACTCCACGGCTCTAACTGTGCGGGGAAGATGGTTGCTGGGGCTTGTTGCCTTAGGTTCTTTTTTGACTCTATGGAGTAGAGGCCTCTTCTTGCCTGTAAGAAGGATGAACATTTGCTCTGTCCTTTTCCAGGCTCAGCGGAGCGGAGAAAAAGGTGGTTAGCGTCCAGAGGAGGTGAGAGCACGTTACCTGGGCGACGCCCCCGCCTCCCTTCTTGCTGTTCCAACCACTGCCTAGAGGCGCTGGCCTCTGGGGAACTGCGGGCGAGACCGGACCTTTTCTCCCCTTCGCCCCAACGCAGGGCACACACGTTCACGCCCCTCCGGGGACTATTCAGCTTTCTCATCCTACCTCCTCTCCTTTCCGTCCACCCTTTGGAAGGGCTCACAAAGCCGCGGGTCTTCCCGGTGCCTGCTCAGAGGTGGGGCGGGGCATTTCCCCGCCGTGCCTGTGCCTCCCCCGGACTCCTGGGAGACCCCTAACCGGCCTTCCTTTCCCATTCAGACACGGTGGGGGGACGCTCGGGGTTTGATGAGGGAGAGGGAATGAGGCTAGAACTTTCTTAACTAGGCCACCCCGCTTTGTCCCCTGCGCCAGATACCCATCCCCATCGCCACGAGCCCTAGCGGCCCTGCGGGACTCTATAGCCGCCGCACCAGAAGGAAGGCGCTGGCGTCCAGTACCCAGTCCTCGAAGTGGAGGCCTGGTGCCTTCCCTCTTCTAGCCGAATAGAGAGATAAGGGATGCGGAAGGGAAGGGCCACGGAGGAGAGAACTCAGAAAATATCCGGCGAAATGCACGCCCCAATCTGAGCATCCCGATGAGGGAACCCTGCCCCCGCTGCCACGCTGTTCGCCCCCATCCCAAAGTCTTCCGCTGCTCCCTGACTCCCGCACATTCCCACCTTCCCCAGGCAGCACAGAGGAGCCCATTGTCAGCCCGGAGGCTCGAGGCCCGAGGAGATGGAGGGAAAGGAGGAGGGCGGGCAGGCCCCTGTGGGGTTGGGGAATCCCCTGATTTCCCGGCCCTCCGCACTACGCTAGGCCAGCAGGGACCTGAAGATCTCTTTTGAACCCCGGGTCCTGCCAAAGTCTAGAAACCGATGGGAGAAGAGGGTCCCGAGCGAGTTAGAGATGGGAGGCTTTCCAGCCGTGGGAAGACCCCAGTTCTGAGCAGGGGAGCCCCAAGGGTATTCACGCACGCCCCAGCCTTTGGAGCGTTCCTTGACGAGGCTAAACTGATCGCGCGCGGAGCGAGGCCGTGGCGGGAAAAGAGGGGCATCCTCTGCTGGGCCGGCCTCCGAGGGTCGGAGTCGGGGTTACCCGCTGGAGGGCGGGGCGGAGAAGAAAGAAGGTTGCGGGTGAACGGGACGGGTAGGCTGGGGACGCCCGGGGAGCTGCAGAGTCTCGGCGCGGGAGAGGGAGTCCCGGCCAGGGGTCCCGCGCCGAGGCGGGGCGGGCGCTGAAGGGCGGGGCGGGGAGGGGCGGCCGTCTCGGCCCTCCCTGGCGGGGCCCCGCGGCCTGGAAGCCTGAGCGGGCCGAGCCGCCACCGCGGCCGGAGCTGTCCCTCAGCCAGACCCGGCGAGACACGAGTGGCGGGAGGGAGGCGGTGGCGCGCCCGGCCCCGCCCGCCCGCCCGCCCGACCAAGCGTCGGACGCGGCCCGGCGCCGAGCCATGGTGAGTCCCTCGTCGCAGCCCCTGGGTCCCTTCGGCCTTCGCGCAGCCCGCTCCGGTCCCTCGTCCCCAGCCTGGTGCCTCCCGAGCCTGCCTCGGACTGCTCAGCGCTCCTGGGACTCTCCTCCCTCCCATCCCCCCTTCTGCGATTTGTCTGTCCGTCTGCCCGACTGTTTAGCTCCGTCCCCACAGGGTATTGCCCTCACCCTTTCTTCCTCATCTCCTCCGTCTCCTCCCCCATCCTCCCTCGAGTCTCTCCCCTAATCCGCACACATCCCCCTCCCCGCCCTCCTCAGTCCAGACCCTTGCCTTCCTTTCCTGGAGCTTCCCTCCCCCTCCTGGTCCCATCTCCTGACCCGCGGGAGACCCCTGCGGGTCGGTCCTGCAGTGGCCCTGGAAGAGGCCCGGCCCCTCGGGTCATGAGAACTGACCTGCCTGGAACCACCATTTTCCATCCCGGTCCCCAACCCGGTGAGGCAGGCCCACCCATCCGGCCCTGGGGGACTGGCCACAGCTGTGGCTGGGCCGGGGCCATGGGCAAGGCCAAAGAGGGAAATTCCCGGGAAGAAAAAGGGCTGCCTCGGGGTAGTTGGGGGTGCTTGGGGGGAGCTCACAGTACCAGGGGGCGTGACACTGCCAGAGCCGACCGGAGTTTGCAGGGGAGGGAAGTGCTCCAGAGCTCTTGCTGCAGGGAACCGAAGGGCTGCCTCAGGGCACTCCTGCTGCAGAGGAGAGGGAGCTTGAGCCAGAGCTCCCTGTAGAAAGTAGGCGACCCTGGCAGCAGCAACTCGGGGCGCTGGAAGCAGGAGGGTACCGGTGAGAAGCCCACACCAACAGGAGTGAACACTGCCCTGAGAACTTTCACTCTAGAATAGTCTGAAGCACCACTGCGAGAGTGGGCACTGCCAGGGAGAGCGCCCACTGCAAGGAGGGCGGGGGCATGGCCAAGGGGTGCTCGCTGCAGAGTGGAGGAGGGGGAGAGGCCTTGCAGGGGGAGCTCACCGCGGGCAGTGGAGGAGGGGCAGGGGCACTACTGCGGCCGCCCCTCTACGGAGGGAAGGGCACCCTCTGGCAGAGAGGCTGAAGGAAAAAGAGGAACTGGGCCAGGGACAGCTGACTCAGTCTCTCTGGTCTCCTCTCCGGTCCCCGCCGGCAGGAGGCTGGGTCTTCGTGCTCCCGCCCGCCGCCTCCCTCTCCCGACCCCTCCTCCCCTCCTCCCCTCCTCCCCTCCTGCCGCTGCAGTTTCCTGTGGCTGAGACTCTCGCTCAGCCGTGAGCTCACCGCCCCTAATGGGTTGCAGCTGCCTCGCTGCTCAAGCCCTAGCTCCCCACTCCCGGCCTTGGAGCAGACTATCCTACTCTGCCTCACCCCCGCCCATCTCCACCTTCCCCCCACCCACGCGCACTGCGTCCGCCTGGTCCGGGGAACACTGGGGGGTCTGTCTGCTCGCCCACACACCTTGGGGCGGGGTCTGCGCGCTGACGCACTGAATGTCCCATCTCTGCAGTGGTTGCCCTAACTTCACTGACAGTTGAGACAAACGGGCAACTCTGGATGGAGGAGCTAAGAGAAAAATAAGCTCTTTGGTCTTATGGCAGAGGCAAGACATGGGGGTAGGGCGGGTAGAGAGCAAGGTATAGGCTGCATTGAGTATCCCCTTCCCCATTTACAGCAAAAAAGAAAAAAAAAAATCCAGTAAAAGGAACTTCAAAAACTGTCTTGAAAGAGAAGTGTGCAAAGGAAAAGCCCAAGGGGTGGTTGTTTAGGTTATGGGATGGAGAAAGATGTCTCATTAACTCACTTAGAGAGGGGGGTCCAGAGGATGAAGCAGGGCTGAGTCTTTTGAGACCCCTAGTGGAGGCTGGCAGAGAGAGGTCCCACTGGAATCAGAAAAGATCAGCTCGAAAGCATGCCATCAAGGCCTCCTCTTTCCTTCCCCTCACGTTCCTTTTGTGACTTTTTTCTCTTTCAACTCACCCAGTTTTTATAACCCAATCCCACATGCTCTAGGAATGGGTGATTGCTTCAGAGCCACTGTGAGAGAGGGAAGAGTCATGCTAGAAAGACCCAAGACAATCACAGTCTTTCCATCCTCCTCTTCCCACCAAATGACCATCTCTAGTATACAAATGACCATCTCTTTTTCACCGAATTGTCATCTCTAGGACATAATTGTGGGTGATGGCACCTCCACTTAAGATGGGGATCTCTGGATGATGGGTCTTATGAGAAGGGGTTTGCAGGATGACTGTGTGGAAGTCTTCCTCACACCCTCTAGAGTTCTCAGCCATAAGCTCAGTCCCCTGCTAGCCCAGAAGCCTGTCTCTTCTCTCCTGGGAAAGATCTATGCCATCACCCCAACTCACAAGCACCCGGAACAGCCCTGATCGGAGGCATTCACAACAAATTCTCCCCAATCTCCAAAGCCAAGGTCCCAGAGCTTGAGTGTTGAGTGCCCTGCCAGGCTTGTGCACTCTGGCCCAGCCCCACTTCCATTCTGGGCTCATTAGCCAGCATTTCCTGAGTGCCCGCTTTTTTGCACACATTGTACAATGGGGGTTTTGGGGAACACAGCCACCCCTAGACCAGTGCAGCTCCCAAGGAGCCATGATTGGGTCATCTCTAGCCTGGTCCTATCTCTACAGGAGCCTGAACCAGTGGAGGACTGTGTGCAGGGCACTCTCGCTGCCCTGTATCCACCCTTTGAGGCAACAGCCCCCACCCTGTTGGGCCAGGTGTTCCAGGTGGTGGAGAGGACTTATCGGGAAGATGCACTGAGGTACACGCTGGACTTCCTGGTACCAGCCAAGCACCTGCTTGCCAAAGTTCAGCAGGAAGCCTGTGTGAGTGGCCGTGCATCACTATTCTGCCTTTCCCAAGATCCATTGCCACACTCTAGAGACTAGCCAGGCTAACTAATGCCCCCACTAACCTGGACATACAGCTTCCCCTAATACTGATCTCCCCAGAGTCATTTAAGCCTCATTCTCTGACCTCCCACAAAGTTTGACCTTCATAGGCACTGACCATTCAGATACTAATGAACATACGGATACATTCATCTTCCCCAAATATTGACCCCTAAGAAACACTAACCCCCAAAGACCCTAAGCCTCCAGACCCAATTCCAGACATTTTCTCCCCTCATGAATTTCTCAAGATACTAACTCCCCCGTATATCGACTCAACAGAGATCCTTCATTTCTGCAAATATAAAGACTCCTAAGAGTCTTTAATTTCACCAAGACAATGGCATCTACTGACCATGTCTTGGTAATGATTCAGTTCTTGCCCTCCCACACATGGAACTAGCTTCCTAGAGAAGCTTCTTACCACCAGGAGACCAATCAGTCCCAATCCCTTCCTCTCTGCCACATGAATACCCTAAGATCTCTCCTCCTGCTCTCCTGAGAGTATAACTTTCCAGGCAAACGGCCAGTCCTGCCTCGGGTGGGTCCATTCTAACTGCCCTCTCCTGCTGGTTTCTTCAGCAGAGGCCTGAGTGTAGCCTCCCACCTCTCTCCCCAGGCCCAATACAGTGGATTCCTCTTCTTCCATGAGGGGTGGCCGCTCTGCCTGCATGAACAGGTAGTGGTGCAGCTAGCAGCCCTACCCTGGCAGCTGCTGCGCCCAGGAGACTTCTATCTGCAAGTGGTACCCTCAGCCGCCCAAGCACCACGACTAGCACTCAAGTGTCTGGCCCCTGGGGGTGGACGGGTGCAGGAAATTCCTGTGCCCAGTGAGGCCTGTGCCTACCTATTCACACCTGAGTGGCTACAAGGCATCAACAAGGACCGGCCAACGGGTCGCCTCAGTACCTGCCTACTGTCTGCACCCTCTGGGATTCAGCGGCTGCCCTGGGCTGAGCTCATCTGCCCACGATTTGTGCACAAAGAGGGCCTCATGGTTGGACATCAGCCAAGTACACTGCCCCCAGAACTGCCCTCTGGACCTCCAGGGCTTCCCAGCCCTCCACTTCCTGAGGAGGCGCTGGGCACCCGGAGCCCTGGGGATGGGCACAATGCCCCTGTGGAAGGACCTGAGGGTGAGTACGTGGAGCTGTTGGAGGTGACGCTGCCCGTGAGGGGGAGCCCAACAGATGCTGAAGGCTCCCCAGGCCTCTCTAGAGTCCGGACAGTACCCACTCGCAAGGGTGCTGGAGGGAAAGGCCGCCACCGGAGACACCGGGCATGGATGCACCAGAAGGGCCTGGGACCTCGGGACCAGGATGGAGCACGCCCACCTGGTGAGGGGAGCAGCACCGGAGCCTCCCCTGGGTCTCCCCAAGGAGCTGAGGCTGTCCCAGAGGCAGTAGTCTTGGAGGTGTCTGAGGCCCCAGCAGAGGCCTTGGGAGAAGCTTCTAAATCTTGCCCCCTGAGGCCAGGGGAGCTTAGAGGAGGAGGAGGAGGAGGCCAAGGGGCTGAAGGACCGCCTGGGACCCCTCGGAGAACAGGCAAAGGAAACAGAAGAAAGAAGCGTGCTGCAGGCAGAGGGGCTCTAAGCCGAGGAGGGGACAGTGCCCCACTGAGCTCTGGGGACAAGGAAGAGGCCAGCCACCAAGAAGCTCTTGGCAATGTACCCTCACCAAGTGAGCACAAGCTTCCAGAATGCAGCCTGGTTAAGGAGGAATATGAAGGTGCAGGGAAGCCAGAATCTGAGCCAAAAGAGGAGCTCAAACCAGCGGATAAAGAAGAGCCTCCATCTCCAGAAGCCTGTGGGCCAACAGAAGAGGAGGCCAGAGAGAGAGAGCAGCAGGGGCCAGGTCTGCTGTGTATGGCAGGTGAGATGACACTGAGTCCCATGGGGCAAGGGCCAAAGCAGGTCAGGCCTAGGGAAGGGAGCCGGAAGAGGAGCAGGTTTAGGCTGGGAGCAGAACAACCAGAACCATCTTAACTTCAGTCCCATTTCTCTGTCTGAGTCTATGCAGGACACACAGACCCCGAAGATCTCCTGTCTGACCTTCCAACACCTCCACTGGAGACTGTGCAGGGAGGAAAAGGGGACAGCATTCCAGAAGAGGGCCTTCCAGTTTCCATCTCTGATGATGCTGATGTAGATTGGGACTTGATGGCATCTGGATTCCTCATCCTGACTGGTCAGTGGGCATCAGTGGGTGAAGGGAAAAAGAACTGGGGAAAGAGAAGCAATTGGGTGGGCTTGGGGGCTGGGAGAGTCAGGGTGGAAGGGAGGTAGGCATGGACTGCTCCCAGCCAGGAGAGCCTGGCCATTTTGTGTCTTCAGGAGGGGTGGACCAGAGTGGGCGAGCTCTGCTGACCATTACCCCACGGTGCCCTCCTGAGGAGCCCCCACCCTCCCGAGACACGCTGAGCACTACTCTTCATTACCTCCACTCACTGCTCAGGTAACCGAGGCCCAGTCCTGGCACCCTGGACACTAACCTCCTGATTCATGAGGACCCTCACCTCCTTCTCAGGACACTGTCCTTCTGACTGCTAAGGACACCTGCTTCTTCAGCCTTCAGATTTCAAGTCATTGCCCTCTGGCCTTACTGACCCCAGCCTCCAGCTTCATATCTTCATTGATCCTCAAAAGTAACACTGTTGACTTTCACTCTCCTCCACTCCTACCTGATCTCATCAGGACATTGGTTCACTTATTCAACAAATATTTATTGAGCACTGAGTTCCTGTTAGGCACCATACTACAGGCTGACATTGAATTCATACCATTCCAGAACAGAATTCCTAACTTTCCAGACCTTAATCCCTTGACCTAGTAGCCATATGAATATAGACTCCCGACTGCTAGGTCACTTCTTGTACACACATCCCAGAATTTGGCCCTTTGCCCATTTCTTCCCAAATGTACCAGCTACTAATTTCTCCTGAGGACTATTAACTGAAAACAGACCCTGTATATCTGCCTTGCCTTATCTGCTATTCCCCAAACACACACACAGCAGCCTTCTTGGCTCTTCCTGCCCCCACAGGCCTGATCTACAGATACTGGGGCTGTCCATCCTACTGGACCTTCGCCAGGCACCTCCACTGCCTCCAGCACTCCTTCCTGTCTTGAGCCAACTTCAGGTAACCACACCTTGAACAGGCAGTTCCCCTAAATCCTAACTCTTCACTAGTGGCCAGTCCAGGACACCCAGTTGCCCAGTTTAGGGTTTTTCTTCTCTGCCCTTAGGACTCAGGAGATCCTCCCCTCCTTCAGCGACTGCTGATTCTCACTCATGATGACCCTCCAACTGAACTCTGTGGATTTCAGGTTTGAGCCCTTCATTCCCACCTAGTTTCCCATCAGTAGTGGAGAGAGGAGATAAGGTTGCCTGGAGCTCCAGGCTGGTTTCTGAGTCCTTGGGTGCCCAGGAAGAAACCCCCTGCCTTACCCTCTGCAGGGTGCTGAGGTGCTGTCAGAGAACGATCTGAAAAGAGTGGCCAAGCCAGAGGAGCTGCAGTGGGAATTAGGAGGTCACAGGAACCCCTCTCCCAGTCACTGGGTAGAGGTACATCAGGTAAGCTTCCCCTCTACCACCTAGCATGCTGGGAGCCATGAATGACCCAGCTGAAGACATTCTAGGAAAGTGGCCAGATCAAGGACATACCATGGGGTTGCAAAAAAGTGGTTTCCATTCCATTCCATTCAACAAGTATTTGTGGATTCCAAATCATGAGGAAAATATGTGCACTGTGCCATGGTCTACTGGGGAGATGGAAGGAGTATGTTAAACAAATTATTATTATTATTTTTAGATAGTCTCACTCTGCTGCCCAGGCTGGAGTGCATGTTATTGTGCAGCCTCGACCCCCCAAGCTCAAGCAATCCTCTCATATCAACCTCCTGAGTAGCTGGGGCTGCAGGCACATGCCACCACACCCAGCTAATTTTTGTATTTTTTGAAGAGACGGGGTTTTGCCGTGTTGCCCAGGCTGATCTCAAACGCCTGGACTCAAGTGATCTGCCTGTCTCACCCTGCCAAAGTGCTATGATTACAGGCGTGGGCTACCGTACCCAGCCAAATATATTCTTAATATGACATTAAGTAGTCCTTTGCTTTGGTACGAGATAAATCATGAAACAAGTGAAGAAGGGTGCAAGATAGTGTCATTGGGTTTCTGGGAAGCACTGAGAGTCAAAAGGCTGGTTGTTGTTCCAAATTACTTTACCTCACTTGCAGAAATAGTGCCCTTTCTGTACCTGCTCCTTGCACCAACATCTAGCCCTCAGGATCCTCATCAGCAAAGTGTAGCAATTATAGTATAATTGCTAAAGGTCCTTCCAGCACTTATGTGATTCTAAATATAAGTGCTGTGAGTATTCAAGAAGAGAGAAATAAACATGATCTGAGCTGAATACAAAAGAGGGGTCTGTAGATGGTCTCTAAGCTTCCCCATTAGTGTCAAAGGGGAAGTAGACATGAATAGGCAGAGAGAGGGGGTTTGACAGGGTGAAGCCCCAGTGAAGACAGAGAGAAAGGAAGGTCACAGTTCCCAAACTGTACAATGTCATGCCAGTTGCTGAGCTGGCATCATCTCCTTAAAAATCACAGAAGCCTGGCTTATCCTGACTTTACAGTTGAGGAAGGTTCTGAACTTGGAAGTTCAGGAAGGTTTCTGGACCTGCCCAATATCATACATCATAGTAAGCAACAAAGTCAAGAACTGAATTCAGCATTGCCTCCATAAAAGTCTCTAGGGCTACCTCACCCCAACCCTAGGGCTTAGGGTCCTTCTTAAACTCTGATCCTCAACTCCATCCCTGCATGTGGGTTTCAGGAAGTGGTAAGGCTATGCCACCTGTGCCAAGGTGTGCTGAACTCAGTACGGCAGGCCATTGAGGAGCTGGAGGGAGCAGCAGAGCCAGAGGGAGAGGTATGAAATGAAATGGGACAGCGGGGGATGGGATTGGGATGGGGCTGGAGTGGAGACACTCTGGTGGAACCCCAACTGGCAACTGCTCCCTATCCCCAGGAGGCAGTGGGAATGCCCAAGCCCCTGCAGAAGGTGCTGGCAGATCCCCGGCTGACGGCACTGCAGAGGGATGGGGGGGCCATCCTGATGAGGCTGCGCTCCACTCACAGCAGCAAGTATGAGGGATGGGTGTGTGGAGGCAGGTTGAAGTGGGAGGTGGAGACACAGCCAACGGCTGCCAACAAACCTTAGCTGCCAGACCATTCTTACTGTGCATGTATTTGGGCAAGATACCATGCTTTTACACTTGCTATCTCATAACCCTCTCAACATCCTTCTGCACCATTTACCATTACAAATGAGGATTTGGAGGATCAGAAGTGTTAACTGTCTTGGCCAACATCAGTCAGTAAAGAGTCAGGATTCAAACCAGAGCAGTGGGGTCCAGCCTGTGCTTTTGATCCATGCTGCTATGCAACCTCTCATGTTTGCATCCCTCGGAGGGTTGGGAGGACAGAATGGAGGGGCTCAACAAGGGCAGTGATTCATTCTTCCCTTCTCCTTCCCCAGGCTGGAGGGCCAAGGCCCAGCCACGCTGTATCAGGAAGTGGACGAGGCCATTCACCAGCTCGTACGCCTCTCCAACCTGCACGTGCAGCAGCAAGAGCAGCGGCAATGCCTGCGGCGACTCCAGCAGGTGAGCCAGAACCCCCATATCCCTCTTACTCAGCCTGGGAGCGTGGCCCCCAGCACCTTTCCCATTGGTGTTTATAGTTGATGATGTTCTCCTTTCCTGGCTTGGTTGAATGCCCCTCCCTCTCTCCTCACCTCTGTTGGAGCTTGGTCATGGAAAATTGTGAGATTCAGCAAGAGGGTGGGAGTATTGTAGCACCAGTAAAGAAAAGAAGCCAGAGCTCCCCGTCCCCTCTGTATATTATGCTTGATTGAAGATGCTAAGAGATTGTGAGAGATGCTCAGATGCCGTAGGGGATTCTGAAAAGAGCCAATTGATTCTGGAGTGCCTACCTCCTTGGCTGAAAAATAATAAATGTCTATTGGTACCAGGTCATTAGTTATACTGCCACACAGGCACCCTTAACTCCTTACGCAATATCATCCCTCAGACCTGAGGCCGGAAAGGTCCCACCTCCCTCCACCTTAGGAGAGAGCAAATACAGGCCTCTTCGTGGGGAAAATTCAGGAATAAGGCTGGCTTCTTTGAACCTTGATTCTTCTTGCCTGAGGTTAAGAGCCTCATACAGATTTGCTCTCACCCTACCATGTGGGGCAGAGGGGGCTTTGAAATCTCATTGTTCCTCCTTAGCCCCAAGCATGGTGAGTGAACACTTCATGGACTTACATGTGGGCATCAAGGGAAAGGTCATCGCAGGGCCAGTGCTAAAGTGGGGGCCAAGACTTTCTGTTTCCTGGGATTCCTTCATATTGGCTTCCTCTAAGCCAATATCCTAGAGGTGGGTTGCATCTCCTCCCATTTGCTTACTTGCTTATTAGCTGTTTCTCCAACTGTTTAAAAATG
The DNA here is from genome assembly GCF_049354715.1 of Callithrix jacchus. NCBI lineage: Eukaryota > Metazoa > Chordata > Mammalia > Primates > Cebidae > Callithrix > Callithrix jacchus. The sequence continues at coordinate 55,584,743 of NC_133509.1, forward strand.
AAGTTTGGAGTCTAAAGTACTCAGCTTGAGTTCTAGTTCTGCCCTATGTAAGATGTTGGACAAGTCATAAAGCTTCTCTGAGTTCCCAAGTCCTCATCTATAGAATGGGGATGATAACAATCTGCTGACAAGGTGGTTAGAAAGATCAAATGAGTTTAGCAAAGGACTATAAAGGTGGTTGTTATTATTGGCACTGGCTGTTACAAATAGTCTCAGACTTCTCATCCTCAGGCTGTCCCACCCCCAGCTTCCAGCCTTTCTTCAGAGGAAAACATTACCATCCCTTTTTGGTCAAACATCTCAGAACCAGCATGAGAGTTCTTATGGCCCATAATAGGCAACTAAAGACAGACACACACACACAAACACACACACCACCACCACCACCCCCACACACACACACTGATTCTGTGCTGTTCCTCCAGACCTGGTCCCTGGGACCCTTGCCCAGCAGTTGCCAAGGTTTGCTGAACGGCCTCAGTCATCCATAGGACCCTCATCCTCCCTTTGGTTCACCCCAGTTTGATGTACTTCACCCTCAGGCATAGTCCTGAAACTTTGACTCACCTCACCTCCCTCAGTACTTCCCATCAGCCCAGCTTCCCTCTCATGTGGCACGTTACTGAAGATTTCTTACTCGGTTTCTCACTTGACCTTTGTGGAAGCTATTACTATTCACTGTTGTTACTCACATGTTGCAGATGAGATGCAATAGTTTGCTCAAGGTTCTACAGATTGCGGTGGTGGGGCTGACTCTGGATCTCAGCCCTTCCTTGCCTTTCCACTCCATGCCCCATGCCCTCCCACCCCATCTGCCTCAGGTATTGCAGTGGCTCTCGGGCCCAGGGGAGGAGCAGCTGGCAAGTTTTACTGCGCCCGGGGATACCCTGTCTGCCCTGCAGGAGACAGAGCTTCGATTCCGGGCCTTCAGCACTGAGGTCCAGGTGAGAAAGGGCAGGAGGACAGGTGAGAGGAGGTAGGCAGAGACCACCTGGGAGTGAGGACCAGGTATGAGCACAGCCTCCCTTCTGCAGGAGCGCCTGGCCCAGGCACGGGAGGCCCTGGCTCTGGAGGAGAATGCCACCTCCCAGAAGGTGCTGGATATCTTTGAACAGAGGCTGGAACAGGTTGAGAGTGGCCTCCACCGGGCCTTGAGGCTACAGCGCTTCTTCCAGCAGGTGCATGCAGAGTCTTTTCCTTCTGTGCCCACCATTTCCATTTATTTACTTCCCCTCTGCCTGGAGGAAAGGCGTGAAAAGCAGAGACTGAGGAGCCCATCTCCTTGGTTTTGACTCTTAGCTCTGCCACCTCCTTGCTGAATGACCTGGGACAAGATACTAAACCTGACTGTGCCTCCATAGATCTGGCCCACAAGGCTGCTATGGGGATTACATCAGGCAATATATAAAAGCAGTTAGCACAGAGCCTGCCACTCATATACTTCGTATAAGTACTGGCTATTCTTTTATATAGGCTCCTCCATCTCCATACCAACTCCTAGTGACATGGTTAGGCAGTGACGCTGGAACAGTGAGAAAATGGGGAGGGTGATGGGCACTGGGAAGCCACAGGCAGGAGGACACGGGCTCTTCTTGGGCATCCTTTGGGAGCAGCACAGGGCCTTACCCTTTCTCTCCCATCCCCAACCCCTTTGACTTTGTAGGCACACGAATGGGTGGATGAGGGTTTTGCTCGGCTGGCAGGAGCTGGCCCGGGTCGGGAGGCCATGCTGGCTGCACTGGCCCTGAGGCGGGCCCCAGAGCCCAGTGCTGGCACCTTCCAGGAGATGCGGGCCCTGGCCCTGGACCTGGGCAGCCCAGCAGCCCTTCGAGAGTGGGGCCGCTGCCGGGCACGCTGCCAAGAGCTGGAGAGGAGGATTCAGCAACACCTGGGAGAGGAGGCAAGCCCACAGGGGTATTGGCGACGGCGAGCAGACAGTGCCAGCAGCGGAGGGGCCCAGTGGGGCCCCCACAGCCCCTCACCCAGCCTCAGCTCCTTGCTGCTCCCCAGCAGCCCTGGGCCACAGGCAGCCCCATCCCATTGCTCCCTGGCCCCATGTGGAGAGGACTATGAGGAGGAGGGCCCTGAGCTGGCTCCCAAAGCAGAGGGCAGGCCCCCACGGGCTGTGCTGATCCGAGGCCTGGAGGTCACCAGCACTGAGGTGGTAGACAGGACGTGCTCACCTCGGGAACATGTGCTGTTGGGCCGGGCCGGGGGGCCAGACGGACCCTGGGGAGTAGGCACCCCCCGGATGGAGCGCAAGCGAAGCGTCAGGTGAGATCCCAGCCCAACTGGTGCCCAAGAGGCAGACCCAACTGCCCCGTAGGAAAAGAAGATGACATTGTTGAGGGTAGCGGCCCCTCCCATGCCCCAGATGACACCTCCTCTGCCACTCCTCTTGTGCCTGCAGTGCCCAGCAGCGTCTGGTGTCTGAGCTGATTGCCTGTGAACAAGATTACGTGGCCACCTTAAGTGAGCCGGTACCACCCCCTGGGCCTGAGCTGACTCCTGAACTTCGAGGCACCTGGGCTGCCACCCTGAGTGCCCGGGAAAGGCTCCGCAGCTTCCACCGGACACACTTTCTGCGGGAGCTTCAGGGCTGCGCCACCCACCCCCTGCGCATTGGGGCCTGCTTCCTTCGCCACGTGAGTGATCTCCTCAACTTCTTCCAAGTGCTCTGCCTTCTCTGCTCCAGCCTCATCCATCTGTCCCTCCTTCTCAGTACCCACTGCCCTCATGATCCTGGGGGCCAGCCCTGTTCTGTGGGCACCTCTGCCTCTACCAGCCTCTGTGTCCCTCCTGTCAAGGGCTGCTGGGACTATACTCTCTCCACGGGGAGCTCTTCACTCCCTGGCAGGCTGAGTACTCCCTGGTGACTTATCCTCCTTTGGGATACAGAGAGGATGGAGATGGGGAAGGGAGAGCTTTGTCTGCAGGGGCCTAACCAGGGATGCATTGTCTGTTCTTTACTGGTGCAGGGGGACCAGTTCAGCCTTTACGCCCAGTACGTGAAGCACCGGCACAAACTGGAGAATGGTCTGGCTGCGCTCAGCCCCTCCACCAAGGTAACCCTTTCTCCAACCTTCAGAAGAAAAGAAGAGGGCCAGGAAGACCTAAAAACCCACCCAACAAAATCCCTCAGAGAAAAAAAAAGCTTTCCTGGACGTTCCCAGGAACATCACCTACCAATCATCTCCTAGAATTACCAAGGGTGGGGCAAGCAGTGGACTGGTGAGGCTGGGTTCCTATCCCGCCCACCTGAGGGACTAGGCAGGACTCCTGATTCCTTTGGGCCTCTATTTCCACATCTGGTAAATGGGGGCATTAGTCACTATAGTCAGCACACAGGGAAGCTCTGAGAATCAGAAAAGCTCACATCAAAAGATGTACAAGTGACTTTAAAAGTTCAAAGCTAGAGAGTACAGGGGATTACTATTTCAATTCTTCTTCCATTTCCCTTTAAGATATAGATGATAATTGCTGGCCGGCAGGCCCCCACCTTTCTTTCCAGGGAGAAGGGTTTTTGCCTTACTTTTGGCTTCATATATACCCAAAAGCCTAGCGTATCACCCATCCACCCCCCAACCCCTGAGGGCTTGGGCCCCAGAGGCTCCAGCCCTCCCCTCATACCTGTCTATGTCCTCAACCTAGGGATCCATGGAAGCTGGCCCTTACCTTCCCCGAGCCCTGCAGCAGCCCCTGGAACAGCTGGCTCGGTATGGGCGGCTCCTGGAGGAGCTCCTGAGAGAAGCTGGGCCTGAGCTGAGTTCTGAGCGCCAGGCCCTTGGGGCTGCTGTGCAGCTGCTCCGGGAACAAGAGGCCCGTGGCAGAGACCTGCTGGCCGTGGAGGCAGTGCGTGGCTGTGAGGTGAGGCCCTGGTTCCAGTCACTCCTGCTCAAACTGCCCAGCCCTGGCTTCAGAAGCCGTGTAGGTTGGTGACAGGAGAACCAGGCTCCAGGTCAGAGGGCCCAGGCTCTAATTTCTAACCAGCTGGGTGGCCTTGATTGAGTCACTGAACTTCACTGGGCCTCGTTTTTCTCATTCATAAATAAAAGAAGCTATGTCCTCCCAATACCCCATGTTCCTACATCCACCTTGTACTCTCCCGTTCCTTTCCTAATTGTTATCTTTCCTCATCTACCCTATACTTTCTCCGGCATCTCAACACCCAACACATACCTTATTCTCCTCTACCTAGTCTTTTTCCAGCCCTGAGGTTCCAGAACATGTTGGAATCCTGTATACTCCTCTGGAATAGCCCTATTTCCCTTTCAGTTCTTTGCTGATTCTCTTCCTGGATCCCCAGCTTGCAAAGCCTTCCCCACAGGAGGTTGTAGACCCTGCTGTGCAATGCACCTTCCCATCTTCAGAGACAGGGCTATGCTGCTAGGCCAGGTGTGCTGTGCATGGCGACCAGTGGATGGACTCTAGGTTGAGGGCTTCCCTGACTTCCTGACTCTGCCTGTGAACCAGTACATTAGGCCTCTTGCACTATAAATCTATTTTTGCTCCCTGTAAAATACAAACAAAGGACCCCTGGGCCAACCACTTTTCCTTTTCCTTTCTCCAGATAGATCTGAAGGAGCAGGGACAGCTCTTGCATCGAGACCCCTTCACTATCATCTGTGGCCGAAAGAAGTGCCTTCGCCATGTCTTTCTCTTTGAGCATCTCCTCCTGTTCAGCAAGCTCAAGGGCCCTGAAGGGGGGTCAGAGATGTTTGTTTACAAGCAGGCCTTTAAGGTACAATTCCTGGAGTGGGTGGTGGAGGTGACAGGAAGTCATTCTCTTCTTGAGAACTCAGGATATTCTGGAAATTCAGACCCAACGCAGGTTTAGAATCTGCATCATCTGGAATAGGCTTTGGCTTGTAATTGACCATCGAGTTAGGGTGTCAGGGGATGTTAGAAGTCCCTGTCATTGGTCTACCTCATGAGATTTTTCTTATCATTCATGAAGGAGAACTTAGGAGACATTCCAAACCAGACTGGAAGAGGAACTTTCCCACTAAGGACACACATGCTTTTGGAATTAGGGATGGTTGCTAGGGCATGAGGAGAAAGCACACTATACTTGGACTAAAGAATCCAAGAAGAGGGAAGCCTTGCTTTAGGGAAACAGCCTTGATATCCAGATAAACATTTATGCAACATGTGGTTCTGGATCAGGCAGTGTGGGATGGATTCTAAGGGTTTGTAGACTTTGGACCCATCGCACTAGTTCCAGTTCTTCAGCAGGGATTATCGCAGAGAAGAAAAGGCTGGCTTTGGAATAACATAGACACTGGGTCCCATTTCGGCTTTAATAAGCTGTGAGAAGACTTTGTGCAAGTTGCTTCATGTTTCTGGGTCTTGTTTCCCCTTCTGTAAATTATGGTTGTTACAAAGACTAAATGTAGAGCCCTCAGCACATGATAGGGATTGAGCAAACGTTTACTGCACATCTATCAGATGCCAGGCAAAGCCCAGTGCTTGCCTTGTAGGGCCACCCAGCCAGAACTCGCTCTGTCTTCACCCGCTGCCCTCTGCTCGTCCTCAGACTGCTGACATGGGACTGACAGAAAACATCGGGGACAGCGGACTCTGCTTTGAGTTGTGGTTTCGGCGGCGGCGTGCACGAGAGGCATACACTCTGCAGGCATCCTCACCGGAGATCAAACTCAAGTGGACAAGTTCTATTGCCCAGCTGCTGTGGAGACAGGCAGCCCACAACAAGGGTACTGGAGAGCTGAGGGAGGGGGTGCTTGGAGTCAGGGTTATAGCAGGAAGTTTTCTGGAGAGTGTGCAGACTGCTTGGGAAAACAGTGAAGAGGGTGAAGAAAGAATAGTTTATAATAAGATTCAAGATCTGGCTTGAGAGAGATTACTGAGGTAGAAATGAGCCTAAGATATACCTAAAAGAAAGAGAAAGCTGGAAAATTTCAGGGAAGGAAGAGGAAGTAGGGGCTGGGTGCAGCAGTGGCTTATGCCTGTAATCCCAGCACAGTTTGGGAGGCCAAGGTGGGAGGATTTCTTGAGGCCAGGCAAGAGCAGCCTGTGCACATAGTGAGACCCCGTTTCTACAAAAAATTTTAAAATTAACTGGGCATGGCGGTGTGTGCCTCTACTCCTAGCTATTTGAGGGGTGAGGTAGGAGGATCACTTGAGTCCAAATGTTCAAGGCTACAATGAGCTATGATGGTGCCACTGCACTTGAGCCTGGATGAAACAGCAGACTCTGCTTCAAGTTGTGGTTTTGGTGGTCGTGTGCACAAGGGGCATGGCCTGGGTGACAGAGCAAGACCCTGTCTTTAAAGAATTTTTTTTTTTTTTTTAATTTTTGGCTGAGAGTGGTGGCTCATGCCTGTAATCCCAGCACTTTGGGAGGCCGAGATAGGCGGATCACCTGAGGTTGTGAGTTCGAGACCAGCCTGACCAACATGGAGAAACCTCATCTCTACTAAAAATACAAAAATTAGCCTGGCATAGTGGCGGGTCCCTGTAATCCCAGCTACTCCAGAAGCTGAGGCAGGAGAATCGCTTGAACGTGGGAGGCGGAGGTTGCAGTGAGCCGAGATCTCGCTATTGTCTTCCAGCCTGGGTGACAGAAAATAATAATAATATAAAAATAATATTAATAATAATAAAGAAAATGGCTTGGAAAAGAAGGTGAGAAACCGCTCACTTGGATTTAATAACTGCTGTGTGACCTGGACTAGTTTTTTGTTTATTTTTTGTTTTTTGCTGGGTTTCACCTTGGTTTTAATTTTCTGAACTTCATTCCACTCATCTGAAAATGAAATAGTGTAACAGGAATGATTAAGTAAGGTGAGCTATATGGAAGCACCTTGTAAACTGTAAAGGTATGTACAAATGTGAGTTTTTGTTTGCTCTTAACACCCAAGACGCAGAGTAGAAATCAGGCGGCTAGATGCCAAATGGGCAAGATGCAACATACTTAGAAGAGCCAGATATCTGAAGAGGAAGTCATACCATCATCACCATCCATGTTGTGGTAGTCAACAGAAGGAGTAACAAGAGACACCAGAGGAATGAGAGGGAGGAATGAGGGTTAGGAAGAAGAAAAGAAAAAAGAGTCAACCGTGACATGCTAGAGCTAGTGGGAGGGGCGGGAAGAAGTTGGTAACAAGTGTCCCTGTTCCCCAGAGCTCCGAGTGCAGCAGATGGTCTCCATGGGCATTGGGAATAAACCCTTCCTGGACATCAAAGCTCTTGGGGAGCGGACGCTGAGTGCCCTGCTCACTGGAAGAGGTGAGGGCCAGGGTGCTGGGGGGTGGTCCCCAGGAATGAAGACCTTGACAATGAGGATACAAAGGGGAGGTGTGGTGGAAAGTTAGGAAGGGCATCTCGTCCCCAAATCGGTGGGACTGACTGGGAGGCCCTCTATGAGACTGAGGGTCATTCCAGGGAGCCAAGAGGGCTTTCCCACACCAGCACCCCACCCCCAACTCCCCACTCTCTGCAGCCGCCCGCACTCGGGCCTCCGTGGCCGTGTCATCCTTTGAGCATGCCGGCCCCTCCCTTCCCGGCCTTTCTCCGGGAGCCTGCTCCCTGCCTGCCCGCGTCGAGGAGGAGGCCTGGGATCTGGACGTCAAGCAAATTTCCCTGGGTGAGGCACCTCTCAAGGGGTGGCTCCCAACAGCTTGGTCATGGTGGTGATGTTCAGGCTGCTTGCTGCTGAGCAATTCTTTTCTCTAGCCAAGTAGCCCAGTTGCCATGACAACTATGTACAGCTTCCCCACTGCTAAAAGAGCCTCTGGTTGCTAGGGTGATGCTTACAACAGCCTGTTGCTAAGAAGCACTTCCTCTGTACCTCTCTCTAGCTCTCCTTGGGTTTCTATGGAAACTGCCTCAGCTTCCTGTTACACCCTCCTGGTTCACCACGGCAATCCTTATAGTTTCCTGTTGCTTCTTCCCTGGTTGCTCTAATGATGCTGCTGACAATTTCCTGCCTCTTGGTAGGGGGTTCCCTTGCAACTGGATTGCTGTGGTGACTCACAGCTTCCTGTTGCTATGGAGCTTTTTCTTCCCTGATGGAGCAGCTTCGTTGCTTAAGGTAATCTGGAGGGATTCTATACTCTGTTCTCACCCTAGCTTCCCCTTCAGCCCCAGAAACACTTGACTCTTCTGGAGATGTGTCCCCAGGACCAAGAAACAGCCCCAGCCTGCAACCCTCCCACCCTGGGAGCAGCACTCCCACCCTGGCCAGTGGAGGGATCTTAGGGCTATCCCGGCAGGTAAGTTCCTACAGTGAGGCTGGGAATGGGGTGATCTCTTTGGTGGCTTTCTGGGTGGGCTTTTCTGATCATTCAGTCTGAGCGGGGGTGGGGGGAACTGAACTTGTGCTCCCAGCTGACGCTACAGACTGGATTTGTTATCTTGTCTACCTTTCTCCTCTTCCCGGGGCCTGACTAAGAGGCATCAAGGTCATAGGTTAAAAGGAATCTTGAACAAGGAGTATAGTGCTAGAGTGGATGGGAAGGGAAGAATGCCAATGGCCTGGCTTGGACTTGGATTAACATAACAAAACTCATGCCAGGTGAGGTGGCTCATACCTGTAATCTCAGACTTTCAGAGGTTGAGGCGGGAGGATCACTTGAGCCTAGGAGTTCAAGACCAGCCTGGGCAATGTAGTGAGATCCCGTCTCTAAAAAATTATAATAATAATAATTTTAGGCCGGGCGCGGTGGCTCAAGCCTGTAATCCCAGCACTTTGGGAGGCCGAGGCAGGTGGATCACGAGGTCAAGAGATCGAGACCATCCTGGTCAACATGGTGAAACCCCGTCTCTACTAAATATACAAAAAATTAGCTGGGCATGGTGGCGCATGCCTGTAATCCCAGCTACTCAGGAGGCTGAGGCAGGAGAATTGCCTGAACCCAGGAGGCAGAGGTTGCGGTGAGCCGAGATCGTGCCATTGCACTCCAGCCTGGGTAACAAGAGCAAAACTCCATCTCAAAAAATAATAATAATAATTTTTTAAATTAGCTGGACTTTTGAGGGGTGCACAC